>NW_008705566.1:728431-880236 GCF_000186865.1 Aureococcus anophagefferens | reverse complement strand
GCGGTCCAAGCTCCGGCGCGCGCTCGACAAGGCGCGGGCGTAATCTTTCGTGCGACGTCCCTTAGGCGCCCTTGACCTTCGACGGCCTAGGGCAGCAGCAGCAGGAGACCAGGGCCGCGACGAGGAGCCCGACGGCGACGCCGAGGCCGAAGAGGACGCCCGCGGCGCCCTTCTCGAACTTGACGATGTTGCGAAAGTCCTTGCCGAGCGCCGACTTGCCCAGGAGCTCGTCGAGGGCCGTCGGCGGGCCGGGCGGCGTCGGCGCGGCCTGGGCGTTCTCGCCGCTCTTGTAGCCCTCGGTGACGTACGCGACGAGCTCGTCGAGCTTCCGGCCGCCCCTGTAGGTCTGCATCTGGTGGCCCGCGAGGAAGACGAGCGTCGGGTAGCCCTTGACGCCGTAGGTCTTGGCGAGGCGCGGATGCTGCGTCGCGTCGACCTTGGCGACGAGCACGTCGGCGCCGGCCTGGGCGGCGAGGTCGGCCCAGAGGGGCTCCAGCTTCTTGCAGTGGCCGCACCAGGGGGCGTAGAACTTCACGAAGCAGCGCCGGCCGCCGCGGAGCGCCGCGGCCGTCGTCGGCGCGAAGGTCGCCTCCGTGAGGACTTCGACCTCGGCCCGCGCGACGGCGAGGGCTGCCATAGCGAGCAACCTCATCGTTCGAATGTGCAATTAATGTGCAATCAGATTTGCGTGAAGCGCGCGCTATGGCGCAGCCCCCATGAGCAAAGTCGCGCTGCTGCTCGCCTTCGCGGCGGCGTCGAGCAGCCTCGACACGCTCGCAAGGCTGGCGCTCACGCAGCGCCGGCGCGCGCCGAAGAAGCTGCCGGCCGTCGGCGCCGGCGAGTGCGCGCCGGCGCCGGACGCGCTCTGGCTCGTGGGGTCGTTCCACAAGACGGGCACCGTGCTCAACCAGGCCATCCTCGCCGACCTCGCGCGCCGCTCCGCCGGCGCGAGGATGCAGCTGCTCGGCGGGCCCACGCGGACCGGCGTCGCGGCCGCGGCGAGGGCCGGCTACCGCGTGCTCTTCTTCCAGAACTTTGCGATCGATTCGACGCGGACGTGGCTCGGCGACGCGCGCGCGTACCGCAGGCACCTCGGCCTGCGGGCGCGCGCCGTCGCGTGGATCCGCGACCCGCTGTCCGTGGTGCTCTCGGCGTACTTCTACCACCGGACGGCGCGCGAGCAGCTCGCGATCGGCCCGGCCACGTCCGCGCCCGTCTGGTCCTTTTGCCGCGCGAGCGCGCTGCCCTTCTGCGGCGCCGTCCGCAACGCGAGCTGGGGCGGCCTCGCGAGCTACCAGGCGCTCCTGAGATCGCTCTCGGCGGACGACGGCGCCCTCGCGGAGGCCGTCCGGTCGCTGCCGACGGCCCGGGCGCTCAACGCGACCCACGCCGCGCTCGCGCCGGCCCGCGGCGCGCGCCTCCAGGACCTGGACGCGGCCATGGCGTCGTTCAACGCGACGTTCGCGTCCATCTTCCGCTGGCTCGGCGTCGGCGGTCCCGCGCTCGCCGCGTGCCTCGACGCCGCCGCGCGCCACGACCTCGCGCGCCGCGCGTCGAACCACGCGTTCGACGGCTCGCAGCGGCACGTCCGGGACGGGCTCCGCGCCCACCTCCTCGGCGACGCCTGGTTCGCGGCGACCTACGGCCCGCTGCGGCGCGCCATGGGCTACGGCGTAACCTAGGCAATGAGATTAGGCAATGCTGCGGGCTGACCCGCCGGGCTAGAAAATAACAAAAGCAACCGCTCAGGAGCTGCATCGTTGCGATTATTGAAGCAATTACACGCGATGGACGCGCTCCGAGCGTGGCCGAGTCCGCAGTGGTGAAGGTGTCTCTCTGCAGTAGGTGATTGCGTGGGACGGGTTCTTTGGGCCATTGAGGCGGATTCAGCACATCACCTACTGCAGCGGCCGACGCCGTGAAGTCGGCGTTCCGGGCCTCCATGGGGACGACGAAACGGCCGAGATCGGCACCGTGGGGTGGCCCTCCGCAGTAGGAGATGTACTCGATCCCACCGGACACATACTGGGGACGGGGCTCGGGCGGTGGTGTCGGCCCAGACCGCGTTTCTGGACGTGGGGGCCGGTTGGGCTGCCGCGCCACGTTTCTATGCGCGCGTTGGCGGTCGATGTTTTCGACGTCGATGGCCGAGCGGATCAAATGGGACGCCCGCGGTACATAGACGAACGATTCCCGACGCTCCGTGCGCTCGAACACGGTCGAAAAGGGTGCGGGGGACGCCGAAAACCCTCTTCCGACCCCTTGGGACGCCCCGCGCGCGATGCGGCGCAATCCTCGGGAGTGACATCCCGCGGGGAATGTGTCCGCAACAGGGTTCCGGTCCTCGCAGCCGCGGGGATCGTTGCGCAACTCTGCATCTGCGTCGAGCTACGGGCTGGAGAAGACGAGAATTTCGTCCATCGACGCTGCAAAAGGGCTGCTCGCAGCCTGATTGTTTGAGTTGCTTTCGAGGAATCAGTCCAGTTGCTTTTTTTAGTTTTTAGCCCGGCGGGTGAAGGCTTCATTGAAGGGCCGTCCATTCTCGTGGACGCCATGGCTGCCCAGGAGACGTCGTCGGTGGCCGACCAGGTCGACGAGGCGCCGCTGCTGCGCTACGTCGGCGACGTGCGGGGCCACGCGCACTACGCGCTGGCGAGCGGCGAGGAGCTGCTCGTCTGGACGCCGGAGAGCGACAAGGAGTACCGGCCTCTGCTCGTCTACCTCCACGGCGCGTCGCCCCGGGGCACGGATATCACGCAGATCCTCGCCAAGGGCCCCGGGTGCGTGCCGCAGCTCCTCGCCGACGGCGAGCTGAAGTTCGACGCGACCGTCGACAAGGACGCGGCGGAGAAGCTCTCCGCGAAGGTCAAAGAAAAGCGCGGCGCGCTCCGCGAGGCGAAGCGCGGCGAGAACGCGGCGGCCATCGCGGCGGCGCAGGAGGCCCACGACGCCGCGGAGCAGGCCGTCGAGGACGAGAAGATGCACCGCATGCTCGCGCGCGGCAGCGGCTGCGTCGTCGTGTCGCCGCTGCTCGGCGCGCGGCAGGAGTGGTGCAAGACGGCCGCGCAGTTCGCGCGGACGATGAAGATCCTGGAGACGTTCCTGGCGGCGTCGCGGAAGAACGAGGGCGGGTTGAAGACCATCGACGAGTACCGCGTCTTCTGCACGGGCGCGTCGTGCGGCGGTTTGGGCACGTTCACGCTCGCGTGCCGCCTGGCCCAGAAGCACGCGGGCGACTCCGAGGACCGCAAGAAGTTCCCGCCCTTCGCCAGCGTCGCGCCCATCTGCGGCGGCGGCAACATCGTCTACGCCGCGCTGCTCCGCGGCACGCCGTCCTGGTTCTGGCACAGCGCGTCCGACTCGGCCGTGCCCTGCAGCGAGACCGAGGCCCTCGTCGCGGCGCTCGACAAGCTCCACGCGCCCGTGCGCTTCAAGAAGCTCACGGACGAGGAGACGCCGCCGTCGCCGGCCCACGTCGCCTACATGACCCACCACAACGCGTGGACGCCGGCCTACAAGCAGGGCTCCGACCTCTGGCCCTGGCTCTTCGCCCAGTCCCTCTTCATGCGGCCCAACGTCCTCCGCCCGGCGAACGCGCCCATCAAGCGCAGCTGAGGCGGGGACGCGCGTAAAGGAGATTGTTCTCGGGTCCTTCAAGTTGCTCAAGTTGAAGACGATTTATTTGCTTGTCACAAGTCGTCTTCGGCGGACTGGCTGGTGGACGACGTCGAAGCGCAGCCCGAGGCAGCCCGAAGCTGCAGACCGCGTCGGCGCACGCGCGCGCTCGCCATGGCCTCGTTCCAGGACATACGGAACCTGAAAATGCAATTGAACGACCTCTGGGAGACGCATTTCGTTGTCTACCCGGCGGAGGACAACCGCGAGCTCGACAAGTACGTCGAGCGCCTGAAGCGCAAGCACCCGGGCGAGCAGGGCGGCGAGCTCCTCGGCCGCATCAAGCAGTTCTCGACGCAGCTCTTCCAGAAGGCGGGCGAGGAGAGCCGCGAGGACCTCGACGTGATCTTCGACGCCATCGAGCGGACCTCGCTGTCCAAGGTCCGCTTCTTCAAAGTCGTGCACAAGCCGAGGATCGTCATGCGCGCCACGCCCGACGCGACGGCGCCCATGGTCTGCACGCGGCGCGCGGGCGAGACGCTGTCGGCCGTCGAGGTCCGCGACGGCTGGATCCGCTGCGAGGAGGGCGCGCGGGACGCGTGGGCGCTCATCGACGGCACGGCGCTCGGCTTTGGGACGCTCCTCGAGGACGTGACGCCGGCGTCCGCCGCGGCGCCCGCGAAGAAGCGCGGGGCCGACGCGTACCCGCGCCAGTTCAAGGTCGCGGGCAAAAAGGGCGCGCTGCTGCGCAAGACCGCGGACCTCGACTCCGCGCGGGTCAAGCCGAACCTCGACTACGACACGATCTGCATGGTGTCCGAGGACGTGCTCCTGCCCGACGGGACGCGGAGGCTCCACGTCGTCTCGCCCATCGACGGCTGGTGCTCCGAGAAGGTCATGGCCCTCGCGTGATAACACAAGGGCGCTTACGGCGTGGTTCGGGGCGTCGCGGGCGGATGTTCGGCGAATTGCGCGCGCGCCTAGCGGGCCTCCTCGAGCTCGGTGACCCAGTTCTTGTAGCGCGGGTGCTGGCGGTTGCCGGTCTGCGGGTGGCCGCCGACGGGGCCCGACTGCTTGAACTTGATGAGGTACTCCGGGTAGGCCTGCGCGTCGTGGTACGTGACGAAGATCTCCGGGTTGACGACGTGGTTGACCGTCGAGTCGAAGAGGAGGTTGCGCGAGTCGTCGCGGATGTCCGGCGTGAGGGCGTCCTTGCGGCCCTGGCAGTACTGGCCGATGACGACGCGGCAGAGGAAGATGGACTGGACGCCGTTGTCGTCGGGCCGGCAGTAGAGCGGGTACGCGGAGTAGGACGCGTCGCGCGCGAAGTAGACGCCCTTGCCGAAGAAGGTCGCGTTCTTGCCGCAGAAGGAGCGGTTGAAGCCCTGCTGGAGGATCTTGGCGACGACGTCGCCCGGCGCGCCGTGGAAGAGCCAGCAGCGGACGTACTTGCGCGTCGCCTCGGCCAGGTTCTCGGAGCCCTCGCGCGACACCGTCGCGGACTTCCTGACGCAGTAGGACTGCCAGAGCGAGATGTTCTGGACGCGCTCGATGGACTGGATCGTGCACTTCTTGCGGAGGTCGTCCTCGAGGAGGAACGCGCCGGCCGCGCGCTTGTACTCGTCGGACTTGGGGTCGAGCTTGAAGTACTCGGCGACGAGCGGGTCCTTGACCTGGTCCCAGTACCTGGGCGGCGCCAGGGCGTCGGCGCCGCCGCCGCCCAGCGCGTCCTGGAGTTCCGCGAGCTGCTCGGAGCTCGGCGGGTCCGTGCGGGCCATGGGGAACCAGCCGCTGTCGAGGCTCCAGTCGCTCGGGAGGCTCCCCGGCGCGTGGTGCTTCTTGCCGCCGAGGACGATGGACCCGTAGGCCCAGCCGTCGTCGCGCTGCTTGGCGATCTGGATGACGGCGCCCTCCTCGAGGATGAGGCAGGGCTCGTCGCAGGCGATGTCGCCGGGCCGCTCCGCGGCGGACACGGCGACGTCGCGCGAGCTCCGCTGCTTCGCGGGCTGCCGCTTCGGCTGGTCGCGGAGCACGTTGCGGCCGAAGCCGGACCGCGTGTTCGTCTGCGTCATCGCCCGGAAGTCGACGACGTAGACGTCGTTCATCCAGAGCTCCTTCTTCCTGGCCGCGTACGCGGCCTCGAGCCGCTTCGCGTCCGACGCGTCGTAGGGCACCCAGAAGGGGGGCTTGACGTTGGCGTGGTTCTGGATGCGCTGGGGCGACTCCTCCCAGTACCACCGCGCCGGCCCCGCGGGCAGGAGCTCGACGCCCGGGTCGTCGACGACGTCGATGGCGACGTCCGACGCGGCCGTGTCCGGGCTGAAGGGCCGCGACACGGACCGCATGCCGATGACGCTGTCCTTGAAGTTCTGCAGCTCCTCCGTGACCTTGGCGATGACGGCCTTCTGCGCGCGGCTCTTCTGGATCTTCTTCCGCCGGTAGGCGTAGAAGACGAGCGCGAACGCGCCGACCAATCCGAAGACGATGCCGACGATGAGGCCCGTCGGGTCCCCGGCCTTCTTCGAGCTGCTCGACGACGCCACGCAGTAGCCGTTCCCGCCGCAGACCTGGCCGTCGCCGCAGTCCCAGTAGCCCGAGGCGCCGGAATCGCAGTACGTCACGGCGTCGCCGGAGACCTCCCAGTAGCCCGCGAAGTGCGCGTCGAAGCCGCCGTAGGGGTCCGGGTTGTTCTTGTCCGCGACGAAGGCGACGACGACGTTGAGCGCGTCGCCGTCGTAGTACGGGGCCATGTCGTCGGTCGTCAGTGTGATGTCGTTTTGCGCGTCGAGCGAGAAGACGCCGTCCTCGAGGTCCGCGCGCGTGTACTCCTTGACCTTGAGGCCCGCGTCGACGTCCGGCGACGCGTAGTCCTCGACGAGGTAGACGGCGACGCGGTCCGACGTCGCCGAGCCGCTGACCTCGCCCCACTCGAGGTCGAAGGTCGCGAAGACGAGGCTCAGGCCCGCGAGGCTCGCGTCGCCGAGGGACGTCGGCACCTGGAAGGCCCAGAGGCACGTCGTCGACGACGGGTAGTCGTCGACGTGGCCCGACAGGATCTCGCCGGAAGTCACGGACCCGAGGTGCGTGTCGCCGACGCAGTGGTCGAAGCCGCAGCTGTAGCCGTAGTACCCGAGATCGCAGTCGCAGCTCAGGTCGGCCGCGCAGGTGCCGCGGCCGAGGCAGCCCGCGGACGCGGAGCCGGCGTCCGAGCACGACGTCCGGTCGAAGGCCTCGTAGGCGACCTCGAAGCCGCCGGTCCCCAGCGAATCGCCGTCGACGATCGCGTTCGTCAACCCGTCGCTCTCGAAGACGAGGAACGCGTCGCCCGCGACGATGATGGGGTGGTCGGGCACGTCGTCGCCCGTGAGCGCGTAGACGTAGTCGTCCGCGCCGACCGTCGAGGACGCGCCGTAGCCCGGGGGCAGGCCGGAGCCCTCGTAGACCTTGACGAAGTCGAAGCCGCGCTCGAGGCCGAGGAAGGTGAAGTCGAGGGACACGTGGGAGTAGGCGGCGGACGAGATGCGCCAGCCGCAGGTCGACCGCGGCGCGTAGCGGTCGCTCGTCGACGGCTGGGACCGGAGCGTCCCCGAGCCGTCGTCGACGTCGAGGACGCCCATGCAGTACGCGTGGTCGCAGGACGCGCCCGAGTAGCCCGGGTCGCAGGCGCAGTAGCAGTTCCCGTCGACGTCGGTCTGCTTGGCGCCGTTGGCGCCGCAGGAGCAGGCCGAGATGTCCGCCGCGACGGCCTCGAAGCCGACGGAGCCCAGGGCGCCGACGGCGTGCTCGTCGTAGCCGTCCGTGCTCCAGCGCACGTAGAGGGCGACGGCCTCGTCGGCGTCGGCCGCGAGGCTCGACGCGTCGTCGACGCCCGCGAGCGCCGCGGCGACGGACCGCGGGTCGGAGACCGACGCGTCGTAGCAGCCCGTGACCGCCGGGTGCTCCGAGCCCTCGAGGTGGCGGCCCATGTACCGGGCCAAGAGATCGCCGTTCGCGGCGAAGACCTCGAGCGCGTCGAAGGGCGCCTCGGACGCGAGGCGGTTCAGGGAGACCGCCGCGCAGGCGTCGGGCTTGACGGCCCAGACGCACGTCGCGTCCAGCGCGTACGCGTTCGTCGACGAGGACCCGTCGTCGAAGGTCGCCGACGACGAGACGCTGAGCGACGTGAAGGTCGCGCAGCCGGGGTCCGCGCTCGACGGGTACTGCTCCGGCGGGGGCACGTTCGCGGCGTCGACGGGCGCGGGCCAGCCGCGCGATGCCGCGCCCGTCTCGTCGAGCGCGACGGCCTCGTTGGACTCGGCGTCGAGGTCCTCGAGGATGCTCGCGTCGAAGGTCGAGTCGTAGTAGGCGGCGCTGTCGGCCGTGGGATCCGACGCGAGCGCCTTCTGGAGGTAGAGGAAGGCCGCCTGCTTCTGGGTCATCGCCGCGATGTCGAAGTCGAGCTGCTCCGCGATCGTCGGGTACTCGAACTTGAAGATGCGGTCGTAGACGTCGTCGTGGCGCTCGTCCCAGTCGTGGGGCTCCGTGCCCGTCGAGTCGCTCAGGTAGACGAAGTGGTCGACGAGCTCCGTGTAGTTGCCCGCCGCGGCCCAGCCGTCCTGCTGGTAGGCCCGGACGTAGTCGTAGTTCGCCCGCGCGAAGGCGTCGACGACGCGCTCCACGAGGCCGCCGTCCTCGCCGTGGGCCGCGAGGAAGGCGTCGGAGACGCCGAGGACGTTGCCCGTCTCGAAGTCCCACTGCGCGACGGTCGCGGCGTCGATCATCGCGCGCCCGAGCTGGCCGCTCTCGCCGCCCCACTCGTTGTCCAGCAGGTGCTGCATCGTGTTGCCCCAGCACGCCGCGCCGTCTATTTCGCCGTTATCCCAGGCCTCGATGATCGCCGCCGGCGACGCGGTGACCAGCGCGACCTCGTCGACGTCGAAGCCCGCCTGCGCGAGGCCCGCGAGGAGGATGTAGTGGGTCGTGGACGTGTAGGGCGTCCAGAGGACGGTCCCCGCGAGGTCCTGGGGCGCGGTCAGGTCCGGCCGCGTGACGAGGGCCTGCGCCGCGCCCTTGAAGTGGAGGATCGACACCGCGGACACGCCCGCGCGCCGCGCGGCCGCCGTCGCGTACGGCGTCGACCCGAGCATGGCCATGTCGAGGTCGCCGGCCTCGAGGTGCTGGATGGAGCGGCCGCCGGAGGTCTCGCGGTAGAACACGAAGCACACGTCGTCGTCGTCGAGCCACTGGGTCATCGGGGCGATGGTGTAGGGATTCGCTTCGTCAAACGTCCCCACCTTCACGGTCGTCGTGCACGTCGCCGCCGCCGATGACGCGAGGAGCGCCAGGAGGATCTTGTTGCGCATGGTCTCGCCGCGGATTCGCGCGCGACAATGCTCGAACTGCTCGAAGCCAATAATGCTCGAGCAGCAGCCCCGCGATCAAGCGGGTTGATCGGCTTCAACCTTACCTCAATAAACCTACGCGAAGTGCTGGAGGAGCATCTTGCGCCGCACCGCGGGGTCCCAGCCGATGCGGCCGTGGCCCGCGAGGAAGTTGTCGACGACGACGACGTCGCCCGTCTCGAGGGCCACCGCGACGCACGAGTTCCAGATGTCCGCGCGGATCTCCGCGAGCGTCGCGTCGTCGATCGCGTCGCCGTCGCCGTAGGTCGTGTCGTAGGGGCTCCCGTGGGTCGTGTCGATGTGGGGCGCGAGGTCGAAGTAGTCGCGGTGGTTCGTGTGGATGCCGTTGAACCAGACGGGCTCGCCCGTGGCCGGGTGGGGCCGCGTCGCGGGCAGCGTGTTCTCGTAGTCGAGCGTGCCGTCCGGGGACCAGGACCAGGTCACGTCGTCGCCGGGCAGCGCGTCGAGCGCGGCGTCGACGGCGGCCCGGTCGCGCGTGAAGTAGCGCCGCTGCCAGTTGAAGGTGTTGACCGCCGGGTCGACGAGCTCGTCGGACCAGAGCTTCTTCGCGTAGCGGACGCCGCCTTTCGCCGCGAACGCCGCGTCGAGGCCCCGCGCCGCCGCGCGCCGCGTGACCGCGCGCATGTCCACGAGGATGGTCTCGCCGCCCTTCCCCCGGGGCGGGCCCTCGACCATGAAGAAGGCGATCTTCGACGGGTGCGCGGGGTTGTGGGCCATGTCCTGGTGCGGCTCGATCGTATGCTCCGCGGGCTCGTCGGACGCGGTGCGGACGCCGCCGACGGCCGTGCGCGCCGTGCCGCCGCCGCCGATGCTCACGCGCTCCCAGCCCAGGCCGTCCGTGAACGCCGCGAACTCCTCCGGCCGGCTGAAGTTGAGGCCCCGGAAGAGCACCGCGCCCGCGCCGGAGAGCCGCGCGTCGAGGAACGGCCGCGCGGCCGCGCCCCAGGCCGTCGCGTTGCGGTACCCCGCGCCGGCGCGCACGGCGAGCGGGAAGGCGCCGTCGGCCGGCGGCGACACGAACTCGGGCAGCAGCGCGCTCGTCGCCGACGGCAGGTTCGCGCGGCCCCGGATGGCGACGGGCCCGTTCCCGGCGTAGAGCGCCGCGACGTCGGCGTCGGCGACGACCTCGAGGAGCGGCGCCTCGCACGCCGGCGGCGCCGCGCAGACGCGCCAGGCGACGAGGGCCAGCAACGCTCTCCGACGCGGCTGCGCCATCGTGGCACCCACCGTCGGTCCGAGGATCGGGGCAGCGCTGCCGATAACATCATCGTGTTGCTCCTCAAATCGAGGCTGCTTCAGCGCTGGGGCAGCCCCCGGGGGAGCGGCGGCCGCCATGTCCCTCGTCACGTACTGGTCGCGGCGCCAGTTCATCCACGAGGAGACGGACGAGCACGTCACGAAGCTCCACGCGACGCCCGCGGACCTCTACCCGCCGACGTTCTACATGACGCGCAAGCAGGCCCAGCGCATCCGCATGCGGGACATGAGCGACGACGAGCGCCACCGCCACTTCGGCGCGCGGAAGCACAAGCACCAGTATTCGAAGCCCGCCGGCGGCATCCGGCGGGACACGGCCGTGCGGAAGACCGCGCGCGACGCGCAGGCGCCGCGGTCGAGCAACACGATGGAGGTCCTCGAGCACAAGGAGGCGCCGCCCGCGGAGCCGAAGCGGCGCACGCGGCGGTCGCGGCGCGCCGACAAGAAGTCCCTCGAGCAGCAGGGCAACTGGATCGAGGTCACGCAGGCCGGCTGCACGTTCTGGGTCAACGACACGACCGGCATCGCGGACGAGGACCCGCCGCCGATCCGCAAACCCGACGGCACCTTCGAGCCGCGGAAGCACACCGTCGACGCCGACGCCGACGCCGAGGAGGTGCTCGACGACGAGAGCGTCGCGTCGACGCAGAGCTTCGCGTTCCTCGACGACTGGAGCAAGGAGGGGAAGCACAAAAAGTGGTGAGCCGCGTTTAAAAACCGAGTGTATTAGGACCTCTCGATCGGGCGGGCGACACAAAAAAGGGCGGACGGGAGCCTCAGTAGGTCTCGTACCAGGCCGGCGCGGGCTTGCGACTTTTCATGCGCTCGCGCTTCGCGCGCATCTTCCGCTTCGCCGTGAACGGGTCGCCGAAGGGGTAGAACTCGTAGCGCTCGGGGTAGTACTTGCGCTCGATCTCCTCGCGGAGCGACGGCTTCTCCTCGTCGCTGTACTCGCTCTCGGAGTCGCCGCCCTTCGCGGGCTTCTTGATGTCCTCGCCGAGGTCGTACGCGCGCCGCTTCTCCGGGTCGCTCAGCGTGTCGAAGGCCTCGCGGACGCGCTGGAACGCGAAGGTCGAGCCGCCCTTCTTGTCCGGGTGGTACTTGAGCGACCGGAGGCGGTAGGCGCGCTTGAGGATCGCCTCCGTCGCGTCCGCCGACACGCCGAGCACCGTGTAGAGGTCCACGTGCTTCGTCTCGTCGAGGATCTCGTCGTCCGTCGCCGCGCGCGGCGGCGCTTTCGGCGACGCCGCCGCGTCGTCTTTTTCGTAAAAGGGCGCCTTGCGGCGCCGCTCGCGCGCCTCGGCGCGCACGAGCCAGTCGCAGAGGTCCGGCCAGTCGCGGTCGTGGCGGTAGACGTCGACGAAGGCGTCCACCGCCGGGCGGTCCAGCTCTAAAAGCGTGCAGGCGCGGCGGAACCGCGCGCGCGCGTACGTCGGGAATAAAGCGAGCGCCGCGTCGACGTCCGCGAGCGCGCCCTCGAGGTCGCGCTTCCGGCGCCTGCAGGCCGCGCGGTTGCTCAGGCAGACCGCGCGGAACGTCGGATCCTCCGCCGCCGCGGCCTCGACGGCGTCCGTGTAGCGGTCCACGGCCGCGCCGAAGTCGCCGCGCGCGTAGGCGTCGTCGCCTTTCGTCTTGAAGTTCGCGGACCGCGTGCACCGGCGGAGCGCCGCGGCCGCCGTCCTCGCGCCCCAGCCGCCCGCCGCGCCCGCGGCCGCGCCCGCCGTCGTCGCCTTCTTCAGCGTGGCGAGCGCGCGCGCGCGGGACTGGGAGGTCTGGAGTTCCAAGAGCCCGAGCGTCGCGAGCGCCGCGGCCGACGAGCCGTCGCCCGCGACGGCGCGCCGCGCCTCGGCGAGCGCCGCGGGGTAGCGGCGGACCCGGCCGTACAAGCTCGCCAGCGCGCAGCGCAGGACCGCGTCGTCGTCCTCCTCGAGCGCCGCTAGACCCGTCAATCTAGCGGCCTCGTCGGCGATGACCTGCTGGAGCGTGCGGCAGCCCCGGAAGGCCTCGTCGACGCTGTCGTCCGCGGCGCCGCGCGTCGCCGCGTCGGCCGCGCGGACGCCGCAGCAGCCGCCGGCGACCAAATCCAGCGGCGACGCGTCGAGGACGGCGGCGGGCAGCGTCGCGTGCATGCCCGTCTCGCCGCCGTAGGCCTCCAGCAGGCGCTCGCGCGCGAACTGGATCTTGTCCGCGTCGTCGCCGGCCGGGTCCGACTCGAGGCGCGCGTCGAAGGCGGCGTCGCGCTCCGACGCGCGCGCCGCGAAGTCGACGACGCAGCCCTTGGAGGGCACGAGGTCCCGCGGGTCGACGCCCAGGAGCACGGCCTCGGCGGACGGCTCGCCGTCGGCGACGGCGTCGACGGAGTGGACGTTCCGCGCCTTGACGGAGACGACGCGCCGCTTCGCGCCCTCGGCGCCGTCGACGGCGATCTCGTAGCGGCCGTCGGCGGACCGCGCCTTCACGACCGTGCCCACGGAGCCCTCGAGGCCGAAGCCGCTTCCCAGGAGCGAGTGGAGCACGCAGCGGTCGCCGACGTTCAGGTCCCGCGCGCGCTGGGCCACGACCGGCGCCTCTTCGCGCGGCGCGTCCGCCTCCGCGTCGTCGTCGTCTTCCTCCTCCGCCTCGACGACCGTCGTCTCCTCGTCACCCTCGAGGCGCGCCTCGAAGGGCCGGTCGAAGGCGGCCTCGATCTCCGGGTCCGGCTCCTCGGGCGGCGCCGCGGACGCGACGTCGCCCGCGGGCACCGGCGCCGCGTCGGCCGCGGGCAGCCACGCCACGTCGCCGTCGCCGTCGTCGACCTTGAGCCAGAGGTCCCCGCCGCCGTCGCTCCGGCGCTCGACGACCCGCAAATAGTCGCCCGCGTTCACCGCGCCGACGCGGCGGCGCGAGCCGACGGCGGGGCGGAGCGCGCAGCCGGCGACGGCCGTGTAGAGCCAGCACTCCTCGACGAGCGCCGCGTCCGCGCCCGCGCCGTAGGTCCGGCCGCCGAGGAGCGCCTCGAGCGACCGCGCGGGCAGCGTCGGCAGCTCCTCGCCGCTGGCTGCGACGCGGATCTTGTGCTCGCGCCACGCCGCGGACCGCAGCAGGTCGCGCGTGATGCCCGCGTCCAGCAGCGCGATGATCTGCCAGGGCAGCTCGTCCTCGACCTCCTCCTCGCTCCGGCCCTCGACCATCTGGTCGCCGCCGCCGAAGCACTCGCCACTCCCGACGGCGCCGGCATCGCCGACGGCCGTCCACCGCGTGCCCGCGCCGGGAATCAACGTGTCGCCCTTGTGCGTGAACCGCGAACGGAACGTCGGATCGACGAGCCGCCAGAGGTAGGCCGCGTCGTCGTCGTCGTCGTCCTCCTCCTCCTCGGGCGACAGCTCCTCCTCCGACTCCTCGGTCTCCCAGTCGCTGTCGTCGCCGCCGGGGATCTTGGGCGGCTTCCGCTTCGCGACGGCCGTCGGCTTGGGCTTGCGCTCGCGCTGCTCCGCGCAGAGCGCCATGCACCAGCCGTTCTTCCCGCTGTGCGCGTAGGACATGGCCACGCGAAAGCCCGGCACGGCGCAGTCCTTGCGCGTGTAGATGCCGTTCATGTCCCTGAGCGACGACCCGGCGACGAAGAAGCCCACGGCGGGGTCGTCGACGTAGACCGTGCCCCGCGCGCGCCGGCCCCGGCTCGGCGCCTCGTACTCCGTCATCGCGCCGGGGCCCATGAGCGACATGGTTGTTGGTTGCGGCTGCGCGGGCGCTGCAAAGGCTGCCGGGGCGCGCCGCAGAGGCTGCCTGCGTGCGCGAGCTGGTCGTCGCGGGCTTGCTGCAGACGCTGCCCAAGCAGGCGCTCCACGAGCTTGAGCGCCTGTGGCAATTTCGAATGTGCAGCGGCGAGCGTTGAACGTCAACTTGATGTTTTATATAAAGCCGCGTTTTGTCATATGGGCCCAGACTAGCTGCCCCCAAAAATGCCGGCAGTGAATCGAGTCGTATGTCTGCTGTCGAATCCGCTGGCGGCGCAGCGCGGCGTCGAGGGCCGGCTCGTGGAGCTGCCCATCATCGACACAGAGAGTGAGGCGACGAACCTGCAGGAAGCGCTGCGCGAAGGCTCCGAGGACACGGGCCTGGAGGTGGAGCTGCAGATGCGTTATGCTACGGTCGACGCGCTGCGATCGAGCATGACCCTGGGCGCGAAGATTCTGCACTTTGCCGGCCACGGCCACCCCGATTTCCTCTGCTTCGAGGACGGCAGAGGCGCCGCGGTCGCGCTCAGCCCGGAGGCCCTGCGAGCGCTCGTCTCCGCGGGCGGCCACGGCGTGCGGCTCGTCGTCGTGAACTCTTGCCACAGCGAGGCCGCGGGCCGCGCCTTCGTCGGCGCGGGCGTGCCGCACGTCGTCGCCGTTTCAGCGGCGCAGAACGCGGGCCGCGTGTCGGACCGCGCGGCGACGAGCTTCTGCAAGGCCTTTTACCTGGGCATCATCGCGGGGCGCACGGTGAAGCAGGCGTTCGATATTGGCTGCGCGGCGGCGAGCAACGGCGCGACGCCGCCGATCTTCGTGCTCCTTCCCGAGGGCGAAGCGCACGACGAGCGCGTCTTCTGCGAAAACGCGCCGCGGGGCGGGTTGCTGGTCACGACGACGCCGCGGACGCCTTCGAACGCGCCGCCGGCGCCGACGTGGTACATCGGCCGGACGTCGGACCTCGCCGGGTGCGTGGATTCGCTGCTCCGCCACCGCCTCACGACGATCACGGGCGCCTTCGGGTCCGGCAAGTCGGCCCTCGCCGCCGCGGCCGCCCAGTACGTCGCGGGCCGGAACCACTTCGAGGCCGTGTGCTGGCTGAAGGCGCGAAGCCGCGACACGCTCTTCGACGACGTTTTGGAGGCCGCGACGGCGATCCTGGGCGACCTCGACGAACCCTTCGGCACGCCGCGGCTGCTCCGGCGGAACTCGTCGCGCTACGGCCACGACGACGACGACAGGAGTTCCCTGCTCGACCGGCGGTCGTCGCTGGCGTCGGTCGTCGATGACCCGGGCCTGCTGTCGTCGCTGCGGGAGCGCAAGGTGCTCATCGTCGTCGACGACTTCGAGCGGCTCCTGCTCGCGATGCCGCGCCACGAGCTCCTGGTGCGGGCCCAGTGCCAGAAGCTGCTGGCGGATTTGCTGTCCACCGCTTCCAAGGCGCACATCATTTTAACGACGTCGTCCGGACCGCTCGGCCACGTGCTCGCCGTCACGGAGCGCGTCGTGAAGCTGTCGCCGCTCGAGCCCGCGCCCGCCGCGAAGCTCCTGCTCCAGCGGTCGCCGGAGCTCTCGCGGCGCGCCTACGGCGCCACGCGCGCGCCGCGCGTGGCGCCCGCGGACCTCGTGCGCGACGCGGCGGCGCATCCCGTCATCGACGCGCTGTCCGGGATCCCGTTTGCAATCTCGCTTTCGTCGTCGTTGCTGAACCTGCTCTTCGAATGCGAGGACAAGGCCCGGGCGGCCATCGCCGCCGCGCGGAGCGAGCCGCCGTCGCCGCCGACGCCCGCCGCGCCCCTCGAGCCCCTCGACCGGCTTTTACGCGTGCTCAAGTCGAAGGGCTTCGACTCAGGCGCGGAGATCACGCGTTTGCGGGATGAAATCCGCTTCGTCATCGAAAAAGGCAGCGAGTTCGAGGCGCCGGAGGAGGACGAGACGGAATTCGACGCGCGGCCCGCGGCGCCGCCACCGACCGACGAGCCGCGGCGACCGCTCCTCAGAAGCCCGTGGCCCGCGGTCGCGCCGCGGCACGTCGCGCGCGCGCTCGGCGCCGTCTGGGTTACGCGGCTCCTCGTCGACGCGTGGCTCGACCCGCCGCGCGCCTTCTCGCTGCGCCTCGACGCCGTCGTTCACGCGTGCCTCGACCTCGCCGCGGTCATCCTCCTCTACGACCTAAGCTAGACGCGCATCGAGACGAGGGGCTTGCCGACCATCATGTTGTGGACGTACTTCTTGTAGTCGAACTTGACGTCCTCGCCGCCGCTCAGCCCCGCGCACTCGGCGAAGTCGTCGAACTCCTCCTTCGTGAGGCGCTCGGGGGACGTGAAGTCGCAGAGGAGGTGGCGGAGCGTCGCGACGTCGACGGCGCCCGTGCCCGGCTCGTCGAAGAGCTGGAAGAGCTGGAGCATCTCGGGCTCGATGGACTGGGCGGCGTCGAGCTCGTCGGCGGCGGCGAGGACGAACTCGGGGAGGCTGATGGTCTCGCTGAGGTCGTCCTCGCGGCGCGCGAAGAACTTGGAGACGAGCGCCGTCGACGCCTTGAGCCCGAGCATCTCGATGGCGCCCTTGAGCTGGGCCTCGTCGAGGGCCTCGGCGCCGTCGGCGTCGTTGGCCGCGAAGATGGCGCGCAGCTGCTGGAGCGTCGTCTCGTCGAGCGCGCGGCCGCCGCGGCCGCGCCGCGTCGGGTGCGCCGCGAGCGCGGCCTCGAGCTCCGCGTCGCCGTCGCCCATGAAGTGCTCGACGCAGCGCCGCGCGGCGCCGAGCGACCGCGACGCGCCGGGGTGCGCCTCGTCGCCCATCGGGACGGGCTTGACGCTTGGGCGCGACGCCGGCGGCTCCACGGCCGGCGGCGGCGGGTAGTTGAACGCCGCGTAGGTCTTCTGGGGCGGCGGCGGCGGCGGCGGCGGCGGCGGGCTCGTCAGCGGCGGCGCGTCCTCGTTCTCGCTGTACTCGTCGTCCTCCGTGAACATTTTGTCGAGTCGAGGCTGCCCCGCGGCAGGAACGTCGTCGAGTGGCGGTGCTCGAGGCTGCCCCGCGGCAGGAACGTCGTCGAGTGGCGCCGATCGACTGCAGGGCTGCTGTCGACGGCAGATTGAACGCCAGCCCGGCTGCTCGTGTTCAGCCGCGGCTAGGCTTGGAGTCCCAGTGCCGCAAGGCCTGGTGCCGCAAACCCCCCGGGTAGGCCCTCTAGCTGTTAACCTCTCCTAGCCTAGAACGTGTTGCACACGCGTTGCCTTTTGACGGCGAGTTATGCGCTTCCGCTAGCTCGGGTTTGGTGTGTCCTCGTTCTCGCTGCTGTGATCGTCGTCGTCCATAAAAGAGCGACGCGCGTCGCATCGCACGATGAGCAAGACCGTCGCCATCGCCGGCGCCGCCGCGCTGGCCCTCGCCGCCGCGTTCTGGTATTTCGCCGCTGCCGACGAGAAGGCGGAGGACGAGCAGCAAAAGCGCACGCGCCGGCGGCGGCTGCTGGCGGCGTCGCAGGCGCTGCGCGGGGAGAAGCGCGACCGGCGCCTGGGCGAGCGGGGCCGGTCGAAGCGGCGGGGCGAGGCGCTCGCGGAGCGCTACGGCGGCGGCGAGGCCGCGGCGGTCATGGCCGCGCGCGCGCTGCGCGACGCCGAGGAGGCGGGCCGCGCGCGGGTCCGCGCGGCCGTCGACGGCCACGACCGCGGCGGCGGCGACGCCGCGCCGGAGCTCGAGGTCGACCTCGGCTGGTTCGCGAGCCACCACGACGGCCGCGGCCGGCGGAGCATCTGCCGCCAGCTCGCGGACGCGACGGGCCACGCGCGCAAGTCGCTGCGGCCCCTCGTGCTCACGCTCGCGGGCTACGAGGGCGAGGCCGCCGAGGCGTTGGCGAACGTCGGCGCCGGCGAGTGGCCCGTCGTCCGCGACGCGCGGTCCACGTGGCAGCGGCGCGACGCGCGGCCGCGCCGCGTCGTCTACCTCACGCCCGACGCCGACGAGCCCCTCGAGGGCCTCGAGGACGGCTGCACCTACGTCGTCGGCGCGCTCGTGGACCGCACGGTCGCCAAACGCGCGACGCTGCACGCCGCGGCGTTGCGCGGCTGCGACGTGCGGCGGCTGCCCATCAAGGAGCACAAGGGCGCGCTCGCGCACCGCGGCGGCGCGCGCAAGGTCGTCCTCAACATCGACGTCGTCCTCCACTGCCTCATGCGGCTCCGCGACAACGGCGGCGACTGGGCCGACGCGCTCGTCGCGGCGCTCCCCGACGGCAAGCCCACGCCGCCGCGCCTGTCGGTCCAAGCGAAGCGGGATGCGCGGAGGGCCAACGGGCAAAAGAAAGAGCGGGATCGCCTCTTCCCCGCCTCGTCTTAAACATCGTTCGCCGGCCTCACGCGAAGCGGGTCGTCGTGGGCTTGAAGACCTTGGTGGCGCTGTTGCGGACGCGGCGCGGCTCGTCGTCGTCGTCGTCGGACCGGTCCCGGTCGCTCCGCTCGGACATGGTGCGCATGAGGGTCGGCAGCTTGTCGAAGGTCACGGACTCGCCGTCGTCGTCGTCGTCGTCGTCCTCGTCGTCGCGGATGGACGTGAGGGCCTGGTGGAGCGTCGCCGTCTGGACGCCGGCGACGGGGCTCGCGGACCGGAGCGACTCCTTGAACTGACCCGGGCGGAACGTGTCGCCGATGAACTGCGTGAAGCGGCGCGTCGTCTTCACGGCCTCGACGACGGCCTCCTCGTTCCAGACGACCTTGACGGGCAGGTGGAGCTTCGTCGAGAGGATGCCGCAGAGGAAGGCGACGACGGCGATGACGACGCGGATCCGGAGCGTCGTCGACACGTCGCGCGGCAGCACGCGCTCCTGCCACGTCGGCGGCAGGCGGAACTCGAAGTCGTAGTACTGCTTCTGCTCGACCTTGCGGCCGAGCTGGAACTCGAGGGCGCCGAGCTTGAGCAGGGGCCCCTTCTTGAGGAACGACTCCTCGATCTTGCCGCCCGCGAAGACGACGACGCGGAAGCCGCGCGACCGCGCGCGCTCCACGGCCGACCGCAGCTGCTCGACGCCGCGCTGGCCGATGGGGTTCGCGCGCACGTCGAGCTCGAAGCGCTTCGTCGGGTCCAGCGCGCAGCCCGCCGCGTCGCCGTCCGCGCACGCGTTGATGAGCTGCGCTAAACGCCGCGCGCCGTGGCTCGAGATGTCCTGGTGCTGGAGGATGAGGCGCCGGAGCCGCCGCCGCTCCGGCTTGCCGTAGCGGCTCCCCGCGAGCGCCGCGGCGAGGCTCGCGGCGCCGTCGTCGCCGAGGGGCTCCGCGCGCATCGTGAGGTCGTAGCTCGTGCACTTCAACGGCGGCGCGTGGCCGCGCCGCGCCTCGTCGTCGTCGTCGCACCAGGTCCCGTGGGCGTGCATGGCGCCGGGGCCGCTCGACCGCCGCTGCGTGAGGGCCGTCGTCACCACCACGAGGCCCAGCAACAGGCCGACGAGCATGAGCCAGCCGTAGCGCCGGACCGTGGGGCCGCTGAGCTGGCGGTCGATCCACGAACTCCGCTTCGAGCCGTCGGCGTTGGCCGTCGGCGACGACGGCGGGCGCTCCACGACCCGCGCGCCGCCGTTCGAGTAGACCATCGCGCCTCTCGCCGCGGAACTTCTCACCTCCCCAGCCCTGCGATCATCGCATTATTCTGGTGGTTGGTGGAATGGGGCTGCTACGACGCCGGCCGGGGGTCCGCCTCGTGAACGCTCACCGGAGCCGCGCAATAGCGCCGAGGAGATATAGAGGCGCGGGACCGCCGGCGCCTACCGTCGGAGGAGCGCGGCGAGGGCCGCGCCGGCGGCGCAGGCGAGGAGCGGGAGGAGCAGGTCCGCCTTGGGCGCGGGCGCGGCGCCGAGCGCGTCCTCGGCGAGCGTGAGGGCGCCGACGATGCCGGCGTTGTTGCCCCAGCGCGACTTGACGACGACGGAGCACGCGGCCTGCGCGTCGAGGGGCGGGATGTAGCCGTTGAGCATCTTGACCATCTTGGCGCGGATCTTCGGGAACAGCGACGCGCGGAGCATGACGCCGCCGCTCAGCACGATGCGCTGGGGCGACACGGTGAGCACGAGGTTCGCGCACATGGCCGCGAGGTAGTGGGCCGCGGCGTCCCAGACCCCGTCGTCGTCGGGCAGGTCCTTGAGGCCCGCCGAGTCCTTCAGGCCCGCGCGCGCGGCGAGCGCGCCCGACGCGGCCATGGCCTCGACCTCGCACCAGTTCGCGCAGTCGAGGGACGGGTTGTGGCCCTCGTAGGCGTCGCCCGCGAGCCTGGGCACGCAGATGTGGCCCGCCTCGGGGTGGAGCAGGCCGTGGACGCAGCCGCCGTTCACGACCAGGCCGACGCCGATGCCCGTGCCCACCGTGGCGTAGGCGACGGAGCTCAGGGCCTCGCCGTCCCTCACGGACGCGCGGTACTCCGCGAGCGCCGGCGCGTTGACGTCCGTGTCGAAGCCGAACGGCACGTTCAGACCCTCGGTCAGCGCGCCGACGACGTCGCTGTGGCGCCAGGCCTTCTTCGGCGTCGCCGTGATGTGGCCGTAGGTCTTGGACCCCGGCGTCGGATCCACCGGGCCGAAGGTCGCGATGCCCAGCGCGTCGAAGGACCGAGCGAGGAGCCACTCGCGGCACTTGCCCAGCGTCTCCTCGGGCGTCGTCGTCGGGAAGATGACGCGGTCAACGATGTTCGAGGCCGTGTCTTTGGCGATGGCGCACACGAAGGTCGTACCGCCGCCCTCGACGGCCGCGAGGGTGACCATGGTGTGTGCTGTTCTCGCTCCGCGCTCTGTCGAGGCCACCAATCGTTGCCCGATATGCTCGGAAAAACGTGAACGTTGACGTACAACATACACGTATTTACGGCAGGTTGAGCGCTTAATCAAGCATGGGCATCGATCGCGCAGCCCAGCGCACCGCTGACATGAGCATCGGTGAGCGCTTAATCGAGCATGGACATCGATCGCGCAGCCCAGCGCACCGCTGACATGAGCATCGGTGCTGGACGCAGCCCAACAGCTTGACGCGTGGCATCGGCGCTGGACGCCGCCCAACGGCTTGACATGCGGCTGCCGAGGCTGCTCCTCGCCGCCTTCGCGTCGGCGCATTGGCACCACGGCAACGTGTCGAAGCACGCAAACGTCCTCTGCAAAACCGACGAATTTTTCATGCCACCGACGCAGAACGGCCTGCACTCCGACGAGGTCGCCTGGTTCCTCATGACGAACGCGGCCCTCTACTGCGAGCGCGTGCTGCCCATGATCAACGCGTGGGGCCGGTCCTTTCCGCACGTCTACGCGGTCTTCGCGAACGCCACGGGCAAGCCCGAGGGCGACTACAGGCACGAGGTCACGCGGGCCATGGCGCGCGAGCGGCACGGGCGCATGGGCCGCGACTGCGCCGTCGTCGACGGGCGCGCCGGGTCCTGGCTCGTGCGGCGCTGCGGCGACGCGCGCGTGCGGCCGGTGCTCGTCGCGGGCTACTGCCGCAACCCGACGCACCGGGGGGCCGGCGGCCCCTGCTGCCGCGCGAACGCGGCCATGCAGTTCTTCCTCGACCGCGCGGAGACGACGTTCCGGCGCGTGAAGTGGTGGGTCTTCTCCGACGACGACGTCTACGCGCGGAGCGTCGCGCTCCTGGGAGTTTTGGCGGCCTACGATGCCGCGAAGCCGCTCAACGTCGCGGCGTCGCCGACGGCCATCGCGGGCTACGCGCGGCCCTGCGCCGGCCCCGCGCGGCAGTTCGTCGCGAACAAGCCCTGGCAGGTCGTCTCGGGCCTCTCGCGCGCGGCGCTCCTCGCGATGGAGGACGGCATCTACAAACGGGGCGCGTCCGCGCAGTGCGACGCGCTCGGCTTCGACGGCCACGACGAGGGCATCGGCTTCTTCTACTGGATGCACGCGATCCCGACGGTGCTGCTCGCGCCGTGGGCCCACCGCGGCCGCGTCCTCTTCGACGCCGGCGACATCTTCCGGGAGGAGCACAACCTCTCCGAGGCCGCGGTGCGGGGCGCGCTCGACGGCAACGACACGGAGCCCGTGCGCGCGGCGCTGTCGCGCTTCCTCTTCTTCCACAACGCGCTGCACCCGCCCGACATGTTCCGCCTGCTCAGGCGCGTCGGCGACGACGAGCTCGACGTCGCGCCCGCCGCGGCCGAGGCGAGCCCCGTCATCCGCGCGCCGGGCTTCGAGTGCACGGCGTACGCCGCGCGGCGGCGCAACGCGACGACCTGGGCGCCCTTCACCGCGGCGGACTGCGCCGCGCCGCTCGTCGCGCCGTGCGCCTGCGCGCGCGGCCGCCGGCTCGACGAGGAGCTGCGGCGGGCGAAGATCCGCGCGCAGCGCGCCGCGTGGCGCAAGGCCGAGGCCGACCTGCGCGCGCGCGAGCGGCGGCCGACGCCGCCCCCGGTGACGCCGCCCCCGTCGCCGGCGCCGTCGCCGCCCCCGGAAGAGTGCGGCGCGAAGTGGCCCCCTTAAAGTCGCGCCGTAGGAAGTGCCCCCCCTATTAAAGCCGCGCGACGGCCGCGCGGAAGGGCGCGGCGACGGCGAGAGCGCCGTGGAGCGCGACGTCGGAGAGGAGCACCGGCGTCGCGACGAGGCGCATGCCCCAGCGCAGGTGCGTGAGGATGTTCGCCTCGGCGTCCTCCGGCGTGGGGCCGCCGACGACGCCCCCCGTGACGACGCCGAGCGCCTCGGCCTCGCCGCAGAGCGCCTCGACGCCGGCCGGGATCAGCGACGGGTCCCGCGCGCGCATGCCCGCGTCGAAGGCGCCGACGAAGGCGCCCGCGTCCGCTTGCGCGAGCGCCGCGAGCACCTCGCCTCGAAGGGCCGCGTCGAGGAGGTACTCCTCGGTCTCGAACTGGAGCAGCGGCAGCGTTTTGCCGAGCTCCGCGTCGCGCAGCGAGTCCTCCGTGAACGTCAGGGACCCGTCGCCCTTGCGCACGGGGAACGCGCCGCGGGCCAGGGACCGCCGGCCCGCGGAGCCGACGGCCGGGAACCTACCAAGTGCGTCCGTAACGATATTTCCGGTCTCGAAATTCGTCGCGGCGCCGCCGGGAACGCGACGGTCTCGAGGTAGTCCGTCGCTTCGGCCAACGTCGTCCCGTAGGGCCGCATCGTGCCCCGCGCGCCGCAGCAGAGCGCGTCGCCGTGCGCGGAGAGCGCCTCGCGCGGCAGGCGCTGCAGCGGCGTCAGGCCGAGGCGCGCGAGCATCGCGTTCTCCTCGCGGCCGTAGACGCAGTCCGGCCCGCCGTGCTCCGCGTCGTTGACGACGAAGGAGAAGCCGGCGAGCGCGAGCGCGCGCGCGTCCGACTCGCGGAACTGCTGCCGCGGGATGTCGTTGAAGATGCCGAGCTGCGGCGCCGGGAGGCGCTCTTTCACTGCGTTGCGCTGCGGGTCCAGCACCGCCAGTTTCGCGCGCTCCGCCAGCTCCGCGACGCCGACGGTGGTCATGGCGCTCGGCGTGTACGAGCGGCGCCCGGACGACTGCACGAATGCGCGCGCGCAGCGCACGAGCACGGCGGTGCGGAGCAATGCCATAGCTCGCTGCCCGCAGCCGTCTACGCGAGCGTCCACGCCGTCTATGAGGTCGCGGAGCTGCGCGTGTGGCAGAGGTTTAGCGAGTGATGAGTTGAGAAAGGAAAGCTCGGTCGTTGAAGGAGGGCAGCCCTTGACACGTCCGACGGCTCCTGCGAGGGGAGTCGAGGCCCGCGCCGCGCGCTGGGCATGTCGCGCGCCATGTACAAGATTCGCGGCGTCGCGCCGCGCGGCCTCCTGGTCAGGCTCAAGGACCACGTCGGCAGGCGCCTCCGAACGCCCGAGTACTTCAAGATCCGCCTCCGAGTCGAACTGAGCCAGGAGCGCGAGCGCATCCAGGCCATCGTCGACACCAAAGCACAAGCCCTCGCCATCGTCTACGGCCTCTTCCTCTCCGTGGCCATAGCCGTCGCAAACGCGTTCGTCAGCGGGTTCCTGGGGATGCTCCTCGGCGTCGACGTCGAAATGTAAAGGGGCAGCTGTGGCACGGTTTTAGCGAGCTATTGTTGAATTCGAAAGGCAAGCTCGGTCGTTGAAGAACCGTTGAAGGAGAGCATGGGGGGCTGCAGCTGCCCGTGCCATAATCGAAAACTGGGCCCTTACGCGGTCCGCAGCCCGCGTTCCCGCCGGTACTCGTCCTTCGTCCGGAGGCACGCGCGCGCGACGCGGCCGCCGCAGGTCAGCCGCGCGTACAAGAACGCGACGTACGCGAGGATGGACACGACGGACAGCGCCGCGAAGCACAATAGCAGCTGGGCCCAGGTCGAGACCTCGTCGACCTCGACGTAGCCGCCCTTGCCGTGCCAGGTGCCGCCGTTGCAGTCGCCCGCGCACGCGAAGCCCACCCGTAAATTGTCGACGTCGTAGAGCGTGTAGTACGCCTCCATGAACACGTCGCCTAAAATCCAGTAGGACGACCCCGACGACTTCTGGAACTTGATGACGCACTCGCCCCAGCGGCTGCAGGACACGTAGTCCGCCGCGTGCATGGGGAACTCGTTGTCCGGGCTCAGCTTGAACGTCAGCGCGGGAAAGTCCGCGGACTTCGCGTAGTAGCAGGTGATGTCGCGGCAGTTGAGCCCCTTCGTGACGGCGGCGACCAGAGCGTCGTAGGACTCCTCGGGCACGGCGATGCCCGACGTGCCGCTGTCGACGATCGCGTAGCAGCCCGAGGGGCAGAGGTCGAGCTCCGACGCGTCGTCGGTGCTCACGACGGCCATGCCCGTCATCTTCACGGTCCAGTACTTGAAGTCGCCGAAGCCCCGCTTGATGACGGGCGTGTAGTGCCACGTCGCGTTGTCGCCGACGATGCCCAGGTCGTAGTCGCCGAACGTGAGGTGCGACGGGCGATCCGCGTCGTCGGGGTCGTTGCTCAGGTACAGGCTAAACAGGTAGGGCACGTCCGGGTGCTGCTCGTGCAGCAGCTCGAGCAGCGTCGGCTTCGTCACCATGGAGAGCCCGCGAAACGCCAGCCCCGCGATGCCGTCCATCATGAACGACTGGATGTCGCGGTCCTCGTAGACGACCTCCCCAAAGGCGACGTCGTCGAGCTCCAGGGACCCGAGGTGCACGCTGTCCTTGGCCTGGTAGCCCGTGACCTTGCCGCTCCCGTAGTCGACCTCGAACTTGCTCAGGTCGCCGTTCTTGTCCAGCAGCGGCTCGTACGTCGACGACGCCGTGTAGTCGAACGTCGCGTGGTGGCCGCACTCGTTGCAGCCGCGGCCGGGGATCCACAGGTCGCTGCTGCCCGTGTCGAAGACGACGCTGAGCTGCTGGGCCGGCGTGCCGATGCTGATCTGCCCGACGTACTGGTTGTTGAAGTAGTCCGTGAGCACGAGGTCGTTGTCGCCCGTCGCGCGCCGCCGCGCCGCCCGCGGCCGCCGCTCGAGGTCGACGCGGAGCGGCGCGCCGGCGCGCGCTGGAGTCGCGCGTCGCGCGTCGGCCGCGGGCGCGCCGGGCGGCGGCGCGCGGCCCGCGCCGCCGAGCAGCGCGAAGAGCACGCACAGCGCCATGGGGGCGCGGAGCGCGACGGCCGCCGCGCCGCACGGCGGCGCCGTGCGCTGCATCGGTGCGCCGCGGCGCGCCGGCGCGTCGAAGGCCCACACGCGTCGCGCGCTTGCCCTTTGCCTTCGCGCGACGAGGAGTGCTTGCTCTTGCTCGAGCGCTCGCAGGCTAAGCAGGCGCCGCCGGCGCTTCTCGCCGCGGCGCCGGCTCGCGCCGGCCCGACCGCACACCGGCCCCTGCCCCAATGCAGCACGCCCGCGCACTAAAAGAAGACCTCCATTACACGCCCGCGAGGACGAGGTCGCTGATCGTGGCGAGCGTGTTCGTCGTGATCGTCGCGTTCGTCGTGGCGAGCGTCTGCCGGAGCGCGAGGGACGCGGCCTCCGCGGCCGGCTCTCGTCTCAGCAGGCGCAGCGCGACGAGGAGGCTCAGAGACACGAAGCCCAAGAAGACGAACTGGAGCGCCGTGCCCTGGCTCATCGCGTCCTCGTCGGGCGCCGCGGCCTTGGAGAGGAACTCCCGGCTTCCCGACCGGCTCCGCGAGAGCGTGCCGCGCTCGATCTCGAGGTCGATGATGCTCGGCGTGCGCTCCAGGAGCGCCTCCTGCGTCGAGCTCGCCGTCGGCGAGCAGCTTTTTCGCCGCGCCCAGTTTTGCAGGGCGGAGATGGCCATGGCTGCCCGCGTCGCGCCGGACCGAGGCTGCCCGCGCAGTTCCAAAACCCTGGGCTGCCTCTCGTTCAGCGCGTGCCGGACGTCGTCGAGGCACCGACGGTTTCCGCTGGCGTGCTGCGCGGCGCGCGGCGACGACGCGACAGTTTAAAATCCAGCCGTGACCAGACGTCCTCGGTGGATGACAATTTGTGACGCTTGGAAAAAGCACCGTAGCGTTTTCATGGGAAAACTCAGTGCATCGAAAACATTGCGGACGACGTTGAGGAGCGGATCGTCGAGCCTGTGAAAAGTGTGCCTCTGGTTGGTGGCGTCGCGCTTGCACACAAGATGGGGGGCGAATTCAGTTCGTGCCTCCTGTGCTTCGACGGCGACGCGGGGCCCTACGCCGACTCGCACCGCTACACGCGCTTCGAGGACCTCCAGCTCGACAAGGAGCTCGGCCACGGCGCGCGCGCCGCCGGCGCCGCGGAAACGCCCCCGCTCTCCCGCGCGCGCCGACGCGCGCCCGCGCCAGGTTCTCGACGGTGCGGCTCGCGATCAACCGGACGAACAAGGACAAGTTCGCCGTCAAGGTCGTGCACAAGAACAAGCTCAAGAAGCAGGACATCGACGCGCTGCACGTCGAGGCGCGCCCCGCCGCGCGCGCCGCCGCCGCGCGCGCCGCCTTCACCCCCGCGCCTGTAGGTGGGCATCATCAGCAAGCTGCAGCACCCGCACGTCGTCAAGTACTTCGACTTCACGCAGGACCGGAGCCACTACTACATCGTGCTCGAGGTCGTCGCGGGCGGCGAGCTCTTCGACCGCATCGTGCAGCGCGTCTACTACAGCGAGAAGGAGGCGCGGGACCTCGTCTGGGTGCTGCTCGACGTGCTCCACCACATCCACGGCAAGCGCATCGCCCACCGCGACCTCAAGCCCGAGAATTTGCTGTTGAAGTCCGCGCACAACGACCACGACATCAAGCTCGCGGACTTTGGGTTCGCGACGGAGGCGAAGAAGCCCATGCGCGAGCTCTGCGGCACGCCGGCCTACGTCGCGCCGGAGATCATCAAGGAGAAGCCCTACGGCCTCGAGGTGGACATGTGGTCCTGCGGCGTCATCGTCTTCATCCTCCTCGGCGGCTACCCGCCCTTCGACGACTCCGACGGCGTCGCGGCCATGTACGCGACGATCAAGGCGGGCAAGTACAGCTTCGACGACCGCTACTGGGGGTCCGTGAGCCCCGAGGCCAAGTCCTTCATCAAGAGCCTCCTCCAGGTCGACCCCTCGAAGCGGCCCTCCGCGACCGCCGCGATGAACCACGACTGGTTCACCAAGCACGCCGCGGAGCTGTCCACGACGGACCTCAAGACGACCATCGAGAACCTCAAGAAGTGGAACGCGCGGCGAAAGCTCAAGGGCGGCATCAAGGCCATCATGGCCGCGAACCGCGTCGAGCACGCGATCCACCCGAACAAGTGAGCCCCCCCGGGAACGCCGAAGCCGCGGACCCCACCCGACGACAAAAACAAAAAGAACCAGCAGGGCGGCGACGTACGCGCCGCCGGGCCATTTTCATAAGTGTGACCACCGAGCCGCGACGCGAGGGGAGAAAACCGGGCAAGTAACTGGGCGGCGCCTGAGGCGCGGCGCCTGAGGCGCGGCGCCGGGGCGCGGCGCCTAGATCTAGGCCGCCATCCACTCGGCCCACTTGTCCTGGATCCACGCGGCGGCCTCCGCGAAGTCCGGGGCCTCCGGCGGCTCCGACGCCGTGAGCTTGGCGAGGAGCTTGAGCTGGCCCGCCTGCTTGCGGCTGACGTCCGTCGGCGCGCGGCACGCCTCCTCGGGCGCGCCGTGCGGCGACGAGCAGTGGCGCGCGGCGCCGTCCTCCGCGCCGCCGACGTCCTCCCAGGGCGTCACGTTCATCGGCGGCGCCGGGAGGTGCAGCGGCGCGTCGGTCCGCGGCTCGTCGAGGAGGAGCTCCGTGAACGACCCGGCCCACGCGTCGCGCTTCGTGAGGAACGACGAGAGATTGAACAGGTTCTTCGTCGTCGCCAGGATGGACGTGAGGTCGAACTGGGACGTCGCGAAGGGCCCCTGCTGCGGCTCCTGGAAGACCGCGCCCTTGGGCACGAGCGGCGAGATGAGCATCGCCGACGACCGGAGGCCGAGGCGCTTGAAGTCGAAGGCCGGGCCGCAGGACGCGTGGGTGCCCGGCACGATGCACGGCGCCTCGTCGGCCGCGACGCCCTCGAAGGGCGGCACGACGTGGTCGTAGTAGCCGCCCGCGTCGTCGTAGACGATGAAGAAGAGCGTCCTGTTCCAGCCCGGCCCGGCGCGCAGCGCCTCGTAGATGTCCTTGAGGAGCCGCTCGCCCTTGGCGATGTCGTTGCAGGGGTGGTCGCAGGCCTCGATGGGCGGGTGGAGCCAGGAGAAGCCGGGGAGCGTGCCGTTTTTCGCGTGACCATAAAAAAGCTCCTGGGAGAAGAACATGTCCTTGTGGCGCGCGACGCCCTCCATGGCGACGTCCGGCGTCGAGATGGCGCTCGCGGAGTCCGGGTCGTCCTGGTTCTCGCCGTGGCACGGGTCCTGGCCGTTGAGGCCGCACGTCGAGTTGATAAAGAGGCCGAAGGAGATGTTGTGGTCCCGGAGGCGGTCGTAGATCGTGTCCTGGGGGAACCAGGACGTGTTGCCGCCGCAGGAGTCGTAGAGCGTGTTCGTCGTCATGCCGCAGGACGTGCCGGACTGCGTGAAGAGGTGGTTCGGCGAGCTCGCGGACGGCACGGCGGTGTAGAGCTTGTTGAAGACGCCGAACTCCGCGGCGACCGCGCGCTTCACGGGGATCTGCTCCGGCGAGAAGAGCGTCGTCGCGACGCCGCCCGTCGTCGCGCCGTGCAGGCCCGAGTTGGCGTCGCTCTGGGGACTGTAGGGGTACGCGTGCGGGTCGCCGCCGGGGCCGAACTTGCCGTCGAACGTCGCGTAGCCCGGCGACCCCGTGCAGATGTAGGGCGGCGCGCCGCAGGACACGTTGACCGTGCCCTTGGACGCGTTCGCCGGGTCCAGCGGGAACGCGTGGCTCCCGTTGATGCCTGGGAGCGCGCGGGGTTCCTTCCGGCGATCGCGCGCGCCGCGGGACGCCGCGCCGCGCCGTCGAAGCCCTCGAGCCCCATGCAGCCAAAGTAGTGGTCCGCCGCGTGGTTCTCCATGTAGAGCACGACGAAGTGGTCGATCTTGTCCTGGCGCGGCGGCGGCGCGAAGCGCGGCTCGCGCTTGCCGAACTGGCCCCAGATCTCCTCCATGGTCATGTTCATGAGCTTCCAGAACTCTTTGTAGCTCTGCGCCTCCGCCGACTCGTCGTCGTCGCGGGCGTACGCGCTGCCGAGGCAGAGAGCGGCGCAGAGCAGAGTACGCGCCCTCATAGCGTGTGGCTCGGAAGAATTGCCACACTGGCAAGCTTCATTGTGGACTTCATCATCACTTCAACTTCGAGAAATGTGACAAGATATGAACCAGCGCGCCCGGGCCAGCACTCTAAGACCGCAAAAGTAACCCTGGACACTACTCGGCTTTGCCCTTGCTCTTCGCCTTGCGCGGCGGGTTCCGCCGCGGCGGCGACGCGGGCGGCTTCGGAGTCCGCTTGGCCTTGGCCGCGCCGCCCGCCGTCTTCGCCGCCGGGGCGTTGAAGGACAGGAGCTCGATGACCGTGATATAGACGAGGCTCGTCGTCCAGATGGCGAGGAGCTGCCAGTCGTCGGGCACGAGGAAGAAGTTCGCCGCGTGCACAAAGGGCCAGAGCTTCCAGCCCACGAGGAGCTGGCTCCAGAGCTTCAAACGTACGTCCGCGACACCAGCAACGACGCCGCGGCCCTCGAGCACCGCCATGACGACGAGCCGCGGCGCGACGCTGCCGACCGGCGTGTACACCAGTTGGTCGAGCGAGACCTTGACGAGGACGTCCCTCGGGCTGCGGCCGGGCACGTAGACCGCCAGCTGCTGGTACCAGCACACGTTCAAGATGCCGCGCAGCACGCCCCAGGTCAGCGCGTGGACGAGCGGGACCACTCGCAGCTTGCGGCCGGAGAGCTTCGTCGCGATGATCGTGCCCAGGACGTTGAACAGCGCGCACTGGACGCATTTTGACGCGAAGACGTCCATCGTCGTCTGTTCGGCTTGCCGCGACGGCGCGACGTTCGACGTATGCTGGGCCGCGCGCGCCGCTGGAGGAGCAGCACAGATCAATGCCACAAGCACACTCGCGAAGTGCGGCGCGCCGGTCGCGACCGGCGCACCTCTCCTCGGCGCCACGCATCCGAGGACCGGGACGCACGCGTGCCCCGATCGTTCCCGCCGCGGACCAACTCGAGAGAGACGCGCTCGCCTCCCTGGCCGAGTCGGAGAGAGAGAGAGAGAGAGCGCGCGCGGGGTTCCCGTTACGCGCCGCGGTCCCCGCGCGCCGCGCGGCCCTCTATCGCTTCGAGAAGAGCGTCTCCTCGGAGGCCTTCTCCATGAGGGCGATGGGCTTCAGCACGTTGGCCTTGTTCGTCTCGACGATGCAGCCGTTCATGACCATCTCGTCGAGGATGAAGTGCGCCTTCTCGAGGTTGAACATGATGTCGAGCTCGCAGACGGACTCGAAGTACTTGTCGAGGGTCTCGACGAGGGCGTGGATGAACTCGAGGATGCCGAGCTCGTTCTCGCTGTCCTGCTCGCAGCCGACGATGAAAAAGAGGCTCGCGTAGCGGCGGTAGACGACTTTGTAGCCCCGGTACTCGACGAAGCTGCACTGGAACTCGCTCCGGCTCAGGCACTTGCGGATGATCTCGCTCTCGAGGGCCACGCGCTCGGGCATGGGCAGCCACTCGTAGTAGGTGCTCAGCCGCGTCTGGCCCTGCTTGTTCACCATGAGGATGAACCTGATCGTCATCGCGCGGGTTTCGCGGCGCGGCGGCGCGGCGCTCCGATACGGCCTCTCGCGCCGCGCGCCGATGGGTGGTCGCGCTCGGTGGTGGTGGTCGGCGGCGCGCGCGGACGTCGCGCGCGGTGTGGCTCGCGGGGTCTCGACCTCGAGGCAAGCCAGGCTCGAGTTGTGGCTGTGGAGGCGCCGCGAGGCCGAGCCGGACGCCGCCGCGCCGCCCCCGGGCCCGACACCGCCTCCACAACCTTAGGAGGTTGCCGACCGCCGCCCGTCGCCGCCGCCGTCGCTTTCCGCGACCGCGCGCGACCGCCCTCGAGGGGCCCGGAACCATGCAGAAGCCCTCCGTGGTCATCGACAATGGTACGGGCTACACGAAGATGGGCTGTGCGTCGCCGGCGCCCTCGACACGCGCGCGCGCCGCCCGCGACCTCCCTCCCACACGCGCGCTGCATTTTTCGCGACGCGCGCGCGCCGCCCTCGTCGCGCGCTCGATACGATAGAAACTCCCAACCCCGCGACGCAGACGCGGGCAACTGCGAGCCGCAGTACATCGTGCCGACGGTCGTGGCGAGCCGCGCCCTCAAGGGCGGCCAGGAGGCGACGATCGACGGCGTCGACGACCTCGACTTCTACATCGGCAACGAGGCCCTCGCGCACAGCACGACGCACCAGATCAACTACCCGATCCGCCACGGCATGGTCGAGAACTGGGACAACATGGAGCGGCTCTGGCAGCGGTGCATGTTCAAGTACCTGAGATGCGAGCCCGAGGAGCACCACGTGCTGCTCACGGAGCCGCCGCTGAACACGCCCGAGAACCGCGAGCTCACGGCGGAGATCATGTTCGAGACCTTCAACGTGCCGGGCCTCTACATCGCCGTCCAGGCCGTGCTCGCCCTCGCCGCGAGCTGGACGAAGAAGAACGTCAAGGAGCGGACGCTCACGGGCACCGTCATCGACAGCGGCGACGGCGTCACGCACGTCATCCCCGTCGCCGAGGGCTACGTCATCGGGTCCTGCATCAAGCACATCCCCCTGGCGGGCCGCGACATCACGGCCTTCGTCCACAAGCTCCTCCGCGAGCGGTCCGAGCCCATCCCGTCCGAGGACTCCCTCGAGGTCGCGAAGCGCGTCAAGGAGATGCACTCCTACGTCTGCCCGGACCTGGCCAAGGAGTTCGCCAAGTACGACGCGGACCCGGCCAAGTACTTCCGCACCTACGAGGGCGCGAAGAAGCAGACGGGCGCCAAGTGGTCCTGCGACGTCGGCTACGAGCGCTTCCTCGGCCCCGAGATCTTCTTCAACCCGGAGATCTTCTCCTCGGACTTCATCACGCCCCTCCCCGACGTCGTCGACGAGGCCATCATCAAGTGCCCCATCGACACGCGCCGCGGCCTCTACAAGAACATCGTGCTCTCCGGCGGCTCGACGATGTTCAAGGATTTCGGCCGCCGGCTCCAGCGCGACATCAAGAAGCACGTCGACAAGCGCCTCGACCTCAACATCCAGCGCCTCGGGGCCCTCGGCTCGACGTCGGCGCCCCAGAAGATCGACGTCAACGTCATCTCGCACCAGATGCAGCGCTTCGCGGTCTGGTTCGGCGGCTCGATGCTCGCGTCGACCGGCGAGTTCTTCCGCGTCTGCCACACCAAGGCCCAGTACGACGAGGAGGGGCCCCGCATCGCCCGCCACAACGCCGTCTTCGGCACGGGCATGTGAGCCGGGGAGGCGCCCGCGCGCGCGCGGCCGTAAGCGCGATCCAAGTCAAGTTCCATCTTGTAGTCGCCGAGCCGCGGCGCGCCGACGCGCCGGCTTCGGACCGCGCGCCGTCGCCGGGGCAGCCCCGGCGCTCCGTGCGGCGCGTGGGGAGGTACGCACGGTTGCTTCGTCCGGCGGCGGCACCCCGGCTCGTGCGGGCACAGGTCCGCGCGACGCGCGCCGGCGCGCGCGGTCGTCGACGAATGGCCAAAATTGCCGTCGTGATGCTGTCCGCCATCTATCGACGACCTGGTGGCGCCAGCGCAACTCGCCCCGACATCTCGACGCCGCGGCGCCAACGAGACGCGATGCGGACCCAGACCTTCGTCCTCTGCCTCGGCGCGTCCTATGCGTTCCGATCGGGCCCCGCGCGGCGGCCGGGGGCGGCCCCGCTCCGACGAACGACGTCGTTGTCCATGACGGAGACCGTGGCGTCGCCCTTCGAGGGCGAGCGCGTGCTGTCGCCCGACGAGCAGTTCCCGCTGACCTGGGAGAACGTGGAGCTGATTTTGGACGAGCTGCGGCCCTACCTCATGTCCGACGGGGGCAACGTGCGCATCGCGGGCATCGAGGGCCCGGTCGTCAAGCTCGAGCTCGAGGGCGCGTGCGGCACGTGCCCGTCGTCGACGATGACGATGAAGATGGGCCTCGAGCGGCGCCTGAAGGAGGCGATCCCCGAGATCTCCGACGTGGTCCAGTACCTGCCGGACACGCCGGACATGGACGAGGCGTCCGTCGACGAGGTGCTCGAGGGCGTGCGGCCGTTCCTGAGCGTCGCGGGCGGCACCGTGGACCTCGTGTCCCTCTCCGGCGTCGGCGGCGCCCAGCCGACGATCATCCTCAAGCTCGAGGGCAAGAGCGCGAGCCTCAACTCCGTCAAGCAGGAGATCTCCCAGCGAATACACCGGTACTTCATGGTCGCGGGCCTCCGCGTGGACTGGGAGGACGCGTGAGCGGCCGCCCCGACTCCCCCCCTCTGTGCACACACACCCCGTTCCGTAACGCGATCGTTAGTACTTCGTGATGTGGCCGACGTCCCACGTGCGCACCGTGCCGTCGCGGGAGCCCGTGAAGACCGTCTCGCCGTCGCGGGAGAACGTGCAGCACAGCACCTTCTCCGCGTGACCCCGGAGCTTCGTCTCCTCCTCGCCCGTGGCGCCGTTGTAGATGCGCGCCGTCGCGTCGTAGGACGCGGACACGATCCACGCGCCGTCGTCGCTGAACGCGCAGCACCGCACGGTCCGGTCGTGGGCCAGGACGAAGAGGGGCGCGCCCGTCCAGACGTCGTAGCACCGCGCCGTCGCGTCCTCCGAGCCGGAGACGAGGCGCGAGCCGTCGGGGCTGAACGCGACGCTGTAGATGCCTAGGGACGTCCGTCGTTTCCGGGCGGAGGCGCGCGGGGACGCGGGCACGCCGACCGCCGCCGTGGCCCTCGAGGACGACGTGGAGCTCGCCCGTGGCCGCGCTCCAGACGCGGACGCCCCGGTCCCAGGAGCCCGACGCGCCGCGCGCGTCGCTGAGCGCGCAGCAGGTGACGCTCTCGCCGTGGCCGCCGTGCGTCGCGAGCACGGCGCCCGAGGCCGAGTCCCAGACGCGCGCCGTGCGGTCCCGCGACCCCGTGACGAGGCGGCCGTCGCCGCCGTCCGCGAACGCGCAGCCGTAGACCGCGCCGCCGTGGCCCTCGAACGTGCGCTCGAGCGCGCCGGACGCCGCGTCCCAGAGCCGCGCGCAGTTGTCCCAGCCGCCCGTGAGCAGCCGCGCGCCGTCGCGGCTGAAGGCGCAGCTCTTGACGCTGTCGCCGATGACCGTCGTCACCGTCCCCGTGCCGTCCCAGACGCGCGACTCGCAGCCCTCGCCGCCGGAGACGATGCGCGTGCCGTCGCGCGCGATGGCGATGTTGTGGATGCGGCCCGTCGCCAGCAGGCGGCACTCGCTGCAGCGCGTGCTCGGCGCGCTCCCCATGCCGAGGATCACGCGGGCTGCCACATCGTGACCGCGTTCGGCGTCTTCAAGCACGTCTTCAACTATGTCTTCAACCTGCCTAGGCACTTGCCTAGGCCTGGGCAGGCACTTGGGCAGGCGCCGAGAGGACGAAAGGCCTCCGAAAGGCCCCAAATCTCGCGAAGAACAAGAAAACCCCGACGTCCGTTAGAAAATGGCCGGGCGCGGCTCCCCGGCGGCGGGGCCTCAGTACCGGTCGAGCTTCGTGCAGATGTAGACGCGGAGCGTCTGGTCGAGGCAGGAGAGCACGGCGAGGCCCTCCTTGTCCGGGGACCAGTCGAAGGAGACGATGGGCTGCGTCGAGATGACGCGCGAGTTGAGGAGCTCGACCGTGCCCGGAACGCCGACGGGCGCGTTGTCCTTGTGCGTCGCCGTCCGCTTCTTCGGGTAGTGGTAGGCGTAGAGGTTGAAGCCGCCGTTGCCGCCGCCGGTCATGAAGACGTCGCGGTTCTGGGGCAGGTGGCGCGCGAGCCAGACCGTGGCCTTGTGGGCCTTCTCCGTGCAGTGCGCGAAGCCGTCGTCCGCGTGCTGCGTCCGGAGGTCGAAGACGCGGAACCGCGACTCGAGGGTCGTCACTACAAGCTTGTTCATCTCGATGTCCTTGCGGTCGAACTCGACGCAGGTGACGCCGTTGGACGCGTTCGTCTCCCAGCGCATGGCGTTGGTCCGGAGGTCGAAGAGCTTGACGTCGCCGTTGTCGTAGCCCGCGGCGACGACGCGCTCGTCGCCGACGGAGTTCCCAAAGGCCGCGCACCAGCAGTCGCGCACGGGCTGGCCCTCGACGGGCTCCAGCGAGACGACGGGCTCCCGGACGCGCGGGTCCCAGACGCGGACGCAGCCGTCGCGCGACCCCGTGACGAGCTCCGGCGCGCCGCCGCCGATGCCCAGGCCGCCGACGCCGTCGATGCCGTTGATGATCGCCTTGTGGGCACCCGGCACGGAGAAGGTCGGCGCGTCCAGCCGCTCGAGGTCGAAGACGTGCAGGCCGCCCTTGTAGTCGCCCGTCGCCAACGACCGCTCGCCGAGCGACGACGCGCCGAACGTCCCGCACTTGAGGCCGCAGTCGTGCGTCTTCTCCGCGACGACCTCCATCTTCCCGCCCTTGAGCTCGTAGATCTGGAGCACGCCCTTGGCCTTGGGGCTGATGCCGCAGCACACGAAGCGCGCGCTGCAGGGCACCCACTTGGTCTCGTACGGCGTGAAGTTGAGCGACTGGTGCTGGTGCTCGATGACCTGCGGCGCCTCCGTCGTCTCCATGGCGGCCATGTCCGCGGATGCGACTGCCGCTGCGGTGGCCGCTCGCGGACGCGACGGCAGGCCGCTGCGGTTGGCGGTGTCGAATCGGCTGAGCTGCCGCAACGCTTTGTTGGCGAGGCATGTGCTGATGCCGTCGGCTTGCAGTGCTCCTTCGGCGGACACCTCCCAGATATCGACGGGCGCAGCTACTCGCGGGGAGGGGGGGCGGGGTTTCGGGAAGAAGGGGGTCGCGGTCGCGCCGCCCCCGCGGGCCGCGCGCGCCTAGAACGCGTCGAGCGCGGCGCGCGCGGCGCTTCCCGGCGGCGACGCGAGCTTCGGGAGCGGCGGGGATTTGGGCGTGAGCGCGTTGCACATGTCGTCGAAGGACCCCAGCGCCTGGGACGTCGAGTCGGGCGACATGACGAGCGGCACGATGGGCAGCTTCGGCGACGCGGGCGACGTGGGCCGCAGGCCGACGCTCGACCAGGGCCGCGCGGGCGCGGCGCCGTCGCCGGCGCCCGCGACGGCGGGCAGGAGCTTGAAGCGCGCCTTGCCCGGGCTCGACTTGGGCGGCCGCTTCTTGGGCTCGCCCGGGCTCGCGCGGCGGCTCACGGCGCGCGCGGTCTTGGCCTTCTCCAGCGCGTCGTCGAAGCAGGACGACGCGACGGAGCCGAGCGGGCTCGGCGCGGGCTCGGGCTCGGGCTCGGGCTCGGGCTCGGGCTCGGGCTCCGGCGGGACGGTCACGGACCGCGGCGACGCCTCGCGCTCCTCGACGAGGGGCGCCGACGCGCTGAAGAGCGCGTAGGACGTCGTCGCGGCCGGCGGGAAGAGCGACTCGGACAGCGTCGCGCAGAGGCGCGCGGTCTCGACGGCGGACGTGTTGGGCCAGGGCGGCGCCGGGTCCGGCGCGCCGCGCCGGCCCGTGTCGCCCGGCGTCGGCGGCGGCGTCGGGTCGAGGCGCAGGCCGTGCTGCTCGCAGATCCACGTCGTCACCTTGTGGCCGTCGTAGTCGGGCGCGGTCTCGGGCGCGGCGCCGGCGGCGCCGCCGCCGCGCGCGCCGGGCTTCCGCGGGCTGCCGACGTCGTCGAGCTCCTGGTCCTCGGAGAAGCTCACGCCGAGCCAGGACTCCTCGATCTCGTCGAAGAGGGGCAGCTCCGACGGCTTCATCGCGCTCCGCGGGTTCCAGCCCGGCGACGCGGCCGACATGGGCCGCGGGCTCGCCGTCGGCGTGGCCTCGGCCTCGAGGTCGATGACGACGGGCGCCGCGGCGGGCGCCGGCGCCGGCCGCTTGCTCTCGGCCAGGGCGCGCTTGGCTTCGAGGCGCATCTCCTCGGCCGTCGGCTCGGGCTCCGCCGGCTGCGGCGCGACCTTGGCGGCCTTGGCCTTCTTCTTCGGCGTCTTCTTCGGCGTCTTCTTCGACAGCGCGGGCTTCTTGACCTTGAAGTCGTCGTTCTCGAAGGTGAGCGCGTCGCCGCGCTTCGCGTCGAAGTTGTTCGCGCGGCCGACGGCGTACGCGTCCGCGGCCGAGAGGCCGTCGATGGGCGGCGACGGGTTCATGACCGGCGCGTGGTGGTCGTGCTTGGGCTCGACGGCGTCCCCGCGGGGCCGCTGCTCCGGGACCAGGTCCGCGCGCTGCTCGTGGGAGCCGGGCGGCGGCTTCTGGTCGACGGTCGGGAGATTCGGCCGGTGGCCCGCGCCGGGCGGCGCGTGGCCCATGACCGGCGCGTGGTGCGCGTGGCTCGGCGCCGCGTGGTGCTCGGGCATCATGCCGGCGCGCTGCTCGTGGTAGTCCGGCGGCGCCTGGCCCGGGACGATCGGCAGATCCGCGCGATGGCCGGCGCCGGGCGGCGCGTGGCCCATCACCGGCGCGTGGTGCGCTTGGCTCGGCGCCGCGTGGTGCTCGGGCATCATGCCGGCGCGCTGCTCGTGGTAGTCCGGCGGCGCCTGGCCCGGGACGATCGGCAGATCCGCGCGATGGCCGGCGCCGGGCGGCGCGTGGCCCATCACCGGCGCGTGATGCTGATGGCTCGGCGGCTGGTGGTGCTCGGGCATCATTCCACTGCGCTGCTCGTGGTAGTCCGGCGGCGCCTGGCCCGGGACGATCGGCAGATCCGCGCGATGGCCGGCGCCGGGCGGCGCGTGGCCCATCACCGGCGCGTGATGCTGATGGCTCGGCGGCTGGTGGTACTCGGGCATCATTCCACTGCGCTGTTCGTGGTAGCCCGCGGGCGGCTGCTGATGTATGATCGGCGTATTGGCGCGATGGCCGGCTCCGGGGGGCGCGTGGCCCATGACCGGCGCGTGATGCTGATGACTCGGCGCCGCGTGGTGCTCAGGCATGATACCGGCGCGCTGCTCGTGGTAGCCCGCGGGCGGCTGCTGATACTCAGGCATGATTCCCCCACGCTGTTCGTGGTAGCCGGCGGGCGGCGCGTGATGGACTGGCACGATGTCTCCGCGCTGCTCGTGATAACTCGGCGGCGGCCCATGATACTCCGGCATGATGCCGCCCCGTTGCTCGTGATAGCCGGCGGGCGGCGCGTGGTACTCGGGCAGGATGCCGGCGCGCTGCTCGTGGTAGCCCGGCGGCGCGTGGCCCGGAATGATCGGAATGTCCGGGCGATGCCCCGCCGCCGGAGGCGCGTGGCCCACGACCGGCGCGTGGTGCTGGTGGCTCGGCGGCTGGTGATATTCGGGCATGATGCCGCCGCGCTGCTCGTGGTAGCCCGGCGGCGCCTGGCCCGGCACCATCGCGATGTCGGCGCGATGGCCGGCCGCGGGCGGCGCGTGGCCCATGACCGGCGCGTGGTGCTGATGGCTCGGCGGCTGGTGATGCTCCGGCATGATGCCGCCGCGCTGCTCGTGGTAGCCCGCGGGCGGCGGATGGTACTCGGGCATGATGCGACCTCGCTGCTCGTGGTAGCCCGGCGGCGCCTGGCCGTGGACCGGCGCAATGTCGGCGCGATGGCCGGCCGCGGGCGGCGCGTGGCCCATGACCGGCGCGTGGTGCTGGTGGCTCGGCGGCTGGTGATGCTCGGGCATGATGCCGCCGCGCTGCTCGTGGTAGCCCGGCGGCGCGTGGCCTGGCAAATAGAGCAAATCAGAGCGATGGCCGGCTCCGGCGGGCGCGTGGCCCATGACCGGCGCGTGGTGCTGGTGGCTCGGCGCCGCGTGGTGCTCGGGCATCATGCCGCCGCGCTGCTCGTGGTAGCCCGGCGGCGCCTGGCCCGGCACCATCGCGATGTCGGCGCGATGGCCGGCCGCGGGCGGCGCGTGGCCCATGACCGGCGCGTGGTGCTGATGGCTCGGCGGCTGGTGATGCTCCGGCATGATGCCGCCGCGCTGCTCGTGGTAGCCCGCGGGCGGCGGATGGTACTCGGGCATGATGCCGCCGCGCTGCTCGTGATAGCCCGGCGGCGCCTGGCCCGGCACCATCGCGATGTCGGCGCGATGGCCGGCCGCAGGCGGTGCGTGGCCCATGACCGGCGCGTGGTGCTGGTGGCTCGGCGGCTGGTGATGCTCTGGCATGATGCCGCCGCGCTGCTCGTGGTAGCCCGGCGGCGCCTGGCCCGGCAAATAGAGCAAATCAGAGCGATGGCCGGCTCCGGCGGGCGCGTGGCCCATGACCGGCGCGTGGTGCTGGTGGCTCGGCGCCGCGTGGTGCTCGGGCATCATGCCGCCGCGCTGCTCGTGGTAGCCCGGCGGCGCGTGGCCCGGCACGGGGACGAGGTCCTTGCGCTCCTCGTGGGAGGCGGCGGGCGGCGGCGGGGCCCGCTCCGCCGCCGGTTTCGGCGGGGCCTGCGCCGTCGCCTGGCGGATGCTCTGCCGCTCGATCTCGAGGTCGTCCGTCGGGATGTACATGACGCTGTCGTAGCGCTGCGGCCGGCCGACGGCGTCCGCGATCTCCTCGACGGGCTCCTCCGCGGCCGCGGCGTCGTCGGGCACGGCGATGAGCGCCGAGTCGTCGACGTCGCCCGCCGGCGGGCTCGTGCCCTCGAGGCCGCCCATGACGGCGCCGACCTTCTCCGCGTAGGGGCTGCCGGGCTTCACGCGGTGCGACTGCAGCTGATCGGTGGAGACGTTGAAGGACCGCGCCTCGGAGTCGCCGATGTGGCAGACGTAGTAGTCGTCCTTGACCTTGACGCCGAACTGACGCGGCTCGCCCGCGCTCATCCGCCGGCCGGGGCGCACCCCAGGTGCTCGCAGGCCGGAGAGCGTCGCGTTGGCAATGATATAAAACCAAAACAGCACCTTGAGGTCATCTTTGTCCTGTGTCCTAGAGCATGTGCCCGGTGTTTGAACGCTTGCGCAGCGTTTGAACTATTGGAAGGAATGGAACTATTGGAAGGAATGCTGTCTCACCCGCTCGACGATAACATGCAGGTGGGGCAACGGATCGGGCGGCATGAGCTCGACAAGGTCGATTTCTCCTATCCTTACAGGCTCGGCGGCGACGATGGCGACGGTGATGCAGCGCGCATCGGTCCGTCGGCGTGCCTGTACGCCCGCCACGGCAACGGCGAGCACCTTCGCGACTACGGCCGCCTGCTGCCGGGGTCCGTGCGGCTCGTCGTGCGCGAGGTTCTGCGCTGCCACCGGCTCTCGCGGACTCAGAGGCGGGGCCCCGAGGTGATCGTCCTCCGCGGCGTGCTGCCGTTCGTCCTCGAGGACCCGCCCGCCGGCGACGCCGACGAGATCGAGGACGCGCGCGCGCGGCGCCGCCGCGAGCGCGCCGGGGAACCGTCGACGCGGGCCGTCGATCGCCTCGTCGCGGCCGCGGCCGCCACGGGCCCGAAGCTCGACCAAGGTGCTTTGCGAGGTTGGCGCGAGGGCCACCGCCACGCGCTCTGGCGCAAGTTCCTCGAAGACCACTGCAAGATGTGCTTCGCGCCCCTGATCGTCGCGCACCACGCCGGCTACGCCGTCCATTCCCTCTGGCATCGCCTGAACCGCGCCGGCACGGACCCGAACGAGGTGCTCGAGCGATTCGGTCGCGAGGTCGGGCGCCGCGACGGAGACCCGCTCCACGACGTCTCGCTGTTTCTCTGCGTCGGAGCGCTCAAGCTCTCGGCCGTGCTTCACGGCTGCGACGGCCCCGGCGAAAACGGCCGCGTCGGCTTCACCGACGCCCGATTCCTGCACCTCCGGCGCGCAACGCCGCTCTCCACGGCGACGTGCGGCGCGGCGTTCGCGCGCCTCGTCGGCTGGCGCTGCCTCATCCCGGCGCCGGACCACTTCGTCGACTACTACCTCCGTACCACCAACGGTCTCGTCTTCGAGGAAACGGACTACCTCGTCAGATTTGATGGGTCAAAGCGGTCATGCCTCGGCAGCAAGTTCTTCAGGCGTTCTCTCCAAAGAGACGCCTCTGATCTCTGCCGCGTGGTCGCGTACCACCTGGAAAACGACGATCGCTTCTTCATGCCGAATCATCAGGCTCGTGCGGCAGCGGAGATCGTCTTCGCGGTCCGGTCTCGGTCCAGGCTCAAGCCGGTGTGGCCCGCCGCGCTGGCCGATCTCACGGGTTTCTCCGAGAGCGACGTCGCCGAAGGCGCGGCCTCGCTGCGAGCCTACGAGGAAATCTACCAGTCGGAGAGGACGGACGGCGACTACTAAGGGCTTCATTCTTTAGCACAGACAGGGAGGGGCGGTGAGTGCGCGGCGGCGCTACATGACGGGGATCGGCGGCGGGCTCAGGCGGCCTTCGGGGTCGTCGGCGCGCGTGAGCGTGAGGTCGGCGGGGGACTGGGGCAGGGCCGGGCCGTCGCCGCCGCACGGCGGCGCGCGGCTCGGCGTGCTCGGCGACGCGAGGCGGCTCGCGGCGAGGAGCGCGACGACGCGGCGCGGCGTCGCGATGGCGCGCGGCGACGCGGCCGCGGCGGCGAGGGCCCGCGGCGTCGCCGGGTCGGCCCGCGGCTCGGACCGCGCGTCCTGGAGGGCCGGGAGCTCGATGGGCGGCGGCGAGGCCGCGCGCGGCGAGGCCGCGCGCGAAACGGCCTCGACGGAGAGCTCGACGGGGAGCTCGACGGGCGCCGCGGCGCTCGGCGGCGCCGGCGAGCGCGCGTCGGCGCCGACGACCCGCGGCGCGGGCGCCGGCCGCGCCGGCGTGGCGCGCGGCGAGGCCGCCGTCGAGGCGTCGAAGGAGCGCCGCGGCTGGCGCCGCGACGTCGCGGACGCGGACGCGGGCCGCCGCGGCCAGAACGTCCCGGAACCGGCGGACCGGAGGCGGCCGCTGAGGCTCGCGCGCGGGCGCCGGAGGGCGCTCGCGATGCGCGCCGCGACGCGGGGGCGCGCCGGCGGCGACGGCGCCAGGGACGCCGCCGCGTCCGCGCGCGCGTCGTCGTCGCCGCCGCCGCCGCGGGGGGCGGCGTCGTCGGGCGCCTGCCCGAGGCTCCAGGACCGGTGGCGCCGCGGCGCCGGCGCGCGGCCCGGCGCGCCGCGCGACGGCGCGACGTCGCTCGCGGCGCGCGGCCGCGCGCGGCCGCCGCCGCTCTGGGGCCGCGGCGACGGCGACGCGCCGTCGAAGTCGAAGTCGTCGCCGTCGCGCGGCGCGTAGGTGTGGCGGCGCGGCGGCGGCGCGCGCGGCGACGCGCGCGGCGACGCGCGCCAGGGGTCGACGGCCAGCGCGTCGGCCGCGCTTTCGCCCGGGCTCGCCGCGCCCTCGACGCGCGGGAGGCGCTCGGTCCAGGGATCCTCGTCGTCGGTCCAGTCGACGGCGCGGCGCATGAGGAACTGGAGGAACTTGCTGTGCTCGGCCGCCATGGACATGACCATGGCCTGCTGGTCGAGCTTACTCATGCTCCAGGAGCCGTCACCCATGGCGAACAGCAACGCAGAACTCCAGTTCAGCTCTCCGAAGCCGACTCGGGTCAAAAAGGGGACGCCAGCTGCCCTGCAGCCCCAAACTTCACTAAAAAAGTTGACTTTTTACGAGTCGTCGAGGCACGCCATGCTGATGGCGATCTCCATCTCGGCCCAGGACGGCTCCGGCGCGTCGTCGGCCTTCTCCCGGCGCCGGGCCATGGACCGCGACCGCCGCGGCGCGGACCCGCCCGCGGCCGCCGCGGCGAGCTTCTCGAGCTCGCGGCGCGCGCGGGCCTCGCGCCGCGCCTCGCGCCGCCGCTCCCGGTCGTCGTCGCGCGGCGGCGCCGGGGGCTCGTCGCGCGGTGGCGCGCGCGACGTCGACCGCGCGCGGAGCGGCGCGAACGAGTTCGACGGCGCCGCGGCCTCGGGCTTCGCGACGGACCGGCGCCGGCTCCGGGCCTCGCGCTCCGCGGCCTTGGCGGCCTTCTTCGTCGGCTTCGGCTTCTCCTCGGCGGGGCGCGCCTTGGCGCTCGCGGACCGGTCCTTGCGGGGCTTCGGCGCGCCGTCCTGCGCGGGCGTCCGCGACCGCCGCCGCGACCGCCTGCGTGGAATTCAAATCTTCAACCCGACTTCAATGTGCGCATATTCGACAGCTTCGACGCAAGCTCTTCGGCCGTGCTTCGAGAACTCGACGAAAGCAATCGATTCGTCCAAAAATCAGCCGAATCGACTTCGATTTGATCGAGCTAGAGAATTCTGAAGTTCGGTCAGGACCACCCAAACCAGTGGTTGAATTCCACACTGGCGACCGCTGCACGCTCCAGTCGCCGTCGCCCCGGCCGCGGTCGCCCGCGGCCGCCAAGGCCGCGGGCGGCGGCGGCGGGCCGCAAAAGCTCACCTCCTTCTCCGGCGCCGGCGACGCGCCCGCGGCCGCGAGGAGCGCGGAGTACGTCGCCGCGGCGGCCGTCGAGACGCCGGGCTCCGGCGCGGGCCGGCCGGGGTCGGCGAGGGGCACGCACCAGGGCGCGAGGCCGCTCGCCGTCGCCGCCTCGACGGCCATGCAGAAGGCCGCGCGCACGGCCGCGGCGGACGCGATCGCCGCGACGTACGCCGCCGACGCCGTCGCGGCCGCGGCCTCCGCCGCGTCGGCCGCCGCGGGCGCCGGGGGCTCCGCCACCGCCCCGGGCGCGGCGCCGCCGGGGACGAAGGCCGCGGCGCCGCCGGGGACGAAGGCCGCGGCGGCCGCGGACGGCACGAAGGCCGCGGCCGCGGACCGGAGCCGCGGCGGCCGCGGCGCCGCGGCCGCCGCCGCCGACGCGGGCGGCGCCGCGCTGCCGCGCATCCAGCCGCGCGGCACGGCGCGGGGCGCCGGCGCCCCGGACAGCGCGGGGAAGTTCGTCGGCGTCATCGTCGGCGCGGACGCCGGGGCCCCGGCGCCGGGCACCCACGTCGCCGGCGCCGCCGCGGCCCGGGCGCCCTCGAGCGTCGGGAACTCGGGCGTCGCCGCGGGGGTCGCGGGCTCGGGGCCGGCCGCGGGCTCGGCGGCCGAGGGCGGCGCCGGCGACGGCGCCGGATCCGCCGGCGCGGCCCACGCGGCCGCGTCCGCCCGGAGGCCTTTCGGAGGCTCGGCCGTCTCCTTCGCGTCCGGCGTCATTTCGGCCGTCGCGTCCTTGGGCAGCGCCTCGCGAAAGGCCGCGAGCCGCCGCTCGGCCTCCTCGACGGCGCCGTCGCCGGTCTCCTCTCCCTGGGGAGCGGGCGCGTCGGCCGCCTCCTCCGGTTCCGGCTCGGGCGCCGCCTTTGCCTCCACCTCCGGCTCCGGCTCGCCGGACGCCAGGCGCCGGAGCGCGTCGAGGGCGCGCCGGTCCTCGATCGCCTTCGCCGCGTCCGCCGCGACCGCCGCCGCCGCCGCCGCCGCCGCGGGATCCGCGAGCTCGACCGCCGCCGGCGCGGCCGCTTCGGGCGCGGCCGCCGGCGCGGCCGCTTCGGGCGCGGCCGCCGGCGCGGCCGCTTCGGGCGCGGCCGCCGGCTCGACCGCCTCGGGCGCGGCCGCGGGCTCGACCGCCGCGAGGTCGTTGAAGACGACGGCGGATGGCACGAGCGCGGCCGGGCCGTAGGGCGCGGCCCACGGCGGCGCCGGGTCGTAGGCGTTCGGGTCGTAGGAGGCGTTCGGGTCGTAGGAGGCGTTCGGGTCGTAGGAGGCGTGCGGGTCGTAGGCGTTCGGGTCGTAGGGCGCGAGCCAGCTCGGCGCCGCCGGGTCGTGGCCGTAGAACGGTGCGCCGTCGTAGACGACGTACTCCGTGAAGTCGACGTCGTCGTAGATGTCGTAGTAGGCGGGCTCCATGACCGCCGGGTTGTAGGCGGCCCAGGCGTTGCCCGGGCGCGCGCCCGGGCCCGCGCGCGCGTCCGGCGCCGGGCGGCTCGGGCCGGGCTCCGGGCCCTCGGCGGCGTCGTCGTCGACGTCGCGGCGCGGCGGCCGCCGCGGCCGCGCGCCCTGGAAGCCGAGCATGGTCGGGTCCGCGGCCCGGCGCTGGCGGCGCTTCTTCTGCTTCTCGCGCTTGGGCCGCGGCGCGTCCGCGGGCGCGTCGTCCGCGGGGAGGCCGTCGTCGTCGCCGTCGTCGACGCGCGTGTCCGCGACGGTCCGCGACAGGAGCACGAGCGCGACGGACGACACGCCCCGCGCGTCCCTGGCGAGCGCGCCGTGGGCCGCCGCCGCCTCGCCGAGCGCCGCGCGCGAGTTGAGCGGCGCGGGCGCGCCGCCGCCCGGTGGCGCCGCGGCGAGGTAGCAGCAGCGGCCCGTCGTCCGCACGGCCTCGAGGAAGCTCAGCGTCGACGGCGGCGGCCGCCGGAGCAGCTCCAGGAGCAGCTCGCCGACGGTCCGCTTCGCGGGGAGCAGGAAGCTGTGCGCCTTGTCGTCGCCGTCGCAGCGCAGGCCCACGGCGACCTCGCCGGGGAACTTCTCCGCGTCGTCGACGGCACCCGCCGCCGCCGCCGCCGCCGCGCCCGGCTCCCGCGCGGGGACGACGTCGAGCGCGCCCGCGAGGCGCCGCCGCCGCCGCTCCGCGGCCCGCCGCAGCGCCGCGGCGCCGCCGCCGGCCGCGGGGGCCGCGGGCGCGTCCGCCGCCGCGGCCGCGTCCGCCGCCGCGGCCGCGGCCGCGGGCGCCGGCGAGGGGCGGAACATGGCGGCGATGTGCTCCGCGCTGCTCAGCGGCGTGAGCCGCTTCCGCGGCGGCGGCCGCGCCGCGGCGACGGTCGCCGCGTCCTCGACGCCGCGGTACACGACGTCGTCGACGCGGGAGGCCGCCGGCGCGAAGGCCGCGCGGCTCGGGTCCAGCGGCCGCGCGGCCGGCGGCTCCGCGACGGCCGGAGGCTCCGCGACGGCCGGCGGCTCCGCGACGGCCGCCGGCTCCGCGACGGCCGCCGGCTCCGCGACGGCCGCCGGCTCCGCGACGGCCGGCGGCTCCGCGGGCTCCTCGGCCGCGGGCTCCTCGGCGGGCGGCGCCGGCTCGGGCTCCGCGTCGGGCCGCGGCCGAGACACGGTCCAGGTGATCTCGTCGCCGTCGGAGTCGTCGTCCGAGGACGGCGCCTCCGCCGCGGCGCGCGTCGGTTCCGGCTCCGTGGGCGCCCCCGCCGCGGCGCGCGGCGGCGGCTCCTCCTCCGGCGGCGCCGGCGCGGCGCGCGACCGCGCGAGGAACTGTTTGAAGCTCCCGACGGGCGCGGCCGGCGCCGCGTCCAGGAGCCGCAGGCTGCACCACCCCGCGCCGCCGCCGTTCCAGCGGATCTCCGCCCGCTCGACGGCGCCCGCCGCCGTCGTGATCGTGGCCACCCGCTTCACGACGACGCGCGTCGCCGCCGCGAGCTCGCAGACCTTGTCGCTCGCCATGTCGCGCTCGCTGCGCACGACGATCCCCTTGCCGCCCGCGACGACCATGTGCGCGTCCATCGGGCTGCCGGCGTCGCCCGAAGCGATCAGCGTCCGTCCGTCGCAGGGCTGCTTCCGCAGAGCTCCTCGTCGTCCATCGAGAGGGCTACTTCCCGGCCGAGCTTGAAGGGCAGCTTCAAAAGTTTTGGGGCACTTTCGAAAGCTTAGCCGACGCGCCCTAGAGGAGGCCCTGCCGCGCGAGGTCCTCGTAGGTCGCGCGGTTGAGGACGTTGCCGTCGGAGTCCTCGTACTCCTCGTCGCGCTCGGGCTTGAAGGCCTCCGCGTCCTGCTTCTCCTGGAGCTGCTCCCAGAGCGCGACGGCGTCGTCCATCTTGACGACGCCGTGGAAGTGCTTCGTGTTGGGGATGCGGAGGCAGCGCATGCCGTGGGAGTGGCGCCACTCGTTGAAGTGCTGGTCGAAGGCGCGTCTTCCCCAGTAGGTCTGGTTGCCGCAGATCTCGCAGACGTAGGACACGTCGAGGCCGTGGAGCTTGTAGAGCCAGTAGGGGATGGGCCGGCCGTCCCAGCCCAGGGGCAGGTTCTTCGGGTTGTAGATGGGCGCGTCGATGGCCTGCTCCTCGTCCTCCTCCTCCTCCTCCTCGACGGCCGCCGTCTCGACGCCGAACTCCTCGTCGCGGAGCTCCTGGCGGATCTCGTCCGTCGTCCGCGTCAGCTTGCGCTCCGCGCGCCGCAGCGTCGCGTCGAGGACCGTCTCCAGGTGCTGCGACAGCAGGCAGCGCACGCGGGCCTCGCCCAGCGCCACGGCGTACTTCTTCGACGTCCGGTCCGGGCCCGCGGCGCCGTCGCCGTCGCGCGCGCGCTTCCGGCCCTGCCGGAGCTTCGGGTCCACGTCCTCCGGCGCGAGGCCCTTGACGGCGAAGAGGCGCGCCGCGCGCGCCTTGGCGTCGCCGCCGACCTTGAGGCCCCGCGCCGCCAGCGCGCGCTTGAGCCGGTCGAGGCCCAGCGCCTCGAGCTCCGCCGCGGCGCCGTAGGGCCCCAAATCGAGCTCGTCGCCCTCGAGCGCGTCGGTCCGGCTCGCGTCCCAGGCGACGTGGAAGGCGTCGAGGGCCGGCTTCAACAGCGGCTCGAGGTCCACGAGGGGCTGCGTCCGCTTCCAGAAGTCCGCGAGGTAATCGTCCATTTCCCGCACGTAGCGGCCGTAGCCGCCGTGCGACCGCCGCTTCGCGGACACCGCCGCGTCGCCGCCCTCGGCGATGGCCAGGTGTTCCCCGAAGGGCACGGACGCGAGCATGCGCAGGTACGCGACATACTCCAGGGCGATGCCGCCGGGCGCGCCGGGCACGTTGCAGAACTGGCGGTGGAGCCGGCCGAGGTCGAGGTACTTGCCCCACATCTCCTCGCCGCTGAACTGCGTCTCGACGGTCTTCGCCGCCTCGACGGCGCTCCGCGCGCCCCCCGCCGCCGCGCCGAAGGCCGCGTTCCGCGCGAACCGCGCGTAGTACTCGCGCGTCTCCTTGAGCGCGCCGTAGAAATTCGTGAACACGCCGACGCCGCGCATGCGGCCCACTTCCTCGCGGTAGGCGCCGTCGCGGTCCGCGTAGAGCAGCGTCAAAGCCTCGGCGGACTTGGCCATGCCGTCGACGACGTTGCTCAGCACGCCGTCGCGCTCCATGGACGCCTTGGCGCCGCTCACCTTGCCGCTCATCGTCTCCACGGCCAGGGACTCGAGGGCCTCAATCTCCTCGAGGGCGCCGCGCGCCTTCTCGAGGAGCGTCGAGCTCATGGTCGACGGCGGCGGCGGTGCGGCGGTCTTGTCGTCGGCGAGCCGGCCTGCCGCAAACCCAAGCACTTGAGCCTGGCCGCCAGCGTCGCCGCCGCCGCCATGCCGCTCGAGAAGGGCCTCGTGGACCGGTGCGCATCGCTGCGTCCTCGCGCCGCGCCGCATCGATGACGGTTATCGCTCGCAGGGAAACCATCGACAGCGTCATGGCCATGCTGAGCCAGTCCTGCCGCCGCGAGGTCGAGACGGCGCTCGACCGAGACGCGGAGCCCTCCATCGAGTGCAAGCAGGACATCCAGAACGCGCTGAGTGGGTTCTCGCAGGCGCGGCGCCGGCGCCGCGGACCGCCGCGCGCGCGCGCGCGGACGCGTCGCTCGCTCGCAGGACCTCGAGCCCGGCGAGGTGCCCGAGCTCGGGCCGGAGCCGTTCCTCGTGCGCCGCGCGTCGCTCGTCGCGGGCGGCGTCGCGTTCGTCGGCGTCGTCGCGCTCCTCTTCCGCATCCTCCGGAGGCGAGCCGAGGTGCCCGGGAAGAAGAAGAAGGCCGGGAAGAAGAAGGACAAGTCGGGCAAGCCGAAGAGCTCCTAAGGCACCTAGGTCGCTAGCGCCCCGGCGGCGGGATGAGCGCCGGCGGCGGCCCGCCGGACGCCGACGCCGCGCCGAGCGCGTCGAGCGCGTAGGCGAAGTCGTCGCGGCTCACGTGGAACGCGTCCCGGAGCGCCTCGAAGATGGCGAACTCGATGGCGAGGAGCAGCGCGGCGAAGAGCGCGCGCGTACTCACGCCCGCGTAGAGGCCCCGGGGCCCGCCCTCGTCGGCGATCAGCGCGAGCGTGCCGAGCACGGACGCGTCCTCGCCGTCGGCCGTCTCGATGCGCGCGAACGTCGTGTCGAGGGGCTGCGACGCGACGGCGCCCACGGCGCCCGCGACGGCCCCCGCGACGAGGGACACGGCGAGGCTCTCCAGCGGCGAGTCCGCGGCGCGCGGCGCCGCCGCGTAGAGCGCGGACCGCAGCTGGTCGAAGACCGCGAACTTGAACGCCGCGAAGACGAGGTCCTTGGCGACGAGCGCGGAGAGCGACCGCCCGAACAGGCCCTCGAAGACGCCGCCGCGCTCGTCGACGAGGTCGCGCCAGACGTCGAGGAGCGACGCGGGCGCCGACCGGTCCTCGGGCACCATCATGCGGACCTTGGCGGCCTCGAACGGCGTCACGGACGTCGTCGCGAGCACCGCGGCGCCGAGCGCGCCGACGACCGTCGCCGCCCAGGGCCCGACGGCGTCGAGGCGCGTGCCGACGCCGCGCTTGAAGAGCTCCGTCAGCCCGAAGCCGAGGAAGCCGTTGACGAGGTAGCCCGCCGCGATGGGCGCCGCGCCCGCGAAGAGGCCGCCGACGCCCTCCTCGTCGACGATGCGCGCCGCGAGCGCCGCGGGCCCCGCGCCGTTTTCGTCGCCGTCGACCTGGATGCGCGTCTTGACGACCTCGAGGGGCGTGAGGACGACGTGCGCCGCGGCCGTGCACACGGCGCCGCACGCGCCGAGCAGCGCGTACTGCGCCGGCGTGACCTCCTCGATGCGCGCGAAGGCCAGGGACCGCGGTCCGAAGACGCTGTCCTCCTCGCCCCCGAAGCGGGAGAAGTTGGCGAGCTCCCGGACGACGTAGCGGCCGCGGCCCGCGTCGAACGCGGGCAGGTACGCGCTCGGCAACAACTTCGTGAGCCGGTCGCTCGACCCGCGGAAGCGGCGCTCGGCGTCGCCGATGGGGATGGCCAGCAGCGCCGGGTCCCGGCCGACCGAGACCGCCGCGGCCGCGGTCCGCGCGCCGTACTTGGGCGGGTAGTACGGCGGGTCGAACCTGGGCAGGAAAAGGGTGATTCAACGTCGCTTCAATGTGAGTGTTCCGCGCGCGCGCGTTCCGGAAATAGCATCCACGCGTCGAGACCGTTCCGAGAGATGATCGCTCGTCCAAAAATCAGCCGAAACGAGTGGAAAACGGCCGAGAGAGGAGCCTTTGAAGTTGGGAATTTCGCTCTCTTGTCCTGCCCTGGGTCGAACGCGACGGCCAGCGACCCGGCCTCCGCGTAGCCGCTGCCGCCGGCGTCGATCCTGAGCGCGTCGACCTCGTAGTCGAAGGCGACCCGGGCGCGGGCGCGGTCGGCGCCCGGCGCCTGCGGGGGCGTGACGACGACGGCCGCGTCGCCGAAGTAGCCCGCGCCGCCGTCCTCGAGGACGATCTCCGCGACGGCGCCCTTGGCGCCGACGACGGCGCGCGCGATAGCGCGCCGCTCGCAGGGGCCGTCGACGAGGACCATGGGCGGGTTGTTGGCGTCGTAGCCGCCGCCGCCGCTCACGACGGCGACGCGGATCACGCGGCCCGTGCGCCGCGTCGTCGCGCGCAGCCGCGCGGCCTGCGCGTCGGCCGCGCGGGGGCCCGCCGCGACGACGCGCGCGCCGACGGACCCCGCCGCGTAGCCGCCGCCGCGGTCCGCCAAAGCCGCGGACAGGACCGTGCCGTTCGCGCCGCGCTCCACAAAGGTTTTCGTCGCCGGCAGCGGCGTCGACGACAGCGCGCCGAGCAGCGCCAGCTGGCGCTTCGCCGCGATGGTCTGGGGCAGGACGCGCTCGTCCAGGTTCGCGAAGAGCGCCTCCGTGCCCGCGGCGTCGAGGTGGTTCCGCGCGAGGCTCAGCTCGACGGACGACACGAACGACGCGTAGTACTCGAAGCGCTTCGCCTCCTGGAGAGAGAGGGTCTTCTCGCCGGCGGCGTTCGCGCGCCGCGCGGCCCACCACGCGGCGCTCGCGCCGTCGTAGTTGAGCAGCAGCCGCGCGAGGTACTCGACGAAGCGCAGGCCGTATTTCGATTCGACGGCGTCGAACGCGAGCGCGGGCTTGCTCGCGACGTCGCCCGCGACGGCGACGTACTTCATCTCGTCGACGGCGACCGCGGCCTGCGCGGCGAGCCCGACGGCGCAGGCCGCGGACGCGGCGCCGAAGTCGCGCCGCGTCTTCCTTGGGGTCGGCGGCGGCGCGGCCTCGGGCGCCGGTGATGGCGGTGTCGCGCTTCTCCGTGGCGTCGCAATCAGCGTCGGCCGCATGGATCGCGCGCACAGTGCGAGCATCAAGAGCATGGGAACCATCCTGTGCGAGCAGGCAGGCCGCCGCATACGTCCTGTCATGCCTCGGTCTGCTCAGCGCTGCAGCGCGGCCTGCTTCACTTGCTTCACGGCCAGCGAGAACGCCTGCGAGAGTCACCTTACTGTAGTACGTGAACGCCTACGTGATGGCCCACATCGACACCAAACCCCGACGCCGGTGCATAATGCTCTAAATCGAGCAATATAATGCTCTAAATCGAGCAATACAATGTTCCGCCGGCGAGCTGAAAATCTTTTGTCCGATAATTAAGTAGCCTAGGCAGCCCGTGATAGTATATAAGAAGCTGAATCAACCTAGCCCAGGTCATCTGGGACTGTAATCTGCGACAAGAGGCTTGGTCTCTTAATCTAGTTGCGTGCGGCTTTTTGGGGTAGGTGGAAAAGCGCGGGTCTGCACAGGTGGTGCGTGTGTGCACTTCTACACCTGTTCATCTGGCAGAGTTTTCACCATCACGGGTTCTGGTTGGTTGGGTACAACACAGGTTGCTTGCGGAGGAGCCCCAGCACCGCCGATGGCAATCATGTTGGATGTAGAACCTCCTTTGTTTTGGTCCTCACAGCACTCACAACAGGGTTTGATGCCACAGCACCCGCAACAGAAAATACTGGATACAACAATCGCAGCCACAATCACGACTAGGATGATGACGATTATAAGGCCAGTTGACATCTTGACTTGAGGTTACTGCCTGAGATTATGCGTAGAGGATGGCCGCGGAATGTTGAGACGCGATCAGTTTGATCGATGATCACTCGGACACGTACAAGTCTCGCTCGATGGTCTCTCACGACTTCGTGAATCATTCTCGGTCGAGTGAATACACGCTCGGAACGTACTCGAGCGAGCGTCGGTCGACGACTCGATGAGATCACGCTCGTCACGTGATCCCGCAAAAACACACGGACACCGCATGGACGCACGAGATGATGTACGGGGGCACGAGATGGGTCGGAGGGATGGCCGTAGGCGAGCACGAAAAGCTATCCTCGAGGAGCGAGTCCTACCTGGTTGCTTTGGTTTTGTCTTGAGCGCCGGGAACGCCGAGCAGTGTCGGCACAATGCTCACTACAATGCTCAGCACGATGTGGCCTGCTTCAATTGCTTCACCTTGCACCTCGCACCCGCCTCGAGTGCGCGCCCGCGGCGCGCAAAGAGAGGTCCGCTCGGACGACCGGAGCCTGGCTTTGGTCTTCGTCGGCGGGGAGTCCGGGGCGCCGAAGAGAGACCACTCGAAAGCGGGCTCCGGCGGCGGCGGCGCGCGCCATGGTCGCCGCGCGCGAGCTCCCAGGACCTCCGAGGCGCGCGCACTCCTTGTGTTTCTCCCGAGGTTACTTCGACTCCGAGTCCGCGCGGCCGCGGCCGCCGCCGACGCGCGCGGCGTCGGCGTCGGCGTCCTCGAGGCGCGCGCGCCAGTCGACGCGGTTGATGGACACCGCGCCGAGCATCTGCTCCGGGAGCTCGTCCTCGGCCTTGCCCTCGATGGTGAAGCCGATGACCGCGTCCATGGCGACGAGCTTGTCCTGGACGAGGTAGATGGCGCCGCGGGCCATGTAGGAGAAGGACAGGCCGACGTCGATGTTGAACTCGAGGTAGTCGCCGCCGCGCGAGAACGCGGAGATGCCCGGCCGGGGCCGGCCCTTGTCGGCCATGAGCACGGGCTTGCCGTTCCACTTCTGCACGAGGCGCGGCACGCCGTCGCCCTCGGCGAAGAAGACGCCCTTGAGCCGGCCCGACGCGGCGAGGTCGCCGGGCGCCTCCGCGAACCACCGTCGCGCGAGCGCGGCGCCCGGCGAGCCCGACGCCGCGGCCGCCGCGTTCAGCCGGCACGCGAAGACGACGACGACGCAGCGGCCGTCGGTCCGGCGCCCGCCCAGGGACGGCGCGTCGAGGGGCGCGTTGACGGCGACGACGAGGAACCGCGGGAAGCCCGGCGGCGCCGCGGCGGGAACCGCGTCCGCCCTCCGGAGCTTCGCGAGGATCTCCGGGTAGGCGTCGGTCGCGGAGCGCACGGCGCCGCGCGCCGTGAAGGCGACGTAGGCGTCCTCGGTGTCGTAGAGCGCCGGCGCCGACGGCACCTTGACGCCGTCCGCGAGGTACGTCGGCCCCCGGAGCGGGAACCGCTCGCACGACGGCCGCGACCAGCTGTCGGCCGCGGGCGCGCCGTCGTCGGACCGCGCGAGCGCGACGAGGGACGCCGGCGCCGCGTCGGGAAACGCGAGCGCCGTCGGCGACGCGGGCGCGGACGAGAGCTTGGACGCGTCCTCGAAGGACCCGGACCGCCGCTTCGGCGTCCGCGGCGCGAGCGACGCCGTCGCGAGGCGGACGGCCGCGCGCCGGCTGAGCTCGCACTGGACGCCCAGCGCGCCGACGGCCGCCGCGAGCGCGCCGTAGCGGCCGAGGAACGGCACGTCCTCGGGCGACAGCGCCGCGACGACGACGACGAGCGCCGCCGCGAAGACGCCCGCCGCGCTCTCGACGACCGCGTCCGCGAGGCCCGCGGGCGCGCGCGCGAGGCCGCCGTCGTCGTCGTCGTCGCTGTCGTCGCTGCTCTCGTCGCCGTCGTCCGCGTGGCGGGGCGACGCGGCGACCTTCGACTTGGACCGCTTGCGCCGGCGGAAGTGCATCCGGCCGCGGAGCTGCTGGAGCCGCGACGCCGCGAGCCGCTCCAGGCGCTTCGCGCCGTCCTCGACCTTGCCGAGCCGCCGCCGCAGGCCACGCTCGACACCCCCGAGGCTCCGCCGCCCGGGGCGCGGCGGCGCGGGCGAGGTCTCGTCGAGGAATTCTTCAGCCTGGTCACGAGGGTGCGGGTGGGGATCCAACGATCGAGACCGTAGGCGACGGAGGGGCTTATCTTTGGGCGTCGCTGTTGTGACGCGGCCGAAGCGGTGTCGCTGGTGGATGCGGGGGGCGATGGCGTCGTTCGCCATAGTTGTCATCCAGGCCTGTCGACGCGGAGGCGCCGGAGCTGTTTTCGCCGATTTTTTGTGGAGAGGCTGTGAGATGGCTGTGGAGCTCGCCGTAGGCCCAAGCAGAAGGGGGCCTCGAGCAGGAGCACGCGCGACCGCCTTGCTTTGTCGCTCAACAAATAGTATCGATAGAGTGATGAAAGATGAGCAGGGTCGTCGCAAGAGAAGGCGTGATGGGGGATCAGCAGGGCCGTCGCAAAAAAAAGTGTCGGATTCGCCGGACAAAAGACGCAAGTTGGCCGATTCTCCACACAGTATTACGGTCAATGCCCCAGTCAAATTCAAGGTCGACGTTCCGCTCAAATCTATCCCTTTCGTGCAGACGCTGACACTGACAGCGGGCGCGTCCGTCGAGTGGTGTTGGCCACCGGGGAGCACGAACCGGGGAACGCTCACGGGAAAGCAGACCGACAAGTCGGTGCACGCGCGCACCGACAAGTCCGGGTCGGACAAGTACCTGCCGAAGAGCCGCTACAGCGACGGAGAGACCGACCTGCTCGCGAACGCGTGGTGGATCCCCCCGGATCGCGACGAGACCGCAAAGGACGAGAAGGACAGCGCCTAACGCCGACGGACGCGCCCGCGGCGAGTCTAAGAATGCACACCTCTTTAGAAGATGACGTCGGTCGAGGCCTCGGCGTCCCCGCAGCAGCCGGCCTCGTGGTACACGGCGTGGACGTCTCGGCACGACCGCGGCGCGGGCGCGCCGAGTTCGAGGGCCAGCTCGGGGAGGCAGCTGAGGACCTTGACGTAGGGATTCACGAGCTTGCGGTCGAGGGTGTCCGGGGTCCAGGCCTTGTTCGGGAAGGGGAGCAGCGAGCCGCCGCGCGTGTCGACGTAGTAGTCGGACTGGCCGTCCGCCGCGAGCTTCCACTCGAGCACTGGCAGCGGCCCTTCGACCGTCGCCGTCGCGTAGCACGCCTCGAGGGCCGCGACCTCTTCCGCGTCCATCTCGGCGACGGCGTCGGCCACGAGGAGCGAGTAGTGCGGGGCGTGCTTCCCGAGAAGTCTGCTCGAGCGGCTCGAGTCGAGGACGGATGAGCTCGTGTTCGGCGAGCTGTGGATGGACGGCCTTGCCGGCTCGATCGACCTTGCTATGGCCGCCTCGTCGTGCGCATGACATTGTTCTAGCTCTTGTTGCGCGACAGCACCACAGCCCGAACCGCCAACGAGTTCCAACGAGTCCTCTCGCAGCGCGACAGCGCGTCTCACGATGGGCCGCGGCGGCGAGCGCGCGCTCAAGACGCCAGACGACGCGTTCATCGACCTCGGCGCCTTCGCGACCCTCGCCGTCGCGCTGCCGGCGACGCTGCTGCTCACCTGGCTGCTCACCGTCTCGTGGGCCGAGTACTGGGGCCGGCGCACCTACGTCGCCGCGCGCTTCGCCTACGCCGACGGCGCGCTCTTCGACGGCACGCCGCTCACGTACGGCACCGACTACGTCCTCGCGGCCTGGTGCGCGTACCTCGGCGTCCGCGCAACAACAAACGTCCCGCCCGGCGCGCCGTCGCGCGCGACGCGCCTGCGCCTGCGGCGGCTCATGTTCAAGTACGCGGTCCAGTGCCTCCTCGGCGGCCTCGCGCACCACGCGCACGACGGTACGGCGGCGTACCTGAACCGGTGGACGTTCCGGCTCCTCTGGACGGCCGTCGTGGGCTGCGTCGCGTCGAGCGGCGCGGACCTCTTCGCCATCGCCGAGGGTTTGAGATTTGTGCCACCCGCGGGCCCGCTCCGGGACTTGGCGCGCGTCGCGCGGCTGTCACCGGCCGCGGCCGACGCCTGGGGCCTCGCGCTCTGGCTCCTCACGGCGCTCGGGGCCTTCTCGTGCACGCGGCCCGCGGGCGACATCTTCGCCGTCGGCGTGACGCAGTCGCCGGCGACGGCCGCGCTCATCCTCGCGATCTTGGCGCGGCCGCGACCGGGCGTCGCCGTCGCTTCCGTGGGCCTCGTGCTCAACGTGCCCCTCGTCTTCGCCTACCCCTTCGCCGTCTGGTCGGGCCTCGGGCTCGGCACGGTCAACGGCCTGCTCCACGCGTGGCTCGCCGTCGCCTGGGGCTCCCAGGGCCTCGGGCTCGCGCGCTTCTGCGACGGCGTCGACGGGAGACGCGAGGGGCCGACGACGCGGTCCGCGGCGCGGCGGACCGCGCGGCGGCCGCCGTCGCTCGCGGCGCGGCTCCTCGCGGCGCTCGGCGTCGCGGCCGCGGCGAAGGCGCCGACGCGAACGGCCGTGCGCGCGCGGGAGCGCGCGCTCGAGCGCGGGCGCGCGGAGGACAACGGCGCCGTCGCGGCCTTCGCGGCGCCGGACGCGGACGCCGTCGGCGCGGCCGTCGTCGTCGACCCGCTCTGCGACTACCTCGGCCTCGCGCTCGCCCGGGAGCTCCTGGACCGGGGTGTCGCCGTCGCCACGGTGCTCAGCGACTACGTCGGCGGGGGCCTCTGCGACGGCGGGCAACCGCCGCCGCCGCTCCGCGCGCCGGCCGCGTCGCGCGAGGCGCCCTGGCTCGAGGCCGCGGACGCGCCGCCGCTCCTCGCGTGCTTCTCGGAATCCGACGCGGGCATCGCGACGGCGGAGCGCCTCGGCCGCGCGCTCGACGCGGCCTTCGCCAACGGCGACGGCGTCGACCGGCGGCACAAGTGGCTCCTCCACGAAAAACTCCGCGACGCGGGGCTGCCGCACTGCGCGCAGGCGCTCTGCGACACCGCCGAGGACGTCGTCGCGTTCCAAAAAACACACAACACCATCGTCGTCAAGCCCTGTCGCGGCGTCGGCAGCGACGGCGTCTTCAAGTGCGAGACCGCGGCGGAGTGCCGGGAGGCGTTCGACGCGCTGCGCGCGACGACGCGCTACGGCGGCGGCTTCAACGACGTCGTCCTCGCCCAGGCGTTCCTCGCGGGCGTCGAGTACGCCGTCGACAGCGTGTCGCGCGACGGCGAGCACAAGGTCACGGCGCTCTGGCGCTACGACAAGCGGCCCGCGAACGGCGGCGCCTTCGTGTACCGCGGCACGTGGCTCGCGGACGCCGCGGGCGCCGGGGCCGTGCTGGAGACGCTCCGCGCCTGCCTCGACGCCCTGGGCCACGCCAACGGCCCCGCGCACTCGGAGCTGATCGTCGGCGACGACGGCGCGGCGACGCTCGTCGAGGTGAACGCGCGGTTCCACAACGCGAACGTGCGGCCCCTCGTCGCCGCCTGCGTCGCCGGCCCCGACGCCATCGCCGCGGCGGCGGCGGCCTGCCTGCCGAGCGCCGACGAGTGGGACGCCATCGCCGCGGACCCGACCCTGGAGCGGGCCGGCGTGCTCGCGCACCTCGTGTCGGCCGTCGAGGGGCCGCTCGCGGCGGTCGACGGCGACGCGCTGGCGCGGCTGCGGAGCCTCCCGACGCTCGTCGACCACGAGCTCTACGTCGACGAGCCCGGCGGCGCCATGGTGAAGACCGTGGACATCAAGACGGACTCGGGCTGGGCGCTCCTCGCGGGGCCGGAGGCCGCCGTCGCCGCGGACTACGCGGCGATCCAGGACCTCCAGTACGAGCTCTTCCGCGTGGACTCGTAATATAATACGCACCCCTAGGCCGAGGCGTACTTGGCGACCTTCTTGCCCGCGACGGCGCCGAATTGCACGTCGTCGGGCGCGTCCGCGATGGACGCGAAGGCGCCGTCCTCGCGCGCGTGCGCGGCGGCGGCCTTGGCGCCCTTGGACACGAAGGGCTGCTTCTTGACCTTGGCCGCCTTCTCCGCGGCCTTGGACTTCTTGCCGAGGCGCATGCCGTTGAGCGCGACGAAGCGGTCCTCGCCGGAGTTGACGCGCGCGAGGAGCTCGTCGAACTGGGCCGCGTGGTGCTCGTGGAGCGCCGGGAGCACGGCCTTGAGGGCGTTGCAGCGCTTGTAGAGCTTGCCGGACCGCAGCGCCTGGAGCGACGCCTTCGTGAAGGCGATGGACGTGCAGGCGAGGGGCCAGTCCTTGTCGTCCGCGACGGACGCGCGGTACGCGCGGTGCGCCAATTTCGGCGACTTCTCGAGGAGGTGGAGGAGCTGGAGCAGCGCGAGGCAGCACATGCTCCGGTTCAGGTCCGTGCGCGGGTCCGCGCCCTGGAAGCCGACGAGCTCCCAGTGGCCGCCGATCGCGACGCACGGCCGCTTGTTCGACGCCGGCATGAACCCCTTGAAGATGGTGGAGATCAGGCGCCAGTGCTCGGCGACGGCCGGGTCGTAGGCCTGCTTGGCCACGAGGAACGCGAAGTCGCGCTCGGTCGCGGCGTTCTCGAAGGTGAGCTTCGGCTTCGACGACACGAGCGACGAGAGCGCGGACCGCTTCGGGAATTCGACGGGCACGATGGACTCGAGGTCCTGCGACATGTCGAGCGCGCGGAAGTAGGCCAGGCACTCGTCGTAGGACATGGGCGCGCGGCTCGCCGGGGGCGCCTCGGAAACGGCGGGCGCCCCGGTCGTCAGCGCGTGGCTCTCGAAGCCGGACCACTCCGCGACGTCCGCCTCCTTCGCCGGCGCGCGCGCGGGCGACGGGGCCGCGTCGTCGACGCCGTCGATGGTCGGCATGTCGTCGTCGTCCTCGTCCTCCTCGTTGAGCGTCTCGATGGCGAGGGCGCCCTTGATGCTCGCGCCGGCCTTCGTGGCGGGCTCGGGCGCGTAGGCCGCCGTCGTCTTGCTCAGCGACGCCTTCATGCCCGCCAGCCCGTAGCTTTCCTCGTCGTCGTCGTCGTCGTCCTTCTGGGGCGACAGGCGCTCGGCGGTCCGGCGCATGTCCTCGAGGGCCTTCGCGTCCGCGAGGTCGCGCTCCCGGAGGAACGCGGCGCGCGCGGCCTCGACCTCCGCGCGCGCGGCCGCGTCGTCGCCGCCGTCCCAGTCGCCGCCGAACTCGTCGTCGTCGTCGTCGCCCGCCGCCGTGAGCACGGGCTGCGCCGCGCCGACGGCGTAGGCCGACGTCTCCAGCGCCTTCTCCAGCTCCTTCTCGCCCTCGAAGTTGGCCGGCTGCGTGTCGCCGAAGACCTCGTAGGGCTTGTACTCGAGGCCGAAGACGTCGTCCTTCTTCGGCGCGCCGCCGCCGAAGGCCCGGAGCTTCCCCGGCCGCTCGTCGTCCTCGTCGTCGCTCGCCGCGCGGCGCTCGACCTTGCGCCACGTCGCGGCCGGCGGCGCCCCGCCGTCGAACTCGACCGCCTCCTCCTCCGAGTCGCTCCCGTCGTCGGAGTCGTCGTCGGAGTCGTCGCCCCCGAGCATGGACCCCTGCACGCGGGCGCCGGGCGCGGCGACCTCGGCGGCGGCGGGCTGCGGCGGCGGCGGCGGGGCGGCGGCCGGCGGCTGCTGCGGCTGCGGCGGCTGCGCCGCCGGTGGCTGGGGCGGCGCGGCCTCGGGCGGCGACGCGGCCGGCGGCGGTTTCGGCGGCGACGACTGCTCGATGCGGATCTGCTCCACCGTCTCCTCGATCGCGGCGTCCATGGCGTCGAGCAGCCCCACCATCGTAATGGTTGGGCAATACGAATAAAAAGGCACCGCCAGCCCAGGTCGACAGAGCCCTCGCGTTGCTCTGCGAACGAAACCGCCTTCGAGGCCGAAGGTCGCATGGAGGCGCGGCGCGCGTCGGTCAAGGCGCCGGCGGCGCCGCGGCGCACGGTGCGGCGGCCGACGATGCTCGAGGGCCGGCGGAAGAGCGTCGCGCGGCGGAAGAGCGCCGTCGACGGGTCGGCGCGGCGCGGGTCGTCGAAGACGCCCCTGTCGATCCAGCAGGCGGCCCCGGGCCGCTTCAAGCGCGCGACGATGATCGACCCGAAGACGGGCCTCATCAGCCGGCCCGCGACGCGGAGCGACCGCCTCGTCTTCGGCTACGTCGGCGAGGCGACGAAGCTCGCGGAGGAGGAGAAGCGCGCGAAGCTCGGCGAGCACATCCACCCCAAGCCCGCGGAGTACGCGCCCGGCGAGCGCCACTACAACCCCCGCGGGTCCATGGTGGGCGCCGCGCCCATGCGCGCGTCCCTCTTCATGGGCAAGCCCGCGGGCGGCGGGCCCATCTGCCCGTGGAACGCGATGCAGGTCATGGACGACGCGGCGGCGCTCTTCGAGGGCACCATCGGCCGCGGGGGCGTGATCCAGACCAAGAAGCAGCTGGGCCTGAGCCGCCTCCAGGTCCTCGCGCTCATGTGGGACTGGTGGACGGCCTTCTACGAGGCGCGCAAGAAGACGAACGAGGAGGTCGAGACGCGGATGCTCCGCGCCGGGCGGGAAAAGAGTGGGAAATTCCCAACTTCAAAGGCTCCTATCTCGGCCGTTTTCCACTCGTTTTGGCTGATTTTTGGACGAGCGATCATCTCTTGGATCGGTCTCGAAGCTTGGATGCTTTTTCCGGAACGCGCGCGCGCGGAACACTCACGTTGAAGCGACGTTGAATCTCTCTTTTCCTGCCCAGGCTCCACGAGCTCCACCGCGACGTCCACGTCCACGCGGACCTGGACCTGGACGCCGTCGACGCCGTCCACGTCGTCTACCGCACAATCTTCGTCGAGTGGGCGCGCTGGGTGCGCGAGGAGGCTTTAGAGCGCGAAAGGCGGGGGCCCAAGGGTTTGGACCGCGCGAGTCGCTACGACCAGTTCTCCTGGTCCGCGTCGCACGACCGCGCGTCCGCGAATGCCAAAGTCATCGACCACGGCATCTTCGAGCGCAAGGCGGCGACGCTCGACCGCGCCGACGACGAGGACCGCTTCGACGGGTCGTCGAACCTGGCCGGCGGCGTCGAGCACACGTACGCGACGGCCGCCGAGGCGAACTACGCGGACTCGGCGCGCGCGGTCCGCGGGGAGCGCGTCAAGATCTGCGGCGACGCGGCCTACACCTGGGTCACGAACGCGTACCTGGCGCGGCTGCACGACCCGCGGCGCGTGAAGCGCGTGGGCGTGCCCCTCGAGGAGAACCCCTACTTCCCGGACGAGTCGGCGCCGCGGCCCGCGACGTCGCCCGCGGGCCTCTTCGAGGGCTCCTACGAGTCGGGCACCTTCGACGGCGGCTCGTCGGAGGGCGGCGGCCTCTTCGCGCCCGGCGGGTCCCTCGTGAGCTCGCTCGCGGGCGACGCGACCTACGCGTCCTACCAGACGGGGCCCCGGCCCTACGCGACGCGGCCGAAGACGACGGAGGGCTTCGGCGCGCGCGTCGGCTCGCGCCCGCCGGGCACGCCGCCGACGCGCCGGTCCACGACGCGGCCGCGCCACGGCCGCACGTCGGAGCCGCCGCCCTTCCCCGTGACCCAGGTCGACGCCCACCGCGCGGCGGCCCGCGACGACCGGCCCGCGGCGGCCGCGCCCGCGGCGGGCTTCGCGCTGCCGCCGAACATGCCGCCGCTCGTGTTGCCGCTCCGGCTCCACAAGACGCTCAGCAAGGTCGACCCGAGCTTCCGGCGCCTCAAGCGCGACGACTCCCACGGCGTCCGCCTGCTCGGCGCGCGCGGCGCCTGCGGGCCCGTCGACGCCGACGACGCCGACGACGGGTACCACCCGCCGGCCCACGTCGCCGTCGCCAACGTCGAGAACCCGCTCCAGATACCCTGGGAGAACTAAGTTTAGGGCGGGCCCGGCGGCGAGTCGCGCGGCGCGGCGAGCGCCGCGCGGACCGCGGGGAGCAGCCGCTCGAAGACGAGGCGGTGGTACGCGACCGTGCAGCCCGCGACGCGGCCGAAGTCGAGGACCGCGTCCCGGCCCGCGACGGTCGCGGCGGCGCGCAGGCGCGCGCCGTCGACCGTCGCCGTCAGGCCCGTCGCGTCCTCGGCGTCGACCGTCGCGCCGAGCGCGCCGAGCGCCGCGGCGGCGGCCGGCAGGAGCGCGCCGACGAGCGCCCGCGGCGCGCGCACGGCCGCCAGGCTGCGCCGCGGCGCGTCCTCGGGCACGTCCAGGCTCCGGTAGACGTCGCCGCGGGCGTCGTCGTCGAGGAACTCGTCGCTCGTCAGCGACACCTCGCGCGCCTCCGAGTCGTCGGACGCGCCGCGGAAGAGCGGCGGCGCGTCGTCGTCGGCCGCGGAGGAGACGCGGCGCGTCGCCGCGGTCACGGCGTCGGCGCGCTTGCGCATCGCGGCCCGGAGCTCGTCCGGCGGCAGGCTCTCCTCGAGGATCCAGGCGTCGCGGAGCGCGGCCGCCGCCGCGGGCCGCTTCCGCGGCGAGACGACGAGCGCGCCGTCGAGGAAGCGCCGCGCGCGCCGCGTCGGCGCGAAGGGCGCGTGGCCGGCCCAGAAGGCGTCGCGGCGGTTGCCCGCGAGCGCCGCGAAGAACGGGTCCCGGCTCGACGCGGCCGTCAGCGGCGGCGCGCCCTTGCAGAGCAGGAACGCGACGACGGCGCAGGACCAGCAGTCCGCGGGCGCGCCGTCGTAGCACGCCGCGGCGCCGCGCTCGCAGGCGCCCAGGATCTCCGGCGCCATGTAGCCCGCCGTGCCGCAGGGGTGCGTCAGGGGCCGCCCGTCGTCGACCGCGCCGAGCCCGAAGTCGACGATCTTCAGCTGGAGGTGCTCCGAGAGCAGGAGGTTCTCGGGCTTGACGTCGCGGTGGAAGACGCCGCGGCCGTGGCAGTGGGCGACGCCCGAGAAGAGCTGGCCCGCGTAGGACGCCGCCGCCGCCTCCTCGAAGCCGCCGCTGTGGAAAAAGTACTCGAAGAGCTCGACGCCGCAGAACTCGAGCGCGAGGCCCCGGTCGAAGCGGCCGACGAGCGCGACGACGTTCGCGTGGCCCGCGACGCGCGCGAGGAGCCGCGCCTCGTGGTCCAGGCGCCGCAGCGCGTCCGGCGCGTCCGCCGCCTTGAGCGCGACGCGCTCGCCGAGGTCGCTCCAGCCGACGAAGACGCTCCCGAAGCCGCCGCTGCCGAGCTGGGCGCCCATGGTGTAGGCGCCCGTGGCGCGCCACGTCGTGGCCTCGGTCGCGGAGATGCCCGCGCGCGGGCGGTCCTCGTCGTAGTGCTGGGCGATGGCGGCCATCTCCTTCCGGCACTCCTGTTGCTCGGGGGCGTTGAACCGCAGTGCTCGGTTCTTGCGTGTGCTTGTGCGAGAGTCTCGGAGCAACGAGACACTCGCGAAATACCAGCGATCCTCGTGCACCGGACGACGCGGGCAAGCTCCAGGAAGATGCCAGTGGGGCGGATTGGCTTCACCACGGCTCGAGTTGATTGCAAGTTGCACTGACCAAAGACGCGCGCGCTCCCTCAGCGCTCCCCCTAAGCGGCCAGGAAGAGCGCGGCCCAGCCGTCGGCGAACGGCGCGGCGAAGCGGCCGAGCGGGCTCGCCGCGCGCGCCTTCGTCGACGTGAGCTTGTGGACGTCGTCCGCGAGGAGCGCGAGGTCCAGCAGCCCGTTGGCCGAGGACTCGTGCCACTTGGCGTGGGGCGCGACGTCGAGCTTGCGGCAGCGGTCGTCCGCGGCGTAGACGCGCTCGCACCGCTGCTGGTCCGCGTCCGCGTGTTTGAAGCCCGTGAGGAGGTTCGCGACCTTGTTCACCATCGGCATGAGCGCCGCGCCGAGGTCGTTCGTCGCGACGCCGTAGATGCCTGTGTGCAAATCAAATCTTCAAACCGACTTCAATGTGAGCGTATTCGAGTGTTTTGACTCGAGCACATCCGCTGTGCCTCGCGAACTCGAGGAGAGCAATCGATTCGTCCAAAAATCAGCCGAATCGACTTCGATTTGGCCGAGCTAGAGAATTTCAAAGTTTGGTCCGGACGTCCCAAACCAGTGGTTGATTTGCACACAGGTAGACGCGGGACCAGGGGAAGAAGTACTCCTGCCAGAGGAATGCGTAGCCCAGCTTGAGCATCGTGCCGACGAACTTGCACGCGAGGCCCGCGCGCTCCAGGGCCGAAAGCGGCGACGGCAGCTCGGCGACGGCGGCGCGCTGCGCCGGCAGGAGCTCGTCCGTCATGAAGGCCACGACGGCGTCCGAGAGGTTGAAGGCCCGCGCGCCGATCTGGACGACCTCGTCGACGAGGTGCGGCGAGTTCGGCGCCACGAGCGTGAGCAGCTCGAGGACGATGCCCGCGAAGGTCGTGAAGTAGTCGGGCACGTCGATCGTCGCGATGTAGTCCTTCCACTCGTCGGCGGGCCGCGTGAGGAAGAGGTCCGTGAGGCCCCGGGCGGCGTCGGCGGCCGACGGCCGGTCGCGCGACGACGAGAGGCTCAGCAGGACGCGGTCCCGCGTCGCGTTGCCGCCTGCGGAGCGCGGCGATTATTTCGTCGTTTCCCCGCCCCGAATCCCTGGAAACTCGCCGCGGGACGCCGGTAAACGCCGCCGACGAGGTGGCGCACCATGACCTGGTAGTCCGCGTACGCGATGACCTGGATCAGCCCGTTGTCCGCGACGTTGCCGAGGCGCGTGTGGCTCCCGTGCCAGAACGAAGAACCGAACGCCATGTGCGCGACGGCGGCGACGACGGCGTCGCGGTCGCCGCGGGACATGTCGCTCGCGGCGCCGCAGAGGTTCGCCGCCGTGCGGTAGTAGGCCGCGTTGGAAACCGTGTTGCACGGCTCGTAGACGAGCACGCAAGGATGGGCAGCCCTCGAAGCATGACATCTCTCGTGGCGTTGGTGCTCCTGGCGACGGCGCGCGCCGCCGACGGCAACGCGACGCGCACGTACCTCGACTCCATTGCGCGCATGGTCGACGGCGGCGTCGAGGGCATGGACGCCGCGCTCTGGGCGTCCATCGAGGCCTGCATGGGGGACGTCGACGGCGGGCGCCTGCTCGCCGCGTCCGACGCGGCGTGGCGCGGCCTCGGCCACTACGACAACCCGGCGGACCCCTGGGGCTCCTGCAACGCGTCGACGGGCTGCAAGGAGTACAAGGAGATGAACGAGACGACGCTCGACGTCCAATGAGAGTTTTGCAATTGTTCTTCATGGAAAAATTGAAGTTATGAATGCAGCGCTGATGTGATGATGGTGAGCTGGCCATGATGCGACCCGCGCTGAGCCGATGCACCTGAGCTGTAGCCCATGCCGTGAGCTGGCCATGATGCAACCCGCGCTGAGCCGATGCGCCTGAGCTGTAGCCCATGCCGTGAGCTGGCCATGATGCAACCCGCGCTGAGCCGATGCGCCTGAGCTGCAGCCCATGCCGCACCGCACCGTCGCGCTGCTGCTGCTCGCGACAGCCGCAGCCCTCGAGACCCTCCACCTGAGCAACAAGCGCTCGTGCCTGTTCCATGCGCCAGAAGAGACCACCACGCCCGTGCCGCTCGTCGTCGTGCTGCACGGCTACAACGTCGAACCCTTGAACACGTTGGACTTCTACTTTAGCGACCTGAAGCGCCTCGCGGAGGAGCGCGGCCTCGCAATCGCCGCGCCGCGCGGCCGCCGGCTCGGCGCGCGGGGCAACGACGGGTCGTTGTGCTGGGCCGCGGGCGCGTGCTGCTGCCGGACCAAGACCAAGGACGACGCGGACGTGTCGTTCATCGACGAGGTCGTCGAGGCGGTGCGGCGACGCGCGGCAATCTCCGCCCTCGTCCTCGTGGGCCACAGCAACGGCGGGAGCCTCGCGCTGCGCGTCGCCTGCGCGCGGCGGGACGTTGACGCATTGGCGATATTCAACGCGCCGCTCACCCACGACTGCGCCGTCCCGGCGACGCGGCTCTACCTGCGCCACGGCGCCGCCGACGCCATGCTCGGCGGCCGTGAGGCGTCGCGCGTCGCCCACCCGCACGTGCCGGGCGTCGGCGTCCGCGAGACCGTCGCGCGGTTCGCGCGCGCCAACGGCTGCGCCGGCGCCGTCGAGTCGAACGCGACGCAGGCGGCGCACGCCTGGGACGCCCTCGCGCCGCGCGCGCTCGTGCGCCGCAGCGAGCACCGGAACTGCGCCGCGCCCGTCGTCTTCGACGTCGTCGACGAGCTCGGGCACTGGCCGTCCTTCGGCCTGCTCCAGACGGACCTCCGCGCGCCGCTCCTCTTCGCCATCTACGGCGAGCCCATCACGGCGGCCAGTGCCAAAAACAACGTACGCCTAGGCCGGCCCACTCGAATTAAATAAATAATAATTATTTATTGTTTCCCGCCGGCGGCGGGCGGGACGTGTACTACACCTCCTGAGAATTTGCCGCGCGCGCGCGCGCACGCGGGTCTAGCGCGGGCTGAAAGTCAACTTTTCGCGAAAAACGATCCTCACGCCCGAGTGTCTCAAAATGTACGAAGGTACCGCACTCACAACGCCAGTCTCGGCGAAATGACCCCACTTTCAAGCGGTTTACGACCCCCTAACTTCAACTTGTATGTTGAGCTTGGCAACTTTTTGTGTTGAACTTCAAGATACAAACCCCCAGGCCTTTCGTTTCAAGGGTTTGTTTTTGGCACTGACGGCGGCCGACGACGACCCCCACGACGAGTGCCGGCGGGCGATCCCCCCGACGTGGAAGCCGGCGTAAAATCTTTTACAAAAAGCGTCGGCTGCAGGACGAACGGCGCGGGCTGCAGTTCGGCCAGCTCACCGTCTTCCCTTTGTTTGACTGCATGTTTGCTTCACTTTTAGCGGGCACGTGTGCCAAGCAATTTGGCCGGGGGTCGAGACGGCCGGGCGAGACAAATCGAGGACTGACATCGTCGAGCTCAAGTCGATCATGGTGACTACGACGCGGTTAGTGCTAGCCGCGACGCTCGCCCTCGTCGGCGCGCTTGCGCCGGAGCCGTCTCGCATCCCCGCCGCGCCGAAAGCCGTGAAGACGTCGTCGCGGCGGTCCGCGCTGCTCGGGGGCGTGCCCGCCGCCGTGCTGCTGGGCGGCGCCGCCGTCGCGAACGCGGCGACGAGCGACGGGGACAACGAGTTCAAGCTCGCGGACGTGAACAAGGACGGCAAGCTCACGAGAAATGAGTCGCGCGCGGCGTCCGCCGTTCGGCGCGCGGCGAGGCACCGCACACACACACCTCCCGCCGCCGCGCCGACCGCCCCTTTTTGCGCCCGCGCAGGTTCACGAAATGGTTCGGGGAGAACACGGTCCTGAACGAGCCGGAGGCCCTGCCCTTCTCCCTGAGCCTGCCCGAGGTCGCCCTCGACCTGACGGGCCTCGCCGGCGTCGTCGTCGCCATCTACGCGGGTTCGTACGCGTACTACCTCTCGGCGCGGATGGCCGAGGCGGAGAACAAGGCGGCCAAGCAAAAGGCCCGGGCGGCGAAGGACAAGGCGGCGAAGGCGAAGCCGCCGGCGAAGCCCGCCGCCGCGGCGCCCACCCTGGCGAGCGCGGAGGAGAAGCCCGCGGACCCCCCGGCGGCCGCGTGAACCGCCCGCCGGTCGTCGCACGCGGAGTAATTCTAAAGTGTCACGAGATTGTGGTTAAGACACGCCGCGGTCGTAGCGGAAGTAGCGGAACGGCGCGAAGTCGCCGAGCGCCGCGGCGACGAACGCGAGGTCGTCGGGCGCGTAATTCTCGAAGCGCCGGGTCGCGTCGCCGTAGAACGCCAGGGCGTCCCGCCGCCCCTTCGTGTCCTGCGCGTGGCCGAAGGCCACGCCCTTCTTGCCGCCCTCGATGACGAAGTCGGCCTCGGCCGCGAGGTCGCCGCCGAGGCAGTCGCAGACGGTCCGCGCGACGCCCGCGGGGTCGAAGAGCAGGTCCTCGGAGCGCAGCATGAGGCGCGGGTAGGGCGCGTCGTAGTACTCGGCGTGCCAGTCGCGCCAGAGCGCCGGTAGGCTGTCGTAGCGCAGCACGCGGTCCGCCTGGAACGCGACGGAGACGGGTTTGGCGAGGTGCGGCGACGGGCAGGTTTTTGATTGTTTTTGGGCCATATGCAGGCGCACGGCGTAGGGGTGGCGGCACGTCGACGGCATCCACGTGAGCGGGTCCTTGACGATGACGAGCGGCAGGACGCTGGCGAGGCGCGGCGCCCACTTGAGCACGGAGGCGTTGGAGAACATCTTCGCCGTGTGTTTTCCGCGCCAGGACGCCGGGTTGTGCTTACCCCAGGGCGTCATGAAGAGGTCGTGGCGGCCGTTTGCCGTGAGCCGGCAGTTGTTGAGCACCGTGCGCCAGAGCGCGTTCGTCGCGCTGTTGAAGAGTCCCGCGGGCGCGAAACGCCGCTGGAGCTTCGGGTTCGCCGCGCGGAACGCGGCGCAGCGCTCCGCGCCGAGCACCAGGGTCTCGTTCGTCGCGTAGGGGTCCGACCGCGCCGCGGCGGCCGCGCGCGGCCGCTCGGCCGGCGGCGGCCGCGGCCGCGCGCGCGGCGCCGCTTCCGGCGCGGCTTTCGGTGCGGCTTTCGGTGCGGCTTTCGGTGCGCTGTCGCTGCGCGCCGGCGGCGGCGGCCGCGCCGGTGGCGCCTTGTGCACGTCGACGGGCCGCTGCGCCTCCATGGAGTGGTGCCGGTAGTGCATCCACCAAGCTATCACGAGCCAATTGAGCAGCAGCGCGAGCGCGCCGCGGATGAGCTTGCCCTTACCGCTTTGGACGCGCTCGGCGAAGGGTTTCGCGACGCGCAGGCCGCCGGGAGGCGCCATCACCGCTGCATCTGCGGCCGCCGCCGCGATTGTTGAACCCAAACTTGCAGGGCTTGCCTTTTTGCCACAGGCATGGGTGCTCTTCCGCAGCCTGTTTGAGCGCGCGCTTTTGAGTATCAGAGCAAACGCTAATCGTCAGCGCACGCACCCTGATCGTCGGCGCACGCACCCTGATCATCGGGCACACGCACCCTGACCGTCGCGCCGAGATCAGTGCAAGACATGCGCCGCTGGACCTTGTTGCTCGTCGCGGCCGCGCGAGCGCTCGCGCCGCCGTCGGCCTGGGTGCGCCGCACCATCGCCGTGAGAGAGTTGCGGATCGAGGTGCGGGAGCGCGCCCAGATGGACCCGGACCACCTCGGCGGGCTCACCTGGACCGGCGGCCGCGCGCTCGCCGAGTACGTCGCCGACCGGCCGGCGCTCGTCGCCGGGAAACGAGTGCTGGAGCTCGGCTGCGGGTCCGCGCTCGTGGCGCTGACCTGCGACGCGCTCGGCGCCGCGGCGACGACGGCGACGGACCTCGACCGCGTGCCGGCGCGCGTCGACCCGAGGGTCTTCGACGTCCTGGGCGCCGCGCCGCTGCCGGCGTGCGACGTGCTGCTCGCGGCCGACGTCATGTTCACGAGCGAGCTGGCGCGCGCGCTCGCGCGCCGCGCGGCGGAGGCGCACCGCGCCGGCGCCCGCGTACTAGTCGCGGACAGCCAGGGCTGGGCGTCGAACGCGTTCCGCGACGAACTCGACGCCGCGCTCGCCGCGCGCTTCCGCTTCGACGCGACGACCGTCGTCGACGACGTCGCCGGGCGCGAGCGGCGGAAGCGGGTGCGGATCCTCGACGTGGAGCCGCCATAATATCCCGGTTTTGCGCTGATGTTGCACGAAAGTTGCCTCCAAAGTGAAGCGACTGAGAGGCACCACGCACATCGTCATCGGCAGCGCTGCGCGCACTGCCTCAGCCGACGATGCGCCTCGCCGCCGCCGTCGCAACGGCCCTGGCGGTCTCCGCCAGCGCGACGACGCAGAACGGGACCCGCGACTTTGCGCCGCTGAAATCGTTCTTGGACGCGGTGATCCTCCAGTACGGCAACATCTCGTTGACCGTGGGCGACGCGCGCGGCGCGCTCTTCGAATACAGCAACTACCTGATGACGCCGGACACGGTGCTCGGCCTCGCGAGCGGGAGCAAGTGGCCGGCCGCGACGGCGCTGATGGCGTGCTTCCACGAGCACGGCGTGTCGCTCGACGACCCCGTGCGCGCGCACCTGCCCTGGTGGGCGTCGGATCCCGCGGACGAGCGGTCCGCCGTGACGCTGCGCCACGTGCTCAGTATGACGACGGGCATGATCGTCGACTCCGACTGCGACCTCGCGTACGACGACTGCGACGCGCGCAAGGCGCTCGGGTCCGCGGCGTTCGCCGCCTTCTCCCGGTGCCGGGGCGACCTCCCGGCCTGCGCGAAGGAGCTCTACGATGCGCTGCCGCCGCGGCCCATGTACGCGCCGGGCGCCAAGTTCATGTACTCGAGCCTGTCGTTCCAGTTCGCCGCGGCCGTGGCCGTCGAGGTCTCGGGCGAGCCCATCGGCGCGATCCTGCACGACTACGTGCTGGGGCCGCTCGGCATGGCGCCGACCTGCGCCTGGGCCGACGCGGCCCGCAACCCGCTCCTCGGCGGCGGCCTCGCCTGCAGCGCGCGGATGATGGACCGCTTCGTCCACGCGATGCTCGCGGACGGCCTCGTCCCCGCGGCCGTGCGCCGCGAGATGGAGACGGTCCAGGTCTCCAAGGTGTCGCAGTACTCGTCGACGACGGCGTTCTGGGGGCCCTACTGCATCGGCAACTGGCAGGAGTGCCTCTACGGGCAGTTCGACGGGCCGATGCCGGAGCAGTGCGCGCGGGCGGACCGCCACGGCCACCCGGGATGTGGTGGGTACTGGAACTTCGTGGACCGCCGGCGGAGCTACTACTACAATTTCCTGCCGTCCTGGACCTGCGACCGCTCCAACGCCTACTGCGAGACGGGCTCGCCCGACGACTTCGGCCAGGGCTGCCCCGCGCTCTACGGCGCCGCGGCGACGCTCAAGCAGCGCGTGTCGACGTTCCTCGACGACATCTTCGGGGCGTAACGGAGCTTTGTGTGTGTTTTCAGTCGCGTCACCTTCAACAAATAGTCAACATGAACTCAACCTGCTGTGGCAAAAAGGAGCTTAAATCGAGGTGGTGCTCCTGCTCCCGGCCGCAACCTTCCGCATGGCGGGCATCATCGGGTTCAGCGGCGCGCTGACGGAGCTGAAGAAGAAGCAGCGCGACCCGCGCGACAAGCACCTGGTGAGCCAGGATGATATCGTGAAGGCGGTCCGCCGCGGGCTGCCGTCGCCGCCTCCCGGTCTCAGCTGGGAGCGCAAGGATAGCGGGGACTGGGTCTTGATCGAACACGAGGAGGCGGAATCGTTTGAAGACGTGGAGCTCGACGTGCCGCCGCCGCCGCCGCCGCCAGCCGCGCGGCGCGAGCACGTCGTGCTGCCCGGCGACACGCTCCAGGGCGTCTGTTTGAAATACAAGACGAAGCCCCGGCTCCTCAAGGCGTGCAACCCGACGCTCGACGTGCGCGACCCGACGCTGCGCGGCGTGACGACGCTGACGATCCCCGGCGACGGCCCCTGCCAGCCGAGCTCTCCCGAGGTCGACGTGGCGAGATTTCGCGCCGCGACGGGTCTCGGGGCCAAGGAGGCGCGCTACTACCTCGCCGACGGCGCGGACCTCGCCGACGCCATCACGCGCGCGAAGGACGACGCGCGATGGGAGCGAGGCGCCGCGTCGCGGACGAAGAAGGAACCGGCGACGAAGCGACATTCGGCGCCGGTCGCGGCCCGCGGATCGCCGCGCGAGAAGCCGACGGCCGTCGTCCTGTCGTCGCCGTGCGACAAGCCCACGGCCGTCGCCGTCGCCGAGGCGCGCCGCGTCGAGCTCACGCCCGTGGCCCGCGCCATCCCGTTCGCGGAGTCGACGGACGCGGACGAGCCCGTGATGGCCGACATCGCGCCGCCGACGGCGAGGGAGACCGCGTGGTCCTTCTTCTTCGACTTTTAATATCGGGCGTGCCTTGGCGGGGCACCTCCGGCCACGGGTGGAGGCGCGGCCGATCATGATGGCATTTCCGAGTCGATTTTTACTATACATCAGGGGGCTGGGAGCGGCGATCCCCAGCTCATGCGGGCGGCACCTTCGCCTTGACCTGGACGGAGTGGATTTCGCCGCTGCCGATCATGTCCTTGAGGCAGGCCATGACCGCGCGATGGCGCGCGATGGGCTTCTGCCCGCGAAAGCTCGTCGCGACGACGCTGACCTGGAGCTGGCAGCCGTGGGCCGCGAGGGCGCGGCCGTCGCGCGCGCCCTGGCGGACGTGGCGAGGGCGCGGCCGTCGTGTCGTGGATGGCGCAGGAGAGCACGCCCTCGACGCGGCTTCGGATGATGCGCTCGACGCGGCACGCCGTCGCGGCCGCGCCCGCGAGCGCCGCGCAGTCGCCGAGGCTCAGCGCCGGCAGGGTCGGCCCGGTGCCGCAGGGAAACGTCGCGCCCGGGAAGCTCTCGACGCCGGAGGGAATGTCGTCGATGCGCGGCTCCTTCGGCAGGTCGATCTCGTCGCTCCAGCGCTCCGCGAGCGAGGTCTCCTGCATGCAGTCGCCGAGGACGCACGTTTCCGTGAGGCAGGCCATGATTGGCAGCTATCTGGGAGTCTGTGAGCGGCGCGAGCGTGCAGCGGCGGCCGAAGCGCACGCAATCTTCGTGGTGATGCGCACAAGCAACGCAACCAGTTGGCTCACGGTGCGAAGCACGAGGCCTCGACACGAGAGGCGCGCGTGGCCGGGCGTTTTTGGCCCGAAACCGCCGAATGCCGTCCTCCCGAGCGCCTCGCGATGGAGGTGACTCAGTACGAGGTCCTGTATTCCGAGAGTTCCGGTTGCGGAGCACGGCTGCTGCGAGTGTGAACCTGCATCTCGTCGTCGTCGTCGACCACGGAGCCGCTGGAGACGGCCGCCCCCGGCCAATCACAAATGTTGGTGCGCAAGATTTCATCGCTTGTGCAATTGCGCTTGTGATGGATGTTCCCATGGTTGGCCTGAATTAGCCGTATAGAGTGAAAGTTAGATTAAGGTCGAGCTAAGCGGCGCAAAATTAAACCGACCATTCCGGCACCGGAAACGCGCGCCCCTCGCTGCCGGCGGACAGCTCGGGCGACGGAGACGACTGACAAAAATCGGCGGGTCCAAATCGGACATCGTTGGACCGCTGCGTCTATGCGCGCGCTCACGGCGCCGGAGCCATAGCTGTGAGATGGGTTAGATTAAGGTCCACGCGAAAACTCTTCGGATTTGAGCTTTCTTCAGGAAGTTGAGTCGAAAATTTTTTAAGAATTTCCGGACGTATGACGCGCGCGCGCGCGGCGGTAGAGGTGTCAGGAGGGGTGCGCCGGCGAAATCGCCCTAACCTTCATCTAACCCCAACCTTAATCTAACTTTTACGCTACAGCTGTTTTCGCAGCGCGATGACGGGTTCGTAGCCGGCGTCACCGCGCGAACCCATACCTCAACGAGCGCTCATTCGTGCGCGCACCGAAAATCCTAAGCACGGCCCCCCCAACATGCCCGACAGCTCCTTCGAGGCCTACCGCCTGCTCTGGTGCTTCCAGGCGCTCGCGTCCGCGGCCATCGGCGGCCGCTACGACGCCACGGGCCTCGCCCACGCGTCCCTCATTGCCGTCGTCGCGGCGACGCCGTCGCGGCCGCTCTGGGCCGCCGCGGCCGCGGTCCGCGTCGGCGCGACGGTATCCAAGGTGCCCGCGGTCTGGGACTCCATGTACTGGCAGCTCATGACGGACGCGGCGTTACTTTGGTGCCTCGCGACGAGCCAGCCCTTCTCGCGCCTCCAGGCCACGGTCCGCGCGCAGATGGCCGTCTTCTACGCGGCGTCCGCGTTCTGGAAGCTGAACACGTCGTTCCTCGACCCGCGGACGTCGTGCGCCTCGGTCTTCGCCGCGCAGCACGCGGCGCTCTACGCCCCGGCGGCGGCGCCCTGGGCCGTCGCGGTCGCGCCCGCGGCGACGCTGGCCGTCGAGGCGCTCGTCGCGCTCGCGCTCGCGGCGGCGCCGCGCGCCGGCGGCGCGCTCGCGCTCGCGTTCCACGGCGCCATCTGCGCGACGCCGCCGCCGAACAACGTCGCGACCTTCGCCCTGTCCGTGGCGCCCCAGCTCGCGCTCTTCGCGCCGCGCGTCGACGCCGCGCTCGTGCGGCCGGCGACGGCCGCGGCCGCGGCCGCGGCCGTCGCGACGCTGCGCGGCGCGACGGGCCCGCTCGCGCCCCAGCGCTGGGCGTCCGTCGCCTACGTCGCCCTGCTCGGCCCGATCCTCCGGGCCCTGCGGCGGCGCGGCGGCGACGCGCCCGCGCGGCCGAACCGGGTCTTCGTCGCCGCCGCGCTCGTCTACGCGTCGACGCCGTGCCTCGGCGTCCTCGAGCTCGGGGCGCCGAACATGTACGCGAACCTGCGGTCCCACGGCGGCGGCGGGAACCACCTGCTGCTGCCGACGGGCCTCCTGCCCGACTTCTTCCGCGACGCCGCGGGCTCCGTCTTCTTCGGCGGCGAGGTCGTCGTCGAGGCGACGACGTCCGCGTCGATGCGCGACGCCTACCCCGGCGACCTCACGTCGACGCTCGAGCCGCCCGGCGTCGTCGACCTGCTGGGCGCCGCGGGCGCGCCGACGCGGTTCTTCAACGCCGCGAAGCGGCGGGTCCTGGGCTTCGACGGCGTCGCGCCCGCGGACCGCGCCTTCGCGCCCTTCGCCGTGCCGGCGCTCGAGCTGCGGCGCGCCATCGCCGACGCGCGCGGCACCGGCGCCTTCGAGCTGACCTACGCGCGCGGCGACCGCCGCGTCGCGGTCTCGTTCGACCGCGGCGGCGCGGTCGCGCGGTGCCGCGTCGCGGAGCGGGGGCGGCGGCGGGACTGCGCGGACGACGAGGTCGCGCTGCTGCCGCCGCCGCCGTACTGGGCGCGGAAGCTCCTCCTGTACCTGCCCTACCCCGTCCTCGACGGCGACGGCGGCGAGGTCACGTGCTTCGGGCCCTAGCGTGTGCTCGCGGAGCGCACTCGCCCGGCGCCCGGCGCTCGTCTGTCCTATATGCGTAATATCCATAGTGTCTAACGTATCCCGCGGCGCCTGCTTCCGCGAACAGCATTCCCCAACATTCGCGCAAAAGATTTATGTATCTTGCAAACCGCTCCAACATTAAAACCGCGGCTCGAGGGACGCTCTCGCGCGCGGCCGGGAGCATGTCGACGCCGAACCCCGCGCCGCCGCGGGCGTCGGCCCCGGCGCCCGAGTCGAGCTCGGGGACGTACCAGCGGCGCAAGTTCGTCTCCAAGGGGAAGCCCGGGGCGAGCCGCCTGAAGCACGTGAAGCTGTCGACGGTGCAGCAGGCCCTCGAGGACGACTCGACGGCCGTGGAGACGCTAAAGCGGGACGTGGCCGACTTCCAGCACCTCGAGCTCGAGACGAGCCGGCGCTACCTCGTGTCCCTCCAGAAGACCTACGACAAGCTGCGGAGCGAGGCGGACGCGCGCGAGGGCCAGCAGAAGGCGTACCAGGAGGAGCTCGTGACGCTCGACCGGCTCTGCACGGAGGCGCGCACGAAGCAGACGCACCCGAACCAGGCCGTGGCCCAGCTCAAGCACGAGATCGAGCGCGAGGAGAAGGACGTCAAGGACGCGCTCGTCCAGAAGGACGTCTTCACGCACATGATCAAGCGCCTCAGCGACGACATGCTCGCCGTGCGCCAGAGCGGCTTCGGCATCAAGGAGCAGCTGGCGACCGTCGAGCGCGAGATCGCCGCCTGCACGCTCCAGCTCCAGTCCGCGAAGCAAGAATCCAAGCACGAGGAGGTCAAGCTCGCGAAGCTCGAGAAGCAGGTCAAGTCGCGGCGCAAGATGCAGGAGGCGCGCCTCGCGGGCATCCAGAAGGTCATCGCCGAGCGCTCGTCCCTCGTGGAGAAGCAGGAGGAGCGCATGCGCATGCGCGAGGCCGTCATGGCGCGGTCGAAGTTCGATTTAGGCGCGCAGGAGGAGCAGCGGCTCAAGCGCATGCACGTCATCCGCAAGGTCTACTCGTCCATGCTCGAGAAGAAGATCACGGCCGAGGAGGAGAGCCTCGGCGCGTTGGAGACGACGTTCCAGAAGATCAAGATCGTCACGGGCCTGAGCGACGTCGACGAGATCGTCCAGAAGTTCAAGGACCGCACGCACAAGACGCACCAGCTCCACCAGCTCGCCGAGGACGTGCGCGAGCGCATCGACACGCTCCGCGAGGAGAACTCAAGGCTCAAGGAGCAGCTCCTCAACATGCGGTCGAACAACGAGGCCATCGCGGGCAACCGCGAGATCTACCAGGAGATGGACACGTTCAACAAGGGCCTGGGCAAGGCCCTGCGCCAGTGCGAGGAGGCCAAGGACCGCAAGGTGCGCTCCAAGGTCACGCTCGAGCAGCTCAAGCTCGCCGTCGCGCGCTTCCGGTCGAAGATCGAGGGCAAGTTCTTCCCGACGCCGTCGAACGAGCAGCTCCCCGAGTACCTCCGCGAGCTCGACTCGAAGCTCACGGTGAAGATGAAGGCCGTCTCGGAAGCCCTCGCCCTCGAGGACACGAACGGCTCCGTGTCGCCGAGCGGCCAGGGGCCCCAGGGCACCTACGGCGCCGCGGCCGTCGGCGGCGAGGCGGGCCTCAAGCCCGGGTCCGAGGTGCTCCTGCCCTTCGGCAAGCTCCAGTCCGAGAAGCTCCAGAAGATGCTCTACCACAAGCTCATGCTCACGAACCCGGACCAGGGCCCGCGCAACGTCCGCGTCCGCGCGCGGCCCTGCCTCCAGGACCTCGAGCGCTACACGCAGCGCAAGCTCATGACGGGCGGCCTCGAGGACCGCTTCGACCTCGAGGACGACGTCTCCGAATTCGCCTACCCGACCCAGGGCGGCGGCGGCGGCGGCGGCGCGCCCGCCGCCGCCGTCGGCGAGGACGAGGGCCTCGAGGGCGTCGCCGCGGCGTCCAAGGAGGACGAGCTCCGGGAGCCCGTCGTCGACCGCGACACGGTCAAGCGCCTCTCCAACCTCATCATCACGCGCGAGAACCCCAAGAAGGGCGGCGGCAAGAAGAAGCGCGACGAGTAGGCGCGCGGGGGCCGCGCGCTAATCGAACCGCCTGCTGTTTACTCCAAGGGCGCTACTGACTCTGTCGTCCGAGGTACCGAGCTTCAGCCTGCGATTAAGCTTTCCAACATCGATGCATAATTTTGACTTCAAGGAGCAGTTCAACCTACCAGTTTGTCGCGATGGCCAGCATGACCACCCGCCGCCGCAAGGGCGGGAGCGAGGCGAAGCGCGACGACGCGGCGAAGCGCGACGACGCGGCGAAGCGCGACGACGCGGCGAAGCGCGACGACGCGGCGAAGCGCGCCGCGGTGGAGGCCAAGGCCGACGAGTACGCGATGACGGACAGCGAGAGCGACGACGACGACGAGCCGTCGGCCGAGTCCCTGACCGCGGCGCGCCTCGCGCTCGGCGGCCTCGAGCACTCGATGACGGACCTCATGGGCGAGCCGCCGGCGTGGCTCGCGGCGTCGCTCGCCTTCCTCGGCCCGAAGGTCGACGCGCTCCTCGGCGCTTTCGAGGTCGCGTACGGAATCGCCGCGCCGTTCGCTGCCGCCGTCGCCGCCGTCGCGGCGCTCTACGTCACGCGGGAGGGCGCGGAGGTCGCCCTCGGCCTGCTCGCGTGCGTCTACGGCGGGTCCTTCACGAAGGTCATCGCCGTCGCGGAGGCGCTGAACGTCACGGGCACGTGGGCGTCCGTCCGCGTCGCCGCGGCGCAGCTCCAAGCGCACGTCGAGGTCGTCGTGCGCGCGGAGCGCGCGGACAGCGGCCGCGAGTCCATGGCGGGCCTGCACGACCGCGGCGAGATGGGGCGCATCGTCGCGCGGAAATTGCGCGTCTCGGCCGCGGCGATCCGCGACCCCAAGGCGCTCTCGGGCACGCTCAGCGCGCTCTGGTCCGCGGCCGCGACCGTCGCGGCGGCCCTGCGCGTGCGCTTCGCGCGCACGCTCGTCCTCGGCGTGAGCCTGGCCGAGGTGCTCCGGCCCCTGGCGCTCCGGGAACTCGCGGCGCCGCTCGCGAGGGCGCTCGACCGCGACCACCGCCAGTGGGCGCCGACGCTCGTCGAGTGGGGCGTCAAGCTGCTGACGGTCACCGTCGCCTACAACCTCGCGCGCTACGTCGCCGCCTGGCACAGCGCGTGCCGCGGCGGCGCCGTCGCCGCCAAGGCCGCGCTGAAATACGCGAAGCGGAAGGGCTACGCGCCGGCGCGGCTCGCGCTCGCGACGGACGAGCGGCCCTACCGCGGCGCCGACGGCACGGGGCCCCTGGCCTTCGGGTTGTACGCCGACGAGCTCCTCGGCTTCGCGCTCGCGGCCTTCGGCGCCAAGGTCCAGTTCACCAAGGGCTTCCGCCTCCCGCCCCTCCTCAAGCTCCTCCTCCTCCCCGCGCGCCTCGTCGAGGGCTTCCTCGCCGTCGCCTTCGTCGGGCTGGCGTAAGGACGCTACGTGTGCAGCTTCGACACTGCCGGCTAAGCTAAAGTTAACCGGTTCAAAGAGCAGCGAAGCCGTGCAGTTTTGACGTCACGGCTTTGCCTCGCTCCGGGCTCGGACGCGCGATGCAGCGGTTCCAGGACTTGGCGCGGCGCTCGGTCTGTGGACCATGTCGCGCCTTGGGCCCGGCTGCGAGTCGCTCGGGAAAGACCATCGGTCGAAGGCGAGCAACTTAGTTCGCGTCGGGGCAGCCCGTGGATGACGAGAACGGCCGTTATCGGTGGGGGGCGACCGACGAGGGGCTCGCATTAGTGCTGAGGTCCCGTATGTGCGAACAACTTCGAAGAAACACCCCCTGGAATGTCGCTCCCGAGGGGGCTGTCCGGGTTTGTTCGCACCAAACGCCTCATGCATTGCGCGGTGAGCACCGTGTCACCCGCGGCGCCGCACGCCTCCCGGAGGCGGTGAGGTGATCTCGATCAAATCCACTCGAGCCGAAGAGCTGCCGCGAGGGCATCTGGTCGCCCCCATGACGAACGATTCCCGACGCTCTGTGACTCGAAGGGGACCGAAAATCGGGTCGGGGGAAGCTGCCGCGCCTCATTCCACCCCCTGGGGCTGCCCGTTTGCGTCGCCTCGCAATCGTCCGGATGTCGCGTCTTTTCATGTGCCTCACCCACATGTTTGCGGACCTCAAAGCCACTGGGATCGTTGCACGTCGCTGCATATTCGAGGAGCGCGGGGCCCTCTAAGGTGGAGATTCCACCATCGGCCGCTGAAATGCTCGCACGAGAGACCGTCTCTTAGCTTACGAATAGCTACGGATTACTGCAGCATTGCTTCATAGATGTGCTTGTTCAACGACGGCTCATTCGCAGCCGTAGCCGGTGGTGAATACGTCAACTCTAAGTCCTTGCACCTAAACTCACGATGGAGCGGCGATCGTGAGCCTTCCAGTCATGCTTTCGCCCGCGTCGTTTTGGATTGGCGGTGAGATCGACGATGAAAAGCAGCAGACGCGCGCGCAGCGGCGGCGCGAGAAGAAGCGGCGGACGCAGGACGCCGCGGAGGACGCTCCTCCAGCGCCGGCCTCGTCCCTCCTGGCCACGCCCGGCGCCTTCGCGTCGCGCGCGAAGAAGACGCCTTACGACGCGGACCTCGGCGCGGCCGTCGTGTCGCGCAAGGCCTTCTTCAAGGCGCGGCGGCGGACGCACGGCTACGCGCGGCCCGCGGCGTTCGAGCGCGCGCTCGCCGCGGCGCTCGGCCGGCTCAATCCGGCCTACGGCGCGAACGTCGCGCCGAAGCGCCCCTACGACTGGGCGTCCCTGCCCGCGGCGCTCGACGTCGGCGACGACGGCGGCGGCGGCCTGCCCGAGGCGCGGCGCGCGCGGAAGCGGCAGCAGCTCGAGAACGTCATGTGGTACGTCGACCGGCTCGCGCGGCCCGGCGACGTCGTCGTCGACTTCTGCAGCGGCTGCGGCCACCAGTCGATCCCGGTCGCGTACCTGCGGCGGGACGTCACCTTCGTGCTCCTGGACAAGAAGCGCTGGAGCCTGCTCGTCGCGGAGCGGCGCTGCGAGGAGCTCGGGCTGACGAACGTGCGCTGCGTCGACGCGCTCGTCGCGGACTTTGGCGAGCCCTTCGACCTGGGCCTGGCGCTCCACGCGTGCGGCGGCGCGACGGAGGACGTGCTCGAGAGCTGCGTGCGCGCGCGCGCGGCCTTTGTGGTGGCGCCGTGCTGCGTCGGGGGCACGGCGAACTGGCGGAACGGCGACTACCCGCGGTCCGACGCGCTCCGCGCCGTGCTGGCGCCGGCGCTCTACGCGGAGCTCGCCAAGGCGGCGGACACGAACGCGTCGACGCGCGACCTCAGGGGCGAGCCGCCGAAGCACCTGCCGCGGCGCCGGCTCTGCAAGTCCGTCGTCGAGGCGGACCGCCTCGCGCGCTGCGTCGAGCGCGGCTACGACGGCATGCTCGTGCTCATGGACCCGCCGGAGTGCACGCCGAAGAACGACGTCATCGTCGGCTGGCCCGCGGGCCGCGACGTCCGCGCCTGCTTCGAGCGGCGGCCCGCGGCGCCCCAGCCGCCGTGGATCCCGCCGTAACGTCGCGATCAGAAGTGTAGGCGCGCGCGCGCGCGCGCGCGGCCGGGCCGGATCGCGCGGAGGCCCGCGGAGGCGCCGGCCGTCGCCCGGGGACCGCCATCACCTCGTCCTCGTCGGCGCCTCGGCCTTGTCCGGCGACCCCGACGGGAAGGCCGCCGGGTTCTCCTTGGCCTGCTGGACGAGCTCCCGGAACTTGGCGCCGTAGGCCTTGAGCTTCTGGTCCACGAGCTCCTTGACGAGCGCGGCCACGAGCACGAAGAAGAAGTGGCAGACGGCCAGGGAGATGATCTGCATCGTGAGGACCTTGACGAACATCCAGAGGCGGCTCCCGAACCATTTGCGGCAGAGCACGCCGCCGACGAGCGCGGCGGCGCGCGCGCGGTTCGACCGGTACTCGAGCATGCCGAGCCCGAGGCAGTAGATCGCGGCCTCGAAGACGAAGGTCCAGCCCAGCGCCGCCAGCAGCCAGGCGACGACGGGCACGACGACGACGCGGAAGCCGATCTTCTCCAGCTTCGCGTCGCCCCGGAGCCGGCCCGCGAGCGCGGACACGCCGCACGCGGCGATCGCCGCGGCCCGGAGCCACCGTCGCCGCAGGGCGCAGCAGATGACCATGGCCACGGCCGTGCGGATCGCCGCGACGCCGACGGCGCGGTTCGCGTGCGTGCCGATCTCCTGCGCCAGGTCGTCCGCGGACGTGTCGTCGCCGAGGTCGAAGCCGAAGCGGTCGTACGCCGCGCGGCTCTTCTCGTCCTTGAGCACCTCGTAGGCCCGGTTCAGCTTCTGGAACGCCTCCTCGCTGCCCCCGCGCTTGTCCGGGTGGACCTTGAGGCTCAGCTTCCGGTAGGACTTGGTGAGCTCCTCCGTCGTCGACTCCTTCGTCACGCTCAGCATGGCGTAGTAGCTGTCCATGGCGGCGCTCGCCGGGTAAGCCCGAGGCACCGGACCACGCCGGGGAGAGGCGGGAGCGGCCCGGCCGCGCCCGGCGGCCGCCCCGCGCCCCGAGGACTTTTTCCGGCCCGCGCGGCCGCGGCGACCGTGCTCTTGGTTGTGGAGCTTTGGGGGCTCATCTTTGCAATCCGCATGTTACATGCACTGTGCCGTTGCAGTCGTCACACGATTCCCAGAGGACAAGAGTCGACGCGAGCCTTACGCCAAGTAGGGCCCGCGCGGAGATGCAAGCAGGGGCGGGTCGCGGTCCGGAATCGCGATCGGAGGAGCCGGGCCGGCGCGCGGTCGGGGTCAATCAACACTTTGCAAAAACTTGGGCGCGCCGCGGCTGCCGCCGCCTGAGGTCAGCCGCTCCAGAGGAGGGCGACGAGGTTCGAGTGGGGCTCGTGGGGCGCCAGCGCCGGCGTCGTCGGCGACGGCGACCGCGAGTCGGGCCAGGTCACGCAGCGCCGCTTCTTGTGCGCCGGCGGCGATATCGACACGGTCCTGAAGGGCTCGCAGGGCTCGGCCTCCGCGGGGAGCGGGGCGGCGCCGGGCGCGGGCGCTGGTCGCGGCACGGTCCGTCGATGCAACTCCGGCGAGAACTTCTCGAAGAGGCTCTGGCCGTTGTACGCGATGCGCGGGCTCGAGAGGTCGCGGCGCGGGCCCGGCGACTCGTCCCACCCAAAGCTGTAGCGGTGGGACGTCGACACGGGCGACGGCCGCGGCCGGTCGATGCTGCCGCTCAGGCGCGGGGACGGGCCGATGGCCGGCGGCGGGGGCAGCTCGTCGCGCTCGATCATGGCGCTCATGGGGCCCAAGGGGCAGCCCCGGGGGCACCGCTGGGGGGGGTTTCGGGCGGGGGCCGGGTCAATGCGACCCGGCCTACCTTGCGACGCCCCCCATGGCGGCCGGAGGCGCCTCACCGGCGCCGCGGCCCGGCGCACGACGGGATCGCTTGACGACGGGCAGCCTCGCGGAGGATGCGCTTTAAAGTCGGGCCGGGCACGCCTGAAGTGTGACGCGTACGGTTAGGTTGCACTTCTATGTGGCGGAGAGAGCCCGAATATCAGAAACGGTAACAACGAAGACCAGGCGGTGTACTTCTGCTCTTCTTGTTCGGCGACACAACACGAGCCCAAGCGGCTCGCTTGGGCGCCGCTTTCTGATGCGCCGCGGACCGCGCGCGCGGTCCGCGGCCCGCGCCTCCCGTCGTCGCCCCCGGATGCTGAAATTGCCACGCGGTTTCTATTCCCCTCGCGCGTGTCCGAGTCACAGGAGCCATTACGGGCAGGGATTGAATTCTCGCGCGGCGGGACCGCGGCGCGATTGCGGTCTGTGGATTGTGTGTGTGTGTGTGTCGAGCGGGCCCGGCGGCCGCGCGGCACGCATCACACGAGCGACTTGCGGGCGCACAAAAGCGCGCCGGCGCCGCGGTCGCGCTAGGGCGACGCCGGCCAGAGGAGCCCGAGGAGGTCCGCGTGCGGATCGCTCGGCGGCGGCCGGAGCGCGCGGAAGGCGCCCGGCGGCGTGCCCACGGGCTCGTCGAGCGAGATGGAGACCTGCCGCCGGCGCCGCTTCGGCTCGGGCTCCGCGCCGTCGTCGCCGGCGCCGCCGCGGCGCGCGTCGTCGCCGCGCGCCGGAGCGCCGTCGCACCGGAAGAGCGAGCGGCCCTGGAAGCGGACGCAGCGCGGCGACGGCGGCCGCGCCGACGCGGCGCGCGCGGGCGAGGCCCAGGGGATGCTCAGGGCCGTCGGCGACACCACGGGCGGGGGCGGGGCTCGCGATGAAGCACCTTTGCTGTCCGAATGCGCCGCCGGCGCCATCGCATGGGATGCAACGGCCATCATCCGCGAGCCAGGCAGCCCTTTTCGCTCGAACTGCTCGGCGACTGCGACGCGAGCGGGGAGACGAGGCGGGTGCGGTGCGTCGGGTCGTCTTCTGTACAGCGTGAGAGGTGGATCTATGAAAAGTGGACTCCTTCACTTTCTGTGAGCAGTGGCAAGTTTGGGGCAATGGTTTGGTTGAACGTTCAACGCGCTTAAACCTGCCGCTGGGAGAGCATCAAACGTTGAACGGCGCTTGAACGGACGCCGATCTACTAACGCGACGATGGGCTCCGGTGCTTCCACACCGCGCCGCAATGCCTTCGCTGGATGCGACGCGGCTTTGCTTGCGAGAGCGCAGGAACTGGCGCCGAAGATGCCCGACGACGAGCGCGTCGAGACGCTGAATTCCATGCTAAAAGAGTTCAACGACGAGGCCGAGGCCTTCGACGTGCCCGAGGCGGCCGACGAGACCTTCGACGTCCTAAAGACGACGAAGGACGGGTCCGCGATCAAGCTCACCATGTTCCCCAACAAGAACAAGGCGAAGAAGCAGTTCAGCAAGGTCAAGCGCAAGGGCCGGAGCGCCGTGCTCGTCAAGGACGGCACCGTCGACCCCAAGTTCATCTGTGGCAACAAGGCCACGGTGACCTTCATGATCGGCGTGTCGTTCGGCATGGCCAAGTGCGACCTCTCCGTCTTAGACGAGGCGGGCAGCCCCTACCAGATCTTCGTCGACGACGGCGTCGACGACGACGACGCGGACGAGGACGACGAGGTCGACGACGTCGACGCGAATTTCGTGCTCTGGAAGCTCACGAAGGACGGCTCGGGCATCAAGGGCCTCGAGTTCAAGAAGAAGAAGAAGGCCGTAAAGAAGTTCAACAAGATGGTCAACAAGAAGCGGCCCTGCATCCTCGTCGAGGACGGCAACCTCATTACGCACTTTACCGTCTTCGACAGCGGCCTCCTGAATCGCATCGTTATTTTCATCATCGGCTGCGCCTTCGGCAAGGGCGTCAGCAAGTCCCTCGGCCCCGTCGAGGATGACGACTCGCCGCTCGGCTGCCTCGAGGACGAGTAGGGCGGCCGCTAAGAGTCCAGCGCGCGCGTCGAAGCCGAGTCGACTGGTCCCCGGGCTGCTCCGGAGAGCGTAGGGAGGCCGCTAAGCCCCGAGGCCGAGCACCCTAGACCCCTTTACTTCATCAGCGGGCTGTCCTCCGGGAGGACGTAGGGCCCGACGATGGTGACGACGAGGAGCAGCGCGAAGAAGGTGAAGGGGTTCGCCCCGAAGGCGCCCGTGAGGCCCGTGATCTGGTCCTTGGCGCCCACGGCCATGCCCGCGAGCGCGCCCGTGTTGCACTCGACGAGCTCGCACTCGAAGCGGAGGTCGCTGTTCGGCGGAATCAAGCCGCCGGCGATGTTCTCCTCGCCGTAGGCGAGGCGCGACGGGATGAGCATGGTGCGCTTGCCGCCGACGCGCATCGTCGACACGCCCTCGTCCCAGCCGGGGATGACGTTGCCCTTGCCGATCTCGAAGGTGAACGGCACGCCGCGGTCCACGGACGAGTCGAACTTGAAGTCGCTCGCCGCGAGCCAGCCCGTGTACTCGACGCGCACGATGGAGCCCTTCTCCGGTTGCTCGCCGTCGCCGACCTTGTCGTCGACGAACTTGAGTCCGGACATGGTCACCTCCCACTCCGGCTCCGTCGACACGGCCTCGGCGCGCGGCGCCGTCGCGCTCAGGCGCGCCGCGGGCGCGACGAAGCCGGAGGAACGCAAGAACACGAGCGATGCGATGGCCGCGCGGAACATGGTCGCGTGCTGTTCTCGACGACGGCGAAGGCGGCGGCCTCGATCCAAGCCTCAACCAATCGGCGGCTAAGGCAATGTCAATTTGGCAATGAGCGACCGCGCCAACCTTGACGGCACCACTCAAAGTATCTCTCTGCTCAACGCTTGCGCGCAGCCTGGGCGCGGTTTTCACGCGTCGAGCTGCGCGGCGGCCCGGCGTGGGCGCGCGGACCGTGGGCGCTCAACGGCGACGTTTCGCAGTTTCAACTAACCGACCATGGCGCCGCATCCGGTGGTCCTCATCTCGCAGGAGGAGCGCGTGGCGCGCTTCGGCGTGCTGTGCACGGGCCCGGCCCGGGGCGGCGACATGCACGGCCAGGACGACGGCATCGTCTTCCGGGGCGGCGAGTGGGAGCCCGGGGGCGAGTACGTGCAGAAGCTCACGGTGAAGAACGTGACGACGAAGATGAAGAAGCTCAAGTACCGGCTCCCGAGCACGCGCTACTTCAGCCTCGCGTTCCCCGAGATCATCGAGCTGTCGCCCGGCATGAGCGTCGACATCGACGTCGTCTTCCGCCCCATCCAGATGGAGACCTACGACGACACGATCTACTTCAAGCTCGAGGAGCTGGCCGTGGGGTCGACGAGCGACGTGCCGCTCCGGGGGTTCCACGTGCCCGTGCGCGCGCTGCTGTCGACGCTCCAGGCGAGCTGCCCCGCGGGGCTCGACATGGGCCTCTGCCCGACGGCGGAGACGAGCGAGCGCACCTTCGTCATCACGAACACGGGCGAGGTGCCCGCGCCGTTCTCGTGGACCGTGCCGCCGCCCTTCCGCCTCGAGCCCATGGAGGGCGTGCTGGGCGTCGCCGAGTCGCAGACCATCACGGCGTCGCTCCTGCCGACGCAGGCCTCCGTCTTCGTGGCGCGGGCGACCTGCGACGTGGGCCGCGGCGTCAACGCGATCAAGCCGCAGCCCGTGCTCGAGATGAAGCTGTCCGCGATCGGCAAGTTCGTCCACATCACGCTGTCCGAGTCGCGCATCGACTTCGGGGACGTGCTCGCGGGCAGCCCCCAGGGCGAGGAGGTGACGCGCGAGATCATCGTGAGCAACAACTCCGTCGTGCCCGCGACGGTGGAGATCCTGCGCGTCGAGAACGACTGCGACCCCGTCTTCGCCGTGTCGCCGCGGACCATCCTCGTGCCGCCCCAGGGCGAGACGCCCGTGCACGTCGTCTTCCACGCGCGGAGCGCGGGCACGTACACGGCGGAGCACCTCGAGTTCGTGACGCCCGGCGGCAACCGGCCGCGGATCCTGCTCACGGGCAGCGCCATCAGCCCCGTCGTCCGCGTCTTCAAGAAGGAGGACCCCTTCGCCCAGGGCTTTGGGGTGCCCAACTCCGTGAACTTCGGGTCCGTCAAGGTCGGCAAGATGCAGAGCCGCGCGCTCTTCATCGAGAACACGTCGGAGATGGCGCTGTCGTTCCAGTTCGTCACGGACGAGGGCGGCACCTTTACGTTATCCAAGTACCAGGGCGTGCTGCCGGCGAAGCTGGAGGTCCCCGTGAAGCTCTGCTTCGCGCCGGACCGGCCCATCAACTACTACCGGCGCCTCTTCCTGCTCGTCGAGAACCGCATGCCCCTCTTCATCGACCTGCTGGGCACGGCCTTCATCCCCGCCCGCGGCGAGGTCAAGGAGCAGCGGCCCGCGCCACTGCGCCACGCGCACCTCCAGGCGTCGCGGAACCGCGTCGCCGCGGGTTTGGGCGCGGCGTCGCCCGACGAGCTCGAGGAGCTCTTCGCGGAGCTCCAGGAGCGGGGGCCCACGGCCGAGGAGCGCCTCCTCTTCGCGCGCGTCGGCGCCCGGGGCCACGACGACGTCCTGCTCAAGACGCGGACGGCCGCGCCGATGACGCGGAGCGGCGAGGCGACGCGCGTCGACGTCGCCGTCGCGCACGACCTCTTCTACGACATGCAGGGCAACGCGCCGGACAAGGAGGTGACCATCTCCGCCGATTCCCTGGACTTTGGGTGCCAGACCGTCGGCGGCAGCGGCGAGCGGAAGCGCACGGTCACGGTGAACAACGGCACGCGCGCGAAGATCTGCGTCGTCTGGAAGAAGCCGCCCGTGCCCAACGGCGACTGCGCCGGCCCGGACTTTTCCATCTCGCCCGAGTCCGTCGACATCGCCGACGGCGCGTCCTTCGACTTCAAGGTCACGTACCACCCGCAGCGCGAGAACGCGTACTCGCTCAACGCGCTCGAGGCCGTCGTCTTCTTCAAGTCCCAGCGCAGCTTCCGCCTCGTCAACGACGCCGTGCTCGCGCCGCCCTGGTACCTCCAGGTGACGGCCATGGGCCACTCCTTCGACGGCGAGCAGTTCGCGCCCCAGCTCATCTTCGAGCCGCACTCGTGCTCGTTCCCGGGCTGCTACGTCGGCGACACGGGCTACCAGATGCTCACGCTGCGCAACCGCAGCAACCTCCCGGCCATGTTCGTCGTCCACGAGGACCTCGTCAAGGCCTTCACGATCAAGCCGGCCCTGGGGCTCATCCCCGCGGGCGGCTTCCAGCTCCTCGTGTGCAAGTTCGAGCCCAAGGAGGTGCGCCACTACCGCCACCTCGTCCGCCTCGAGGTCAACGGCGAGGAGACGACGGGGCCCCTGCTCCTGGGCAGCGGCCACGTCCCCTGCGCCGTGCTCCACGGCATGGACGCGACGACGAACCCCGAGAACGGCGCGGGCCACGTCACGTTCCAGCCGACGTGCGTGGGCCTGCTGAGCCGCCGCACGTTCAAGGTCCACAACACGACGCGCGTGCCCCTCGTCTTCGACGTCGCCCTGCCCGCGCGGTCCGGCGCGTCCTTCTCGCTGCGGCCGCGGACGGGCGTGCTCCGGGGCAACGAGTCCGCGACGATCACGGTGACGTTCGCGCCGTCGTCGCGGGGTTTGGTGAAGACGAAGTGCGTCGTCGCCGTGCGGCCTTTAGCCGGCGCGCCGCCGCCGTCGCGGCCCGACGGCCGCCAGATCGGCAACGCGGCGAACGTCCGCGTGCTCCAAAAAATCGTCGCGCGGCTCGTCGCTCCCGGCACGTGCGGCGTCATCGCCTTCGAGCCGCCCGTGCTCGAGTACCCGACGCTCCTCGTGAACACGACGGAGTCCAAGGAGCTCGTGCTGGCCAACGCGTCGGACTGCGCCGTGCGCTACTCCATCGACTACTGCGCGCGGCTCCGCGCGTTCGCGCAGGGCGAGGAGCCCGTGGAGACGTCGCTGGCGGACCGGACGTTGCTCCCCGCGCCCTCCGAGGGCCGCACGGAGCGCGTGCTCATCGACCAGCCCTGCGGCGTGCTGCCCGCGCGGAGCCGGCAGCGCGTCAAGGTCACGTTCCAGCCCGACGCCGCGGGCGACTTCGAGTTCGCGTGCGTCTGCAAGGTCCACGCCGTCGACGAGCACGGCGACCACGTCGCCATGGACCCGGCGGAGGCGGCCCTGCTGGCGTTGGGCGAGGAGGCGCGGGAGACGGCGCTCGTGCGCGGCGCGGACCCCTTCGCGAAGGACCTCGTCGCGGAGCTGTCCGAGGCGGGCCGCCTGGCCAAGGCCGCCGCCGAGGGCGACGGCGAGGAGGACGAGGCGCCCGCGGGCGCGACGACGCGCAAGCGCCGGAAGAAGAAGAGCGCCGTCCTACCGCTGACCTGCGTCGTGAGAGGGAGGGCGTCGTTCCCGACGGTCGTCATGCGCGACATCCGCGTCGAGGGCATGCGCCTGGGCTGCTCGACGCCGAACATGTGGGCCCATTTTTCCGTCGCGTCGCTGAACGCGGCGCTGCTGACGCCGCTGACGCGCGAGGAGGTGAGCTTCAACCTCGAGAGCTCGCCGGACCTGTCGGCGCTCACGCGGTTCCCGCTCCGCTTCGTGCCCGAGCCCCTGGGCTCGCCGCCCCAGATCGTCCTCGTCGACGTCAAGAACCCGGGCCTGCTGCCGACGACCTTCTCCATCCACCTCCCGAACGAGCGCGACATCGAGCTCGAGCCCTGGGCCGACGAGGGCGAGCCGACGGAGGCGGACGTGCGCGTGAACCGCGTCATCGACGAGCTCAAGTGCTTCGACGTGTCGCCGCGCAAGGCGACCCTCGCGCCGGGCGAGGCCGTGACGCTGCGCTTCGCCTACGTCTTCAACTCGCGCGAGTTCGACGGCGTCCACGAGCTGCCCGTGCTGTTGAGGGTCGCGCAGGGCAAGCAGCTCTGGCTCGACCTCACGGGCCGCACGCTCGCGCCCAACGAGCCGTTGCTCGTCGTGCCCCAGGACCCGACGACGGGCGACCTGGCCATCCACCCCGTGGCCGTGGGCACGAAGCCCGAGCAGGCGCCGCTCCAGCTCGTCGACGTCGTCAACGTCGGCGCGGCGCCGCTCCAGTACGAGGTCGTCTTCGGCCAGCCCCAGCCCGTGCACCTCGACGCGCCGTCGATCCAGTCGGCGCCCTCGGAGGCGACGTCCGTGGGCTGCGACCTCATGCGCGTCGAGAACCCGTCCGGCGCGGTCCCCGCGCACGGCCTCGTGCAGCTCCGGATCCGCTTCCTGCCCATCATGGCCTGCAAGTACACCATCCCCTTCACCGTGCGCTACACGTCCGACGGGCTGCGGGGCGGCGAGACCCACGACTACGCGCTCGACACGACGCTCGTGACGTCGGGCTACAACCCGCGCGACAAACGGCAGGACCCCTACGGCGACCGCGCGGGCGCGGACGACGAGAAGGCCTTCCACCCGCCGAGCTGCCAGATCGTCGAGTCGCCGTCGCAGCCCGCCGTCCTGTCCCAGGAGACGCTCGTCTTCGGGCGCGTGCCCCAGCGGACGCACGTGCACCGCCTCGTGACGCTGCGCGCGCCCGGCGCGACGAAGCTCGCGCCCTTTGGGGCCGACAGCGCCGACGGGCCCGTCTACGACTTCCAGTGGGAGGCGGCCCACGACCTCATCGCCAACGGCATCCTCGACGTGGAGCCGCTCTCGGGGGCCATCTTCCCGGGCCAGGTCGTCGTCTGCCGCGTGATCCTCCGCGCGGACTGCGAGCCCGTGGTCCTGGATGGCTCCGTGCTCGTCCTCGTCAAGGAGCGGCCCGCGGCGACGGGGTCGCGCCGCGAGCGGCGCGGCGCGACGCCGGGGGCTGCCGGCGGGTCCCTCGACCACAGCGCGAGCCCGTCGAAGGCGTCGACGGCGCACCGGTCGCTCGTGACGCGCTGCACCGTGAGCCGCGAGCGGTCCCTGACGCAGACGACGCTGCCCAACTCGCGCCTGCCCATGATGCCCACGAGCGGCACGGCCGTCGCGCCGCCGCCGCTCGGCGCGCCGCCGCCCGGCGGCGGCGCGTCCGCGGGCGGCTCCGGCGAGAGCCGCGGCGGCTACGGCGAGTCCCTGCCCGCGCCGCCGACGGCGGGGTCCGCGCGCCTCGGCTCGGCGCCCGGCGGCCGCGGCGGCCTCGGGGGCACGTCCGCGCCGCCGACGCCAGCGACGGCGAAGCCGGGCACCGCGGGCAGCGCGCTCGCGCCGCTCATGCAGGGCTTCGCGAACACGAACTTGGCCCGGGGGCCGTCGGCGACGTCCCTGCTGAGCACGGAGAACACGCTCCACAGCGCCGCGTCCGCGGCGCAGGGCGGCGCGGTCTGCTTCCTCCGGCTGAAGATCGTCGCGGAGGTCGTCGGCGAGGCGCAGCACCTCCAGCTCCACGACGGCCGCAGCGAGCTCGACAAGATCTACGTGCCGCGGCCCCTCGTCTTCGTGCCGCCGCCGGCCCTCGACGACGACCCGTTTTTGAGCCCGCGGAGCCTCGAGCCCGCGGACGACGGCGCGTCCGCCGCGGACCGGCCGGGCACGCCCGAGAGCGCGCTGGTCAAGGCGCGGGCGGCGCGGTCGGCCATGGGCTTCGTCTTCCAGGACCTGCTCAAGCTCTTCGAGATCAAGGCCATGTTCCGCATGCTCCCGAAAAAGCCCGTCGTGCCGCTCTACGTCGAGCTCAAGGACAAGCCGTCGCTCGTGGACCGCGTGCGCGAGGCCTGCGGCGACTGCCTCAAGGAGGGCGGGCGCATCGCCCTGGGCGACCTGCGCCAGAGCCTCGTGGACCTCGGCTGCAAGGCGACGATCTCCGAGACGAAGCAGTTCTTTCGCCACCTCCACGACGAGGAGGCCACGGTCGTGGATTTGGCGGACTACGTCGAGGAGCTGACGCCGGACGTCGCGCTGGCCATCATCACGGCGTTGGACGACACGGAGCACGCGCACCGGCTCGCCGTGCAGCTCGAGCGCCACGAGGCGCGGCTCCGCGAGATGGCCGGCGACCAGACCAACGCGGCCACGAAGCTCCAGAACATCACGCGGTCCCGCAAGGCGCGCCAGACCGTGGCCCACAAGCGCTACGAGCGGTCCAAGAAGGGCCAGGCCGAGCGCGAGGGCGCGACGGCGCTCCAGTCGACGTTCCGCGCGCGCCAGAGCCGCCTCGCGGCGAAGGCCGCGGCGAAGAAGCGCCTCGACACGACGGCGAAGCGCCTGCTCGGCGACCCGGCCTTCCAGGGCATGGTCCACTCCTGCATCGAGGGCACGCTCTTCAACCTCATCCAAGAAGCACTCCACAACGAGTTCGAGCTCACCGCCGCGCCCGTCCAGCGCCTCCTCCCGCGATGAGCGACGCGCCTCCCCTTCCCCACGTCGCGCGTCCGCTTAATTTGAGGGATCTTGGTTTTCGCGTTGAAGGCAAGTTGCTGAATTCACACAAAACAGCTGCGATCTCCTCGCTAAGGCGGGGTTTGCGCCGCCACTGGCGCCGGCACCCCTGCGTGCGCGGCGGGGTGGTACATCTTACTGCAGGGAAACGGCGTTCCCCAGCCGTCACACCCACGTCGCGCCCAAAACCAAGGGGCGTATCCAACGCCATCGATGGTGACGCGCTTCGCTGGCACGGACTTGTACGCCGCGGCCGCCCCGCGGAGACGAGGCCCGCGCGGTGGAATTTGGTCGACGCCAGAACCACCTCCGATGGGGGCACCGACGGTCAGGCTTACGCCTAGGGGTCATGGAAGGCCACTCCGACCACCAGAACGGGCTGCCGTGCGTCGGGAGCTTGGCCTCAGAGGTCGCCGTTCCTGGCCCGCGCGTACGTGTTTGGTGCTCTAGCCAGCGAAACGGCTAGCCGTTCGTCCCAATCCGAGCGCTTGTTTTTGTTACGTATAGCCACCGGGCGTCCTTGGCCGCACACCAATCCCCGGCAGTTTGGACGGGGGGCGCGTCGGCCATCGGACGCTGGCGCCGGAGCAAACCCCGCCTTCGAAGGCCTTCCTCGCTGCCACCATCGAAGCGCCAAGCGTGGTAAGAATCCGCCCGCCTGCAGCCACGATGCTCCGTCTCGTTGCGCTCGCGCTGCTCTCCGGCGCCGCCTCGGCGCTCACGCGCGTCGCGCCGCGCGCCAGCATCGCCGTCTTCGGCTCGACGGGCCTGACGGGCCGCGAGTGCACGCACCAGCTCCTCGAGCGCGGCGTCGCCGTGCGCGCGCTCTGCCGCACGCCGGCGAACGTGCTCACGCCCCTGGGCTCCGCGGGCAAGGAGGAGGCGGTGACGAGCGACCAGCTCTTCAAGTTCAAGGGCTCCGTCGACGTCGCCGCGGACGTCGAGAAGGTCTTCGAGTCCGGCGACATCGAGGGCGTCATCATCGCGCTCGGCGGCAAGACCAAGGACGTGGGCCCGACCATGCTCACGGACGGCTCGGCCATCATCATCGACGCCATGAAGAAGTACGGCGTGAAGCGCGTCGCCGTCGTCACGTCCATCGGCGCGGGCGACTCCAAGGACCAGGCGCCCTTCTTCTTCAAGATCCTCATGAACACGGTCATGTCGTCCATCTTCACGGACAAGAACAACCAGGAGGCCCTCTTCACGTCGGGCCCGGGCAAGGACCTCGAGTGGTGCATCGTCCGCCCGGGCGGCCTCACCGTCGACGCGCCGACCGGCGTCGTCAACGTCATCGACGGCGAGGCGGGCTCCATCCCCCGCGCCGACGTCGCCGACTTCTGCATCGGCGCGGTCCTGGAGCCCGACTTCCCCTACATCGGCAAGACGCCCTGCATCAGCTCCGTGGGCGGCACGTCCTGGGTCAAGGACCGCAGCGCGGCCGCGCGCGAGGGCATGTCCGCGTAGGTGCGGCAGCGAAGGAGCGTAAGACGAAGGAAACTCTGCGCAGTGGAACAATGTCATGGCTTTTTTGGAACACGGCAGCTATTCTATGTTAGGCGACGGACAAAAGAATCGACGCGTTTAACAAAAGATTCGACGCGTTTAACAAAAGATCTGCACGGCACCATCAATGTCCAATGCTCGTCCCAAGACACACTATCAGCAGGAGTGCGGAGGCAGCGTCTGAGCGCGGAAACGGTGTTTTGCATCGACGTCCTTGCATGTGACGCCCTTCCAGCGCTTCCAGTGCGTCGGCACGCTGTCGCATACCTTCCGCGTCCCATGCAACTCCGGGGCTGCCCCGCATTGGCGCACGCGACGGCGGCGTTTCTGTCGTCGTGCGCTGCCTCGCCGCCGCCATGGGTGCCACAGCCGACGACAGCGACCAACGTCGTCGTGTGCCTGCTACCGCCGTCGATGCGGTTCGGAGCGCTGCGTCGCCGCGCGGCCGCGGCGCGCGGCGCGGCCCGGCGCCGGCGCGAGGGCGCGGCCCGCGGCCGGTTCCTGGCGGCCCGCGGCCGCGCGGAGCTCGCCGCGCTCGCGGCCTGAGCGGCGGGCCTGCGCGCGGCGGTCCGCGGCCCTGGGCCGCTTTCTCGCGGCGGGCGCGGGTCCGCGGCGCTCCGCGCGCGGTCACGGCGCCGGCGGCTCGCCTGGGGCCTCGGCGCGTGGCGGCGGCGCTGGGAGGCGGCCGCGGGCGCCGCGGCGCTCCACCGCGGCGCGGCGCCGGCGCTCGGCCGCTGGTGGAAGGCGCGCGTCGCCGACGTCGAGGGCCCCGCGGCCGCGGCGGACGTCGCGGCCGCGCTCCGGTGCCTCCGCCACATCGCGCCGGCCTCACGCGGCGCGCTCCGCGCGTGGCGCGCGGCCGCGGCGGCGTCCGCGGCCGCCGCCGCGGACGGCGCGGCGCTCAGGAGCCGCGTCGCTGTCTGGCGGCGGCGGCGGCCGCGGCGGCGGCCGCAGCGGCGGCCGCTCGGAGCCGGCTCCGCCGGGGCCTCGCGGCTTGGGCCGCGGCCGCGCGCCGCACGCTCCGGCTGACGGTGGCGCGCCACGTGGTCCACGTCCAGCGGTCTCGCGCGCTCCGCGGCGCGCTCGCGGCAATCGCCGCGGCGGCCGCGGCCGCGGCGCTCGACGCGCGGCGCGGCGCGGTCGCCGCCTGGTGCGCGCGCGCCGCGCGCCGCAGAGCAGCGCCGCGCGGCCGCGCCGCGCGGTCCTCGCGTGCGCGGTCGCGCGCGTCGGCGCCGCCGTGGCCGAGCGGGCCGCGGCGCGGCGGCGCCGCGCGGACGGCGCGCGCGCGATCGCCCGTGCGGCGCTGCGCCGCCGCGTCGCCGCCGCCTGGATAATTCCGCGGGGTTTAAAGACGGGTCGGCGGGACGAGTCCGCGCGTCGCTCCGCCTGGCTTCAGCGCCTTCGGCGCCTTTGTCGCCTCCGGCGCCTTCGGCGCCTTCGGCGCCTCTTTTTTTTTTTTTTTTTTCTTTTTTTTTTCTCCTCGCCATGTGCCAAACATGAAAAAAGTGCCCTTTTTTGGTGCCGCGTGAGAATGTGCTCGTTGAAGGCAAACGTCGACCTAGAATTCCGAGTCTGCCGCGCAATGGCTGCTCGATTTGACGCTCGAGCGCTGCTGCTGGCGGCATGGCTCGTCAACACTCAAGCGCTGCTGCTGGCGGCATGGCTCGTCCATACCGCAGCAGCGCTCAAACCTATCACCATCCATGCGCGCGCGCTGGCCGCAACGGAGCATCGCGTGATCAGAGACACCTGCGAGCGCCTCGGCTACGCGGCCGACGTCGTGGCCGTCGCCGGCGAGGAGCGCGCCGCGATCCTCGTCGACTGCGACGCGGAGGACGACGAACCGCTGGTCTTCGGCGTCATGGAGTCGCTGGACGCGCTCGGCGGCGCGTCGGCGCTCGTCGCGCCTTGGCGAGGGAGCGCCGACGAGGACAGCTACGCGGGCGCGCTCCGAGACCACGTCGAGCGCTTCGAGCTGCGCAAGCGCGTCGCCGTCGACGCGACGTCGACATGGGACCCGAAGGTAGTATCGCCGGTCGCCCACGTCGAGATCGACGGAGCCGTGGACGACGACGGCGAGTTCGACGTTAGCCGGTTGGTCGTGCTCGACGGCTTAGTCGACGAGCCGCTGCGGCGCGACCTCCTGGGCTTGCTGGGCGATAGCGGCGACGGCCGCTGCGACCCCGATCCGTCGGTGTGGACCAAGGACCTCTACACGGAATTAGTGCTCGACGCGGCCGGGAACGAGGTTCCTCCGCCGCCCGGCGCGAAGGCGTGCTGGGGCCTCGACGGCGACCACCTGCTGGCTCTCTGCGACGAGGACACCGTCCCTCGCCCGATCCTCGAGCTCCAGACGCGGCTCACGAAATATTTGGATCCGAGCATCACTCTCTGCCGCGTCCCCCCTGCGTGCCTCGGCGACGACATTCTTCCCATCGCCGCGAACGCTCCGCAGCATCGGGACGGCTCGGACGCGTTCGACTGGCACATCGACGGCGACCCGGCGCAGCATCCGCCGTCTCCCTGGACCGACGCCTTCGGATTCCACGGGAACCGGCGACGGGGAAAGCCGCGATTCATCAGCTGCCTCGTCTACCTCCCGGCGATCTGGGAGACGGCGTGGGGCGCGCCGACGCGCTACGTCGATCCGCCGACGAACGAGATCTTCGAGGTGTCGCCGAGGCCGGGCCGCGTCGCGATCGACAGCGTTGAGCGACAGGAGTGTTTTTTCGCGTGAATTTCGCCTGAAGATGTGAAGAAATCCGACACCGTCGCACTTGGTAGGCGATCTACGATCAGGACATTACTCACTCGGTCACGTGCCCGAATGCGGCGGCGGGCGATCGACCGCGCTACTCGCTCGTCGTCAAATTCGCGCTCCACCCCTCACACTCGCGGCACGCGCCGGACTTTCGACCGGACATGCCGGCGACCCGCGTCGGGTCCGCGGCGCGGCGACCGCCGGAGGACCACGTGGAAGACCGCGCATCCGACGAGACACCCGCGGAGGACCTGGCCAACCGCACCGTGCCCCAGCTCAAGGCGCTCCTCCGCGCGCGGGGCCTCCGCGTCGGCGGCCGGAAGGCCGAGCTCATCGACCGATTGGTAAACGTGCGATAGTGTTCGGGCTGGCCGTGCGTGCTGCCCTTCCTCCCCCAGTTAATGAACGTGCGATAGTGTTAGGGCTGCGTGCTGTCCTTCCTCGGACGGCCGCGCGAGGCTGCGGCGCCGGCGCGCAGGCCCCGCTCGACGTCGTCGTCGTAGACGAGGGCGCCCGGCGTCCTCGGGCTCTCGAGGGCCGCCTTCCGCGCGGCGCGGCGCTCGTCGCGCATGAGGGGCGCGGCCGCGAGGGCGAAGACCGCCGTCGCCACCGCGGAGAAGGCCGCCGCGAGCAGGTACGTCGCGACGCCGCCGCGCGCCTCGAAGATCGCGGACCAGACCAGGTGGCCGACGGCGCCGCCCACGGTGAAGTAGGCCATGGTCAGCAGCGACTGCGACGACGCCCGCAGCTCCGGCGGCGCCAGCGCGTCCACGAGCTCCACGGCCGCCGAGAGCCAGGCGGCGAACATGGGCCCGTGCAGGCACTGGACGGGCAGCAGGAGCCAGGTGAAGTTGTCGGCCGTGACGCACGCGTGGAGCAGCAGGCGGATCGGCAGCAGGCACTGCGCCGCGAAGAGCACGCGCCAGTGGCCGTAGGCCCCCAGCAGCTCCGCCGAGTGCCAGAAGAAGGGGAAGGTCGAGGCCGTCGCCGCGGCCGTCGCGAGGCCGTTGACCGTGCGCGACACCCCCAGCTCCGACTCCAGTTGCATGTAGAGGATGGAATCGACGACGACGACCCCGGTCCCGAAGACGACGCCGTTCGCCAGCGCTAAACGCAAAGGCGGCGACCGCCGCAGCGCCACGAGGCCCCGGGAGCAGACGGCGCCGAGATTCCGCGGCGCGCGCTTCTTCGTCTCCGCCGCGGGCGCCGGCGCGTCGTCCGCGTCGCTCGCGGACTCGAAGGCGTCGCCCTCGCCGCAGCAGGCGCCCGCGTCGTCGGGGACGGGCTTCTTCCGCGGCCAGGCCGGCCGCAATCTCGCCAGGAGGACGAGGAGCAGCGCGAAGGACACGACGTACGACACGCCGAAGAGTCCGGCCTCCAGACCGACGCGGTCGATGAGCGCCCCGACGACGACGGACCCCAGACCCCAGGACGCGGAGCCCCAGAAGCGCTGGCGGCCCCAGGCCTCGCCGCCCTCGCGCGCCAGCGCCAGCACCATGGAGTCGGCGACGGGCGACGCCGCGGACGCCATCGACCGCAGCACCCGGAGCGACGCGACGGTCCGGAGCGCCTGGTGCGGCGCCGCCCGCGCCGCGCCGCCCGCCGCCGCCGCGAGGGCGTGGGCGTTGTAGCCGTCGCGCGTGCCCAGGCGCAAACCCTCGAGCGTGAGCACGGACGCCGCGACGGACGCGGCGAGGACCGCCGGCGGCGAGCCCGCGTCCGCGGTGCCCGCCCACACGGGCTGGGCGACGAACTTGCCCACGAGCGACAGCGACTTCATGAGGCCCACCTCGCGCGGCGAGAACCCGCTCTTCAGGAGCCACATGTTGCAGAAGCGGTTCCAGGACACCCCCGACGCCGAGTAGCTGAAGGACAGGAGCTTGGCGTCCAGCGTCGACAGCTTCGCCGCGCGCTTCTCTCTCTCGCTGGCCTTCTTCATGGCTCGGAGCTGGCGGGTCGCCTCTAGAGCTTCCCGGCACCGCCCGCTCCAGAATTTTTCATAGCCTCGGCATCGATGTCGACAAGCCACACCGGCCGGCCGCCACGTTTTTTTAATTTTTTGTTGCGATCGCCGAAGCGCCACTCGAGCGGACGCACGCGATGGCACATCGCGAGGGCCTCCGCACATACCGAGCCAGATGTTACGAACGAAGCGAAAGCGAGAAGCGAAGGACACAATCAGAACTTGGGCGCGGGCGTGTCGAGGAGCGCGACGACGGCCTCGAGCACGCCCTTCCCCGCGGCGGACAGCTCCAGGTCCGGGTTCTCGATTTTCTGCGTGAGGAGCGAGTCGAGCTGGACGCGGATGCCCGTGACGAGCTTCTCGACGCCGCCGGGGACGCGGAACTGGATCCAGTCGTCCACGGAGAGCACGCGGGCCCCGCCGGCGCCCTTGCCCCGGAGGCGGCCGCCGAAGAGCATCAGCGCGTAGGGCGACACGGGCGTCGTGTCCCGGAGGTAGACCTGGGCCGTCTTGAGCTTCTCGGCGAAGACGACGTAGGGCGACTCGAAGCGCGAGAGCCTCGCGTTGACGGACGACGGGTGCAGGGCGACGGCCATCTCGGCGCCGTCCTCGTCGCGGATCTTTAGCTTGGACCCGCCGCCGCCCTTGCCCTTGCCCTTGGACGACGACTCCTTCGTCTCGACGAGCGCCACCTGCGGGTAGAGCGCGGCGCAAAGCAGCGCCTTGAGGAGCGTGTCCGGCGCGCGCTCCGGCTCCTCGAGGGCCAAACCCTCCAAAGCCGCGTCGATCTCGTCGTCCCGGGGCCGCGCCTTCCGGTCGCTCTTGCGGTCGCGGCCGTCGCGGCCGCGGCGCCCGTCGTCGAGGGCGCCGCCCCTGAGCGCCGCCTTCACGCCGTCGGAGCCGCCGTCGCGCCGGCCGACGGCCTCGACCCGACGCGCGCGCAACCCGCGCGGCGCGAAGCCCGCGTCCGAGAGCAGCTCGAGGAACTGCCGCTTCAGCGCCGCGATCTGCTGGAGCGACTTGATGCCGAGGAAGTTTTGGCGCGCGAAGTCGTATTTCCCGTTGCCTTTGATGCCGTCGAACTCCGCGTACGCGCGGAGCGCGGCCAGATGGTCGCTCTGCGTCGCGCCGGCCATGGACCGCTTCGCGGCGTCGGCCTCGTCGCGCAGCGCGAAGGGCGCCACGAAGGGCGACCGCGACGTGAGCACGGACGCGATGGTCAGCGTCTCGTCGACCGCGCCGAAGATGGCGCCCAACAGTATGAACTTGCCGATGCGCGCGTCCGTCGGCAGCAAACTGAGATGCGCGCCGAGCGCTGTAAGGTCCTCGCGGCCCTCGGACGTCTCCAGCGCGCCGAGCGTCGCGAGCTCGTCGACGGCGCGGCGCACGGCGGCGGGCCGCGGCGGCTCGAGCAGCGCCGCGAGGACCGCGCCGGCCGTCTTCTCGTAGCCGAGGGCCTTGATCGTGAGCACGAGGCGCTCGAGGGGCACGCGCTTCACCTCGGGCGTCTGGTGGCCCGCGACGACGGAGTCGTGCGCGAAGGACGTCAGCAGGTGGAAGCAGCAGCCGGGCCGGCAGCGGCCCGCGCGGCCCCGGCGCTGCTTCGCGTTCGACCGGCACACGGAAACGTCCTCGAGGGACTCCATGCGCTTCTCCGCGTCGAAGCGCTTCTCCTTCATGCGCCCGCAGTCGACGACGAAGGACACGTCGTCGATGGTGATCGCCGTCTCGGCGATGTTCGTCGCGAGGACGACCTTGCGCACGCCCTTGGGCGGCCGGCTGAAGACGCGCTTCTGCTCCTCGGGCGGCAGCTGCGAGTGGAGCGGCAGCACCCAGGATTTCTGCGGTTCCCGGTCGAAGGGCCGCGTCGCGAGGAGCGCCTCGTGCAAGGTCTGGATCTCCTTGAAGCCCGGCAAAAACACGAGGATCGCGTCGCTCAGGCCCGCCTCGGGCCGCCCCTCCAACCCCGCGGCCGCCGCGGCCGGCTTCAGGAAGCCCTTGCGCGCGGCCCAGGCGACGACGGCGTCGGGCCCGTCGAAGTCGGCGATGAGCGCCGACACGAGCGACACGACGAGCTCGTAGTTGATCTCCTCGAAGTTCGTCGCCGCGAGGGCCGCGTGCGCCGTCCGGCCGCAGGTCCGGTAGCGCTTCGCGAAGTCCGCCTCCGCGAGCGCGTCCTCGCCCGGCGGCGCCGGCGCGCCCTTGCCCCTGCCGCCCTTGCCGGAGGACGGCGCGCCGCCCTTGCCGCCCTTGCCGCTCTTCCGGGCCCAGTCGGCGCCCGACCGCACGCGGTGCTGCGTGAGCTCGAGCGCCGCCTCGAGGTAGAGCGCCGCGACCGGGTACGCGCGGCCCGGGATCGACACCGTGGGCACGTCGCCGGGGAAGTAGTTCGCGAAGAGGTCCGCGTCGAGCGTCGCGGACATGAGGACGAGCTTCAGGTCCGCGCGCCGCGCGAGCACGTCGCGCAGGACCATTAGCAGAAAGTCGGACTCGATGGTCCGCTCGTGGACCTCGTCGACGAAGACGTGCGTGACGCCCTCCAAATCCGGGTTCTCCGACAGGCGCCGCATGAGGATGCCCGTCGTGCAGAAGAGGAGGCACGTGCTCGCGCAGGTCTTGGTCTCCAGGCGGATGGAGTAGCCCACGGCGCCGGACCCGACGGCCTCGCCGCGCTCCGCGGCGACGCGCTCCGCGACGCCCATGGCCGAGATGCGCCGCGGCTGCGCGACGACGACGGAGCAGGCCTCGCCGTGCTCCGCCGCGTCCTCGAGCACGAACTGGGGCACCTGCGTCGTCTTGCCGCAGCCCGTGTCGCCCTCGACGACGACGACGCGGCTCCCGTGGATCGCCGCGAGGATGCGCGTGCGGAACTCGAACGCCGGCAGCGACTCGCGCTGCGCCCGCAACGGGGACCCCTTCGCCGGCGGCGGCGGGCCCGCGGCCTTGGCGTCGTCGGCGCCCGCGCGCTTCGGCCGCTTCTTGGGCGCGCGCTCGCGGCACTCGGCCAGCGGCACGACCTGGTGGCCCTCGTCGTCGTCGAGGCCCTCGAAGTAGACGCCGACCTCGTCGTCGTAGGACACGTCCTTGACGATGGCGTCGTACCAGGCGCCCTCGCCGTCCTCCTCCCAGTAGCAGCTCACCCGCTGGCCCACGCGGTAGCGGCTCGCGACGAAGCGCTCGACGCCGCCGGCCGTCGCCTCGAGCGCGCCGCGCACCTTGTCCTCGTCCGCCGCCGACAGCGACACGGCGACGGTCTTGTCGTCCTTCTTCGGCGGCGCGGCGCCGCGGCCGCGGCCCGCGGACCCGCCGCGGCCGCCGGAGCTCGCGCCGCGGCCGCCGGCCGCGCCGCCGCGGCCGCCGCCGGACGCGCCGCCGCGGCCGCCGGAGCTTCCCTTGCCGCCGCCTTTGCTCTTGCCGCCGCCTTTGGACTTGCCTTTGCCGCCCTTGCCCTTGCCGCCGCCGCTGGTCACGAGCACGCCGTTGCGGTAGTTGCCAAAGTTCAGCGGCCGACCGAGCTTGTCGTACTTCTTGCCGCCGCCCTTGCCCTTGCCGTCCTTGTTTTTTTTTCCACCGCCGGAGTTGGGGCCCATGGCGTCACGCTGGGCACCCTGGCTGCTAGTTTTTGCACGTGAGCTTGGTCGGGCGTCACGCTGGGCCCCCTGGCAGCTAGGTTTTGCACGTGAGCTTGGTCGGGTGACACGCTGGGCACCCTCGCGCTACTAGTTTTGCACGTAAGCCCGGTCTGGTCTAACAAATCGCTGCGCGCATCAGCGTCGTCACCAGCTGCCACAAGGAGGTTTGCTCGATCAGCGATGATCATATGATGCCGTGGATGCTCCAGCCGACCACGCGGTGGGCAAACATGGTCGCAGCCGCGAGTAGACGACGAGTTCTCCTGCTCTTCTGCGCCGCCGGCGCTTTTGGCTTCCTCGCGCCAACGCGACACGCCGCACGCCCGTCGACGCGCGTCTTTTCGGAGAGCGAGTTCCCCGAGAAGCTGAGCGCGATCAAGGCGTCGGAGGCGCAGCTGCGCGCGCAGCTCGCGGCGATCCAGCGGGAGAAGGCGCAGGTGCTGGCGAAGCGGCGCCTGAAGATCGGCATCGTGGGCTTCGGGAAGTTCGGCCAGTTCCTCGCGCGCAAGTTCGCGAACTACGACCACGAGATCTACACGATCAGCAAGTCGGACCGGTCCGCCGAGGCCGAGGAGGTCGGCGCGCTCGGGTCGTACGTGCTGGACCAGCGCGAGGACGTGCTCGACTTCTTCGGCCGGGACCTGGACGTCGTCGTCCTGGCCGTGTCCATCGTGAGCTTCGACGAGACGCTGGCGGCGCTGCGGCCGGGGCTCGAGACGCACGAGGACGTGCTCATCGCCGACGTGCTGAGCGTCAAGGAGCACGCGGAGAACTCGCTGCTGGCGCGCGTGCCGTCGGGCACGTCCGTGCTCTGCACGCACCCCATGTTCGGCCCCGAGAGCGGCCGCCACGGCTGGGAGAATTTGGCGTTCGTCTACGACCGCGTGCGCGTGCGCGACGACCGCTCCGAGACCTGCGAGCGGTTCCTCAGCATCTTCGAGAGCGCGGGCTGCAAGATGGTCGAGATGACCTGCACGCAGCACGACGTCTACGCCGCGAATTCCCAGTTCCTCACGCACCTCGTCGGCCGCATGCTCGGGTCCATCGGCCGGCTCCACCCGACGCCCATCGACACCAAGGGCTTCGAATCCGTGCTCAAGATCGTCGAGACGACCTGCGACGACTCCTTCGACCTCTTCTACGGCCTCTACCGCTACAACCAGCACTCCAAGTCCACGCTGCTCTGCCTCCGCAAGGCCCTCGCGGACCTGGAGCTGCGCCTCATCTCCCTCGAGCTCGACAGCGTCAACGGCGGCGCCGCGAGCGACGACGGCGAGGCCCGCGGCACGCTCGACCACCTCGACCTCCGCGAGACCGCGGCGCGCGAGTGGGACGCGCAGAAGCTCGACTGGGTCGACGCGAAGTAAGGCCTAGGACCGCTTCTTACGCGGCGACGAGGAGCCGAGGCGCCGCATGGCCGCGTCGTAGTCGACCCGGAGCACGTCGGCCACGTGCGCGCAGTCGCGGACGAGGAGGTAGCGGCACACGGGCGAGTTCCTCACCCAGCCCCCGAGCCGCGGCCGGAGCAAGCGACCGTACGCCTCGATCCAGCCCGCGGCGAAGACGCTGCCGAAGCCCAGGCCCGCGCAGACCTGGTCCGCGCTGTGGTAGCCCAGGTAGACGCGGCTCCCGGCGACGGCGGCCGCGAGCGCGACGACCGCGGCGCCGAGCAGCTCGCGCCAGTAGGGCCGGCCGACGCGCGGCACGTATAAGATCAAAAAGAGCGCCGCGTAGGCGGCCCAGAAGCCCATGAACTGCGCGTGGTCCGACGGGAAGCCCGGGCCGGCTCGGTCCGCGCCCTCGGGCCGCGGCGCGTCGAAGTAGGCCTTGAGGAGCCCGTTGAGCGCGCCGTTCGCGAGCTGGCCCGCGAGGATATAGAACACGTGCAGCTCCCGCCGACTCACGAGCAGCGTCGCGTAGGCGACGATGATGAAGACGGGAGCCAGAGCCAGCAGAGCACAGACGAGGCCCACGCTGTCGCCCTCCTCGTAGGTCACGTAGGTGAGCGAAAACGGCTTGCGCGCCATCGCTGCGATGGATTTTGGAGGTTTTGAGGGCGCAGCAGCGTGCCCAGAACGCGTCGCGCGCGACGTTGAAGCCTTATTGCCGCGATGTTGCACAGCGGGCTCTCAGCAAACACAGCTCTTGGCAGTGCGCACCGCCGCCCGCCGCCAACGCGCCGCCCGTACTGCGCCATATCATGTCCGCGCAGGAGCGCATCTATGCCTCGGAAGGCCTCGCGCGCCTCGAGGCGCAGCTCGCCGCGCGCACGGGGCCCGACAAGACCTGGCGCGACTACCTGCCGGACAAGCACCGACACGCGGTGCCCATGGACGTGGACCCGACGCCGACCTTCCGCGAGTACGCGCAGAGGACGAGCCTGCCGCCCAAGGGCGTCGCGCCGCTCACGCCCGAGGAGATCGCGGCCATCGACAATTTGGTGCGCACGGCGCCGCCCGTCGCCAAGGTCGAAAAGACGGCCGAGGAGCTCTTCCCCGCCGCGCCGCCGCCGCGGAAGAAGGCGAAGAAGGAGACGAAGCGCAAGGCGCCGGCGCCGGCGCCTGCGGCGCCGGACCCCGTCAGCGCGCGCGCGCGGGCCGCGCTCGAGGCCTGCTGGGACATGCAGTTCGGCGATCCTCCCAGCAACCCGTACCGCACGCGGCTCACCAAGGAGGCCTGCGCCCAGCTCGGCATGCCCGACTACCACGACGTCGTGAGCGACGTCGTGGACCTGGCCCTCCTGCGGCAGCGCGCCAAGGGCCGCCACTACGCGGACGACGCCGCGCTGCGCGCGGACGTGCGCCGCGTCGCGACGAACTCCGCGGCGTACCACGGGCCCGACAGCGTCTACACGACGTGGGCGAACGACCTCGCGGCGCGCTACGACGCGGAGTACTCGGGCGTCGGGCTGCGACCCTAATTGTCCTCTCTATAAATCCCCACTGGCGCGGTCGTTCTACAGGTCTAATTATCCTCGTGCGTCTCGTCGATGGACAGGCGGAACGTCTGGTCCGACGCGTCCATGTCGTCGTCCTCGGAGGACATCGTGTCGTACTCCGTCGGGTTCGAGCTCAGGTCGCTGACGACGGTGTTCCGCCCCGGCGGCGGCGGGCCGTCGTAGTCCGGCGGGATGGCGCCGACGCCGTCCGCGTTCTTCCGGTTCTTCTTCACGCGGACCTGGCAGTTCGACACGCCGCGCGGTCGGCTCGGGAAGCTCTCGCCGAGCGCGCGCGCCACGGGCGTCATGTCCAGGTTCGCGTAGGACGACGCGCGCTTGCGCTTCTCGCAGAAGGCCTTGAGCGAGGAGCCGTAGTGCGGGCTGCTCAGCGACTCGCGGAGGAGGCAGCTCCGGCGGTTGATCCACGGGTGGCGGAGCGCGTCCTGGGCCGTGCACCGGTCGCCCGGCTGGCCCCGGAGCATGGACAGGAGCAGGTCGACGCCGTCCCGGGAGATGGACCCGAGCTCGCCGTCGACGTCGATCCGCGGGCTCGCGCCGAAGAGCGGCGGCCGCTCCCAGGGCGGGCTGCCCGTGAGGAGGATGTAGAGCACGACGCCCGCGGACCAGACGTCGACGGCGGGCCCGTAGCGCTCGCGGCTGCAGACCTCGGGCGCCATGTAGTAGGGCGACCCGCAGAGCGTGTGCGTCCGCGCGCGGCCGAACCGCTCGGCGATGGACCGCTCGTGCGCCCGCTCCTCGGACCGCTCCATGTGGTGGGGCAGGTTGAAGGACACGCCGCCCGAGCTGCCCGCCGGCGCCGCGGCGGCGCGCAGCTCCGGCGACGCGAGGCCCGCGGGCGCGGGCTCCGGGCGCGCGGGCGACGCCTCGGGCGTCACGCGGCGGCCCGGGTCCGCGCCGCCGCGGAGCTCGGAGAGCGACGGCGGGTCGTCGTCGGCCTCGAGGGTCTTCACGAGACCAAAGTCGGACAGCTTCAGCTCCCAGCCGTCGCGCGTCGTCAGGAGCAGGTTCTCGGGCTTGATGTCCCGGTGGATGACGCCGCGGCGGTGCATGTCCGTCAGCGCGCTCAGGAGCTGGTACATGACCGCGGCGGCCTCGGCCTCGCTGAAGTTGCCCTTCTCCACGATGCGGTCGAAGAGCTCGCCGCCGCGCGCGCGCTCCATGATGATGTAGAGCTCCGTCGGCGTCTCGAAGACCTCGCGCATCTCGACGATGTGCGGGTGGCGCAGCGTCGACAGGACGCGGACCTCGTCCCGCAGCCGCCGCGTCGCCCGCGCGCCCGTGCAGCACCGCGGCTTGTAGATGCGCTTGAGGGCGCACTCCTCGCCCGTCACGCGGCAGCGCCTACGATTTCGGGCGGGGGTTCCTTCAGGTCGGACGCGCGTCCCGGGGCGCCGGCGGACGCGCGCGGCGAAGACCTCGCTCGAGGCGCCCTTGCCGATGATGGACGAGATCTCGTACTTGCTCGACAGCGACTCGGGCCAGAACGACGAGCTCGGGCACTCCTCGCCCGCGACGCTCGACCCGGACTCGCTGTACTGCGCGTTGGGCAGCCCGATGGTGAGGCGCGCGCTCTCGGGGGAGTTGCCCCCGCTCCGCGGGGCCGGCGCGTTCGGCCGCGCCTCGAAGGTCGCCATCGCCCGGCGATCCGACGGGACTCCCGCCTGCAGCAAGGCGCACGCGGGACACAGAGGGTGGCGTTCGAGTAAGCACTCCCTGGGCTGCTTCGCGGGTGTTATATAAAACGACACTTCAAATCACAGTTCAAGTTTCGATGGGTTTTATAAAACTCCAGGAGCTAGGCGGCGTCGTTCGCGTCGACCTTCGCGTAGCCGCCGCCCGCCCGGCGCCAGACGGCCCCCGGCTCCGCGGGCCAGGACGGGAGGTTCGCGACGAGGCCCGCGTTCGCGAGCGCGACGAGCGAGATCGCCAGGAAGAAGAGGCGGCCCTGCGCGAGCGCCGGCGGCAGCCGCGCGGCCGGGTCCGACGACGCCGCGAAGAGCGACCCCCCGAAGACGGGCCCGAAGGCCAGGCCGAGCATGCCCAGCGACGACCCCGCGCCGATGGCCGCGCCGACGAGATTCGGCGGCGCGGATCGCTTCAGCATGAGGTTCAGCGACGTGAAGGACACCTCCGTCGCGAGCGACACCGCGCCGTTCGCCGCCGCCAGGGCGAGCCAGGGCGTGTCGCCGGCCGACGCGTAGGCGAGGAGCGGCGGCGCCGGGTAGGCCGCGGCCGCGCACGTCAGGAGCGCGCACGCGTACGCGCCCGGGACGCCGACGCGCCGCGCGAGCGGCGGGTAGACCGCGACGACGCCCGCGAGCGTCGCCGCGCCCGCCGCGGCCTGCAGGACGCCCACGGACGTCGAGTCGAGGCCCAGGCCGCCCTCGGCGACGGGCGCGCGGCCGAAGACCGGGAACACCTCCTGGAACGCCATGAAGCACAGGCCGAAGAGCACGAACGACGCGCAGACGGCCCGGAACGGCGACCCCGGGTCCCGCAGGAGCTCGCGCACGCCCGCGTCCGCCGCCGCGTCGGAGACGCCGTCCGCCGGCGCGTCCGGCGTCTCCGGCTTCGACTCTTCCAGCAGCACCGCCGCGGCCGCGAGGTCCAGCAACGTCACCGCCGCGACGACCGCGCAGGGCAGCAGATAGGGCCGCTCGGCCCAGAGCGCCATCAGCGGCAGCCCCGCGTACTTCGTCGCCGGCTCGCAGAGCGCGCCGCCGATCAGCGGCCCGAGCATGGCGCCCGCGCCGAACGTCGCGCCCACGTAGACGAACGCGTCCGCCTCGTTCGTCTCGTCCGTGAGGTCCGCCATCATCGACTTGGCCACGACGACGTTGCCGCTGCAGAGGCCGTGGGCGAAGCGCGCGACGAGCGCGAACCGCAGGTCCGGCGCCGCGCCGAAGGCGAGCAGGCACGCCGCGGAGAGGAAGAGGCACGCGAGCATGACGGGCCGCCGGCCGACGCGGTCGCTCAGCGCGCCCCAGAGCGGCGCCGTGCAGAGCTGGCCCGCGATGTAGGCGCCGGCGACGGCGCCGGCGTAGTAGCCCACGAGGTAGTCCTGGTCCGGCGGGAGGCCCAGGTAGGTCTTGACCATGAACGGCACGAAGGGCAGCACGACGCTCATGCAGAGCGAGTCGCCGAGGAAGACCATGACGAGCACGGCGATCTTCTGGTACGGGAGAGGCGTCATGGGCCGCTCGCTCAGCTCCGCCATCTAGTTCGAGGAGATCTGCAGGTCGTCGTCGGGCCGCAGCCTCTTGGAGTGGGCTGCCTCACGACGTTTGCATAAGCTCGTGGCCCGAGGTTTTTGCGCAACTTCACCATCGATTGAGTTGAACTTCTTACGAGGGCAGCGCGTCGAACGCGCCCCGAAGCGCGCCGAAGGCGTCGGGATCGACGACGCCGAAGACGAGCCGCGCCGGCCCGCGGAGCTCGCCCGCGGCGGCGACGGCCGCGTCCGCGGCGACGGCCGCGGCGTCCGCGACGGGCGCGCCGCGCGCGCCCGACCCCAGCAGGGGCGCCGCGACGTCGAACGAACCGCCACCCAGCGCGTCGGCGCAGCGCAGCGCGCTGAGGTACGTCGACCGCAGCTCGTCGGCCCAGTGATTCGCCGCCCAGAAGGGCCCGACCGCGTGGACGACGGCGTCGAAGCGTAGCGCGCCGGGCGCGTCCGTCGCCACGGCTCGGCCGACGCCGCAGCGCTCGCCGGACGCATTTAGCGGCAGCCGCGCGCACGCCTCGCGCAGCGCCTTGCCGCCGTAGACGCCGACGACGCCGTCGACGGCTTGCGCCGGGAACACGAAGCCCGGACCCGTCTCGAGCGCGCCCCAGGCGTCGGCGCGCCCGGCGAGCTCCCGCGGCAGCGGCGGCGGGCAGGGACCGCCGCGCGGGAAGTAGGGGAGCGCGGTGCCGACGAGCGTCTCGTTGGCCGGCGTGATCAGCGTGCGCGCGCTGGCGCAGCGCACGACGCACTCGGTTCGTTCCACCGTGACTTCCAGGCGACCGAGGGTGCGCGTGAAGGTTCTGTCCGTTGTCAGCGCTCTTCGTCGAGGTCGCGTGCGCTGAACCGGCCGCAACAGCGCGCGCATGGCGCTGCTTTTACATCAAATTGCCACAAGCATCATCACAAGAAAAAACGCAAAGCCAGCTCAGCCCATCACCAGCCGCGTCGTCACCTCCAGGCCCCTGTTTGCAAATACTAGCACCAATGGCCGTCGTCACTTACGACGACGTGCGCGTCGTCGAGCCCGTCGCCGTCGTCGACGCGCCGGACCTGAAAATCACGGAGTACATCGGCAATGTTGCTAGCGTGACGCCAGAGATCAGCGCCTGCGTCTGCGAGGTCAAGAAGGCGACGTCCGAGGCGCCGCAGACGCCGGCCTTCGACGAGTACGTGCTCGTGCTCGAGGGATCCGTGCGGCTCGAGCACGCCAAGGGCACGACGGTCGTGACCGCGGGCCAGGGCGCGGTCCTCAAAGCGGGCACGCGCGTCAAGTGGGTCTGGCCCGGGCCCTGCAAGTACGTGCCCATCTGCCTGCCCGGCTTCACGCCGACGAACTGCGGCCGCGAGGACGACGGCGGCCTCCACGCGAAGACGTCCGCGGCCATGGACTACCTGCACGAGCTCCACGCGAAGGCGAAGCACCCCTGGCTCTACCACTGCGCGCAGAAGGCGCTCTGGGACAAGGCGAAGGCGGACGGCGCCGTCTACTACCCGCCGACCTACGGCCAGGACGGCTTCACGCACGCGACGGCGGATCCCGCGAAGCTGCTCGGCGTGCTCAACTGGTTCTACAAACCGACGCAGGGCGACTGGGTCTGCCTGCGCATGAGCGCCAAGAGCCTGAGCGCCGCGGGCGTCGAGACGAAGTTCGAGGCCGTCGCGCCCGTCGGCGACATCCCCGCGCTCCCCGACGCGGCCTCCGGCGGCGAGCTCTTCCCGCACCTCCACGGCGGCATCCCGCCCGCCGCGGTCCTCGAGGAGTACGCCATCGTCCGCCGCGGCGACGGCTCCTTCGCGTCCTGCCCCGGCGTCACGGACGTCGCCTCGACGCCCTTCGCCGCGGCGAAGAAGGCCGCCGTCGCCGCCGCCGCCATCGCCGCGCTCCTGGTCCTCGCGCGCCGCCGCTGAGACGCACGAATGAGCGAATTACCTAGTCGGCCTTGTCTCGTCGTCGCTGCCACGCGTTCCGCAGCAACACGAAGGTCGAGTAGATCTGGAGCGCCGTCAAAGCGACGAAGAGCCACGCGACCTTTTTGGGGCAGACGCCGACGCGCGGCGTGGAGCTGAGGAATTTGGGGATGGGGTAGTAGTCGCCGTCGGGCGTGTAGGCGCTGTCCATCATGCCCCAGGCGAGGCACGGGAACCAGACGAGGCGCAGGAAGACCCACGAGCCCCAGAAGACGACCTCCAACGGAAACGGGTAGTCGAGGAGCCGCCGCAGCGTGAGCACGAGCGTGTTGAGCTCGACGAGCAGCGCCATGGACGCGTACTCCGCGTGCGCCGGCTCCACGAGGATCGGGTGCAGGTGGAGCGCGATGGTCACGAGGTGGTGCATGACGATGGGACCCGGCGACTTGAACATCGCGGGGACGGTCAGCGCGAGCGCCAGGTCGACGACGAGGTAGGCGAGGCTGGCGTAGGTCGTCGCGAGGTGGCCGGGCCACGCGCCCTGCAGCGACGCGAAGGCGCAGCCGAAGATGGCGCCGAAGACGACGACGTTCACGCGGTCGTGCAGCAGCTCGAGCCGCGCGTCGGGCTCGGCCTTGGTCGCCACGCGCGTGTCGCCGCTGAAGCTGTACGCATTGATCGGCGGTGTCTTTGCGTCTTTGCTAGCTGGCGGCATCGCGCTGCTGCCAGCGGCGAGCGGTGCCGGCCGCCGGTGCGATAAGACGATCGCGCAAGAGCGGCTCGAACGCCCAGGCTCGTGTGCAGCCCCAGCCGGGTCGAGCTGGAGCTCGATCTCGAGGCGCGCTGCGCGACAGCGGGGGCCTGCGCGATGGATTCGCCCGGGCTGCGACGCTCGTTCATGACACAAACGCAACGCTATCATGCGGCGGGCGGCGACCTTGATGCGCTTGTTAATATTGAAGAAGGCTATAGCGTGGGAGTTGGCATGGTCATGAGGTTCTATAGTAATCCAGATGGATCCACGCGCCTTTTTCATGCCACAAAGCTCGGTTGGTACCCTCATGTGCCCTGGCTCCTGGAGCAGGGCGCTGACGTGCACCGAGGCTGCCCCCGTCGAGGCTGGACGGCACTACACGCTGCTGTTTATTTCGACCGTCACGACGCAGCGGTCCTCCTGCTCGACGCCGGCGCTCGAGTCGATGATCGCACTCGAAACGGGCGGCGCACCGCCCTCCACATCGCTGCCTATCGAGGATTACTCAAGCTGAGCAAGCTCCTACTGAGTCGCGGCGCGTCGCTCGACCCGCGTGATTTCAGAGGTCGAGACCCCGAAGCCCGCGCGTGTCGCTGCAGGAAAACTTTGGCCCTTCTCCGCGGCGTCCGGGCGGCGGGCGGCTGGGCGGCCTACGTCGGCGTGCCGCGCCTCGAGCTCCTCGCGCTGCGCCGCGCGCTGCCCGCCCTCCGCGAGTCCGGCCGCGCGTCGCCGAGCAGCGTGCCCGCACACGAGCGCCTCTTCCTCCGCGCCGACGTCCCCGACGACGTCTTCTCGCACATTCTCACGTTCTGGCGCACCTCACGCGATTACAGCGCGGCGAGGGCACCCCCCGTGTCCCGGTATGCCAGCGAAGACGAAGATCATGATAGTCCATTGCACGTATTGGACTCGTCAGACGTTGACGAGGCGCCGTAGACAAGCTAATTACACACCTCGCGTCTCCCGCCACCGCCGCCTCCGCTTGTTCGCCCGCTAGACTAAAAGGGGTGTGTGTAATAACCACCATGGTGGTTATTACATCGCTCGTACTCGTATATGAGCTCGGGAGGTCCGCGAGGAGGCTGGGCCAGTGGTCGCGGGGATCTTCGCGCATCATCCTCGGGCGGAGGGCCTCGAGGCGCGCGGCGCGCGCGCGTGAATATCGCGATGGAGCTGCTTCCACGCGCCTGCCCACGCGTTGGCGCTCAGCTCGCGCTGTCCCGTCGTGATGGCCCAGCTTTCGTCGGCGAGGCTGCGCCACATCCGGTGGTAGGGCTCCGTCGGGGTGCCGTCGGTGGGCCGGGCGCGGGCGTGCGCGGGGAGCCACGGCTTGTCGCCTCCGACGAATTGGAAGACGGCGACGCCTTGGCGCTCGTAGTGGCGGAACGTTGGCTCGTGGGCGAAGCTCACGATCTGGAGGAGGTTGAAGCGCGGGGAGAGCCGATGCGTCGCGCTCCATGCGTACCACTCCGAGAAGACGCCGTTGAGGTAGCCCTGGTCGGCGCCGTCGTACGAGTCGCCGCCGTCGAGGCCGTCGAGGAGCGCGGCGAAGAGCTCGGCGCTCGGCTTCAGGACGAGGACCCCCGTGTTGAAGAGGGACGATGCCGGGGCGTCGGGCGCGGCGGCCAGCGGGCGCTCGCTCGTCAGTTGGCGGTCGAAGAGGGACGTCGCGGTTTCGTGCGTCACGACGGCGTCCGCGTCGAGGTAGAGGACGGTGCGGAACCGCGTGAGGTTAAAGACGTGCAGCTTGGTGCAGGCGGTCTCGAAGCGTTCGGGGACCTCGGCGGGGCCGCGCAGCGGGGCGCACGACAGGGTCTCGACGCGGAGCACCTCGTCGTAGCCGACCGCCGCGAGCCTGCGAGCCGCGCCGTCCATCTCGGGCTCGTTCGACACGAGCGCGACCAAGGCCCGCGTCTCCCCACGGCCGCCGAGCCCTTCCATCCGCTCGGCTTCCGCGGCTTGGATCGAGAGGCCGAGGACCTCCGCCCCGACCCCGTACAACGGGTCCGAGGTGACGAGCGTGACGTATGCGTCTCGCGCCTCTTCGAGGGCCGCGGCCGCGGCCGCCGGCGGCGGCGCGCTGGCCATCCTTTCGTCGAAGAAGAGCTCGAAGCTCCGCGCGAGGTCGTGGTGGCCCGACTGCGCGAGCAGCTCGAGCATCTCCGCCCTGCGGGCGATCGCGACCGCGGCCGGCTCCGGCGACGCCACGGCGGCCGCGCAGAGTTGGAGGGCCCACATGGCCCTTTCGAAGGTTGGGGATTGTCCCCGATCGGCCGCTGGGGGCTTCCCGAGGAGGGCCAGACCCCAGAGGAGCATCGCTCTCCAGTTGCCCTGGTGCGCGTCCACCGCGGAGTAGAGCGCTTCTTTTTCTTCGTCGCGCCGACCGGCCTCGGCGAGCTCCGAAGCCAGCCGCATTTTGTCCATCGACTCGTCGAGTCGGTAGTCCTGGAAGCGCGTCACGAAATGGATCCGGTCCGCGGCGTCGCGAACGGTGCAGCAGTCGCCGTAGCGGTCGCCGCGAGCGCAGCCGCCGTCTCCGACGTCGAAGCACCGCTCCGCGTGCAGGGTCACGTTCGTCCCGCTCAGCGAGCCTACGACGAGCGGCGCGGCCTGCGCGCGCAGGACGTCGTAGAACTGCTCCGTGAACGAGTGGTAGAGCGCCTTGTCCCACTCGCTCAGAGTCGCGCCCTGCCCCTCGAAGCGCGGCGTCGCCAGCGCGAGTTCGATGACTCGCGCGAAGATCCGGTTGCGGGGAGGGCTCGCGAGGATGCCTTGGTGGATGCGCCCGGCGTGCTTCGACAGGACGGTGTAGAGCCGCGCCTCGTCCGGGAACGCCTCGTCCAAGGGGCGCACGAGGACGGTCTTGACGTCGAGGTAGACGCCTCCCTCGACGAACATGACTCCGTAGCGGAAGAGGTCGGCTCGGTGCGCCGGCATGTCGAGCTCCAGGTACTTGGCCACGACGGCGGGCGGGAAGTGCGTCGCGAGGTAGGCTCGGCACGCCTCGTCGTCGTAGAATCGCACCTCGTGGTCGGGCGCGAAGCGACGGAACTGCGCGAAGACCTTGGGCGGGACGGCGGCGCGCGACTTGTCGGTGAGGTGGATGATCTTCGGGCGGCGCGCGGCCCCGCGCGGCGGCAGCGCATCGACAGGCGCCACGTCCGGGTCGTCCCCCACCCCTGCCTCCTCGAGCAGCTCCCACGCCCTCGCGACGTGCCCCTCCTGGCTCGCGACGCGCAACGGCGTCCACGCGTCGCGCTCGACGCTCGCGCCCGCCCGAAGCAGCGCCCGCACGACGTCCGCGCGGCCGTTGCTCGCCGCGGCGAAGAGCGGCGTGCGACCGTCCACCGTCGTCGAGTCCACGTCCACGTCCGGCGTCGCGAGCAGGGCCTCGACGCGCGCGAGACTACCTCCGAGCGCCGCGACGAAGAGCGGCGTCGCCCCGTCCGGCGGCGGCGGCGCGCTGCCGAACCGCTCGTCGAGGCGCGCCTCGAAGCGCAGCGCGAGCTCGTAATGCCCCGTCCGCGCGAGGCCCACGAGCAGCTCCGCCCTTTTGGGGTCGCTTCGCGACGCGACGGCCTCGAAGCACGTCTCGAGGCCCCGCGTGATCTCCTCGACGATGGGCTTCTGCGCGTCGGGCCCCATGCGCGGTCCGATCCTCCCGAACAGGGACAGACTCCGAAGCAGCGTCGCCTTCCAGTCCCTCGCGTCCGCACCCGAGGCTCCGAGGTCTGAGACGGTCGAGTCAAAAGCGACCTCCGCCGCCGCCGCCGCCGGCGACGCGACGCGCTGCCCGGCCTCGAGTATGGCTTGCATGAGCGCCTCCGTCGACCGCCGCCCCGCGTAGCGCTCGTACTTCTCGCCCGTCCAGACGACGACGTCCGGCTCCGCCGGCGACGACCCCTCGGGAAACGCGAGCTCGCAGACCGCCGACAGACGCGGCGTCGACCCAGGCGTCGACGCCGCGCCGGGGCACCTGCCCCGCGGGAGCACGCGCAGCAGGCCCGGGAATTTTTTCGCCGCCGCCTCCCAAAGGTCCATGAGCGCCGCGCACGGCCCCTCGCACGGCGTCTGGTACACGAGAAGGAAGGACGGCATCCCGGGGCGCCACACCTCCATATCGTCAAACTCCGGGACGACGCCGCCGAGGCCGCGACAGGCGAACGCCAACACCAAGACGAGCCTCATCATTCGTAGTCGCCGACTCGTAGATAATTTACGAGCGGACTCGGTTGCGAAGTCCCGGCTGAGCAACTTCTGAACTACAACTTGCACTTCAACTTGCCCTCAAAGAGCAGCCGCCCAATGATGTACTTCATGATGTTGTATAATTTAAAGATGCGCGCGCGTCCGCGCTTCGCCTACCTCGCGTCGATCCAGGGGCTGATGCAGTTGTGGTGGCTCGCCCAGGCGCCGTAGGCCTCGGACGTCTCCGCCTTCCAGATGGACGCGGCCTCCGTGGCCATGAGCTCCGTGAGCCGGGCTTTCAGCGCGTCGCGGACCTCGGGCTTCTCGCCGGAGAGGTCCATGGTCTCGGAGGGGTCGTTCTTCAGGTCGAAGAGGTAGGTGTGGGCCTCGGTGCCGACGGCCGTGCCGCAGTTGTCCATGGGCCCCTCGTCGTCCCCGAGGTCCGCGGACCCGTCCGCGAGGTCCAGCCCGAGCGCGTCCGCGCCCTCCGCGGGGACGCCGTACCAGGGCTCGGCGAACTCGTTGACGAGGAGCTTCCAGTCGCCGTAGCGGAGCGCCGCGCGCGTCGCGTTGCCCTGGCGCACCAGGATGTGCCACGGGTCCGCGCAGTCCGACACCGCTCCCAAAGAGTCCGCGTCCTGCAGCAGCGTGCCGTTGGGCCCCGTGCACGTGAAGGCGTAGGACTGGACGTTGATGGGCACCTCGACGCGCGGCGGGTCCGCGAGGCCCATGAGCGCCTCCCACTGGAAGAAGCCGTCCAAGTCGTCGACCTTCTCGAGCGCGGTCGTCGTCTCGTCGTCGTCGTCGTTCGTCGACGCGAGCACCGAGTTCGACGACGCGACGAGCTTCACGAGGGTCGGGTACCAGTCCGTCACGTGGAAGAGGCCCCGGTGCGCCCGGTTCCGGTACGACGACGGGATCAGCTCGCTGTAGACGAACGCGGGCACCTTCACGCCGCCCTCCCAGAGGAAGTGCTTGCCGCCCCGCAGCGGGTAGTTCGTGCCGCCCTGGGCCCAGCAGCCGCCGTTGTCCGAGGCGAACACAAACAACGTGTCGCGCCAGACGTCGGACCGCTTCATCTCCTCGACGACGCGGCCGACGGACTGGTCGAGCGCGAGCAGGAGCGACGCGAACTTGCGGCGCACCGTGCCCTTGATGTCGGCGCCGATGCGCGCCCACTCGGCGTCGGAGAACGCGGACCGCGGCGGCACGTCCAGGGGCCCGTGCGTCATCTGCGACGCGTAGTAGACGAAGAGCGGCTCGCGGCTCGCGTTCGCGCTCTTCACGATCTGCTGCACGCGCTGCGTGTAGAGCTCGGAGCTGTGCGTGCCGTTGAGGTCCGGCATGTACTGGAGGTCGTAGGGCCGCGACCGCTCCATGAAGACGTAGTCCGTGAAGGACGCCATGACCGTCGCGCCGTCCTCGACGGTCTCGAACGGCGCGGGGTACTCGTGGCTGTAGTAGTCGATCTCGTCGCTCAGGTAGCCGTACCACGTGTCGAAGCCCCGGTTCACGGGCAGGAACCCGTGCTGGGAGTGGCCCAGGCCCCACTTGCCCACGCCGTGCGTGTTGTAGCCCAGGTTCTTCAACGTCTCGGCCATCGTCGTCAATTCCCGGGGCATGCCCCAGGGCGAATCCGGCTTGATGTTCTCGAGCTGCATGCCGATGCGCATGGGGTAGTGGCCGCTCATGAGCGCGGCGCGCGCCGGCGTGCACATGTGCATGGAGTAGTACTCCTTCAGTCGCACGCCCTGCTCCGCGAGGCCGTCGATGAACGGCGTCACGCCGACCATGTCGTGCGACTGGTAGCCGACGTCGTTGGAGCCCATGTCGTCGACGAGGACGAAGAGCACGTGGGGCTTCGCCGAGTCCGTCGTCGCGAGCAGGCCCCCGCGCGACGCGAAGCCGTCGTCGCCGTCCGCGCGCGCCGCGGCGTCGTCCGTCTCCGTCTCGTCGGCGCCGCCGCCCGCGGGGGGCGCGTCGTCGGCGGCGGCGTAGCGCGCGTAGAGCGCCGGCAGCGCCCCGAGGCGCGCGTGCGCGACGACCCGCGCGCCGACGAGGCCCAGGCCCAGGAGCGCGACGCTCCGCGCGGGCCAGCGCCGCCGCGGCGCCTCGCTGGGCTGCGCGAGCATCTCCGCCGCCTCACTCATGTGGGAAAAGCGAGGGCGAGCGAGCCCGGCGCCTCGGGCTGGGAAGCACAGTGCGACGCGACCGAGGCCTACTGCGAACCCGCCATGCGATGCGACGCCACGGCCCGTCGAACTCGGCTGCCCCGTCGAATGCGTCCGTCGATTGTGATCGAGGTTTTGATATTGTACTACTTGTATCTGTAAGTTGCAGAGGGCTTGCACCCCTCCCAGTGGCAAAAAGCATGAGGCTGGCCCTGGCCGTGCTGGCCCTCGCAAGAGCCGTCTCCACCACGATGAAGAACGTCCTAGCCCTGCCCTTGCTGCTGGCCCTCGCAGGGGCCGCCGACACCGCGAAGCGCAACGTGCTCGTCGTCATCAGCGACGACCTGCGTCCGGAGCTGCCCTGCTACGGCTGCGACGACGTCGTCGCGCCGCACCTGAGCCGCCTCGCCGGCCAGTCCCTGCGCTTCACGCGGGCCTACGTCCAGGAGGCGCTCTGCGCGCCGTCGCGGAACTCGTTCCTCAGCGGCCGGCGGCCCGACGCGACGCGGGCCTGGCAGTTCGTCGACCACTTCCGCGAGGCCGGGCCGGACTGGACGACGCTGCCCGGCGCGTTCAAGCGCGCGGGCTTCCAGGCCGTCGGCTGCGGCAAGGTCTTCCACCCGCACCTCCCGCCGAACTGGGACATGCCGCGGTCCTGGGACGACCGCATGAACGCGACCTGGGCCGACTGGATGTACCCGTCGGAGCCGCGGTGCGCGAACCGGTCGACGTGGTGTTTAGGCGACGACGACGGCGACTACGAGGACGCGAAGACGACGGCGACGGCCCTCGCGCTGCTCGAGAACGTCACGGCCGAGGACGAAACGCCGTTCTTTTTGGCCGTGGGCTACCGGAAGCCGCACCTCCAGTGGCGCGTGCCGAAGCGCGTCGCCGCGCTCTACCCCGGCGGGCCGGACAACGTGTCCCTGCCCGCCGTCGACGTCGCGCCCGAGGGCGCGCCGGGCCTGGCCTTCCACATGCCCTTCGCGGAGCTCTCGGCCTTTGAGGACGTGGCCGAGTGCGGCGGGCCGGGCCTCATGGCGCCGACGGCGGCGTACCCGGAGAGCTGCCAGCGGAGCTTCCGCTACGGCTACCGGCTCGCGGTCAGCTACGTCGACGAGCAGCTCGGCGTGCTGTTGGACTGGCTCGACGACCACGGGCTCGACGAGGACACGGCCGTCGTCTTTTTTGGCGACCACGGCTGGCATCTCGGGGACCAGGGCGAGTGGGAGAAGTTCACGAACTACGAGAACGCCGCGCGGACGCCGCTGCTGATCAAGGCGCCCTGGCTGCCGGCGAGCTTCGGGAAGACGGTGTCCGCCCCCGTGGAGCTCGTCGACGTCTACCCGACGCTCTGCGGCCTGCTCGGCGTCGACGTGTCCTACGTCGCCGCCGAGTCGGCGCCGCTCGCGGGCCGCGACCTCTCGGGCCTCCTGCGCGGCGGCGCCGCGGACGACGGCCACGTGGCCCTGTCGACCTTCCCGCGCTGCGTCGGCGGCGAGAACTACAACAAGAACCACGCGCGGAACGCGACCTACGCGGACTGGTTCCTCAACGACTGCAACGACGTCCCGCGCGACCTCTTCACCCACATGGGCTACTCGACGCGGGACGAGCGCTGGCGCTTCACGGCCTGGTACGCCTGGGACGGCGCGGCGCTCCGCGCGACGGGCGCGCCCGTCGCGCTCGAGCTCTACGACCACGCGGGCGACGACGGCGCGTGCGGCGGCGACAGGAGCGCGTTCGACTACGAGACGGCGAACCTCGCCGGCGACCCCGTCTTCGCCGACGAGGTCGCCGCGCTCCTCGCCGTGCTCGTGGCCAAGTTCGATATTCCCCACGGCTAACTTTTGGTGTTACGGCAGCACGCGGATGTTGCTCAGCAATCCCGTCTTGAGGTGGTCGACGACGGCGCAGACGTCGTGGAGCGACGGGTAGCGGCCGTCGAGGTGGAGGAACAGCAACCGCTTGTCGTTCTTCTTGCCGACGACCCAGCCCTCGTCGCCCGGGAGCTGGACGATCTCCTCCTGCACCGGCGGCCCCGCGAAATCCCGCAAGAACGCGACGTGCATGTCCGAGATCGCGTCGACGGCCGCGCGCGGCATGCCGTCCTCGAAGGCCTTGAGGCTCAGGTTGCCGCGGTTGAAGTACACGAAGGTCACGCCGGGCACGGGGAAGGCGCGCGGCGCCGGCGCGCGCAGCGCGAGGTCCAAATCGAGGTCCTTGAGCGTGTCGTGCATGGCGACGTGCAGCGCGTCCCGCGTCTGCGCGAGTTTTTCGGCATGCGCCGCGCGCGCCTCGTCGATGAGCGCCCCCACCGTAAACCCGCCGCAGAGGTAGACGAGCAGCCGCTCGCCGCCGGGCCCGCGGTCCGGCCCCCGCAGCGAGCCGTCGTCGCGCGTCGCGCGCCACCACGCGCCCGCCGCCGCGTGCGGCGCGTCCGCGCGCGCCGCGGGGAACGCGAGCGGCGGGCACCAGAGCTGGCCGTCGACGTCGTCGTCGGAGCCGTCCTCGTCGGCGACGGCGACGGCGCCCCCGTCCGCGGGCCGCGCGACCCCGTGCCGCGGCGCCGCGAAGCCCATCGCGTCGGCGCCGACGCGGTCGCGCGCCGACAGCAGCACCCGGTAGAGCACGGCCATCTCGTCGACGCCGATGCCGTTCCAGACGACGTTCCGCCCGAGCAGGACGGACACGGCGCGCACGCCGTCGAGGTCCGTCGCGCGGCGCTGCAAGGCGTGCACCTCGAGGAACGTGCCGGGCCCGAGGCTTCGGTGCTCGAAGCCCGCGAGGTCGTCGCCCGCGCGCGCGCGCGACGCGTCGACGCGCGCCAGCGACCGCTCGAAGTGGCGGCCCAGGGAGCGCCGCGCCTTCCGGGACGGGTCGTGGTCCTCGGCGACGGCGAGCGCCGCGGCCGCGTCCGCGGCCGCGTCCTCGAGCGGATTTAAAACGTCCGCCGGGTCCTCGCGGTCGACGGCGTCCTCGACGCGCCGCCGCGCCTTGCGCGCCGCCCTGCGCAGGGCCGCGAGCTCCCGGAGCACGGCGAGGCCGTCGCCGTCGCCGCCCGCGGGGTCCGGCGGGCCCCGCAGCAGGTCCGAGACGGAACCGTAGCACAGCGCGAACTCGTCGTAGCTCTGCACGAGCAGCGACTGCGCCGCGAGCGGCTCGGGCCCGTCGCGGCCGGCGCACCGCACGGCCCAGCAGAGCCAGACGCCCGGCTCCGGCTCGTGGACGCACCACCGGCTCCGCTTCAGCGCGACGCCGTCGAGGTGGTCGCCGGGCGCGACGGCGCCCGCGAGCGCGATGAGGCCCTCGAGCAGGCTCAGGCGCTTGAGCCGCTCGCGCGCGCCGTCCGACGCCGGGTGGTACCAGAGCACGTGGTTCAGGCTCTCCGCCTCCGTCGCGTTCTCGTCCTCGCACTGGAGCGCGCGGTGCAGCACGCAGCCGAACTCGAGCCAGGCCGCGTCGGTCATGGTCGCACGTCGCGCGTCGACGGCGCCGCAGCGATGCGTCGCGTCGCGTCGACGGCGCGTCGCAGCGCGTGCGTCGCGCTCACGGCGGCGGAGCAACGCTCAGCGCGGCGCCGCTCGGCAGGACCATGCGGTCGTCGCCACAGGCGGTTTCTATTGGCTGGCGACCCCCAACGGCATGGACGCCCTGATCTGAGCTGATAGCCTGATGGACGCGCTCCCGCGCCGCGCCCGCGACCTGCCCACCCCCAAAAGAAACCACGCGAGGTCTAGATCAGGCTGTACTTGCCGTAGTTGGCCATGGCGTCGCGGCCGCGCTTGCCGCCGGACGTCGCGAGCTCGCGCGTCTCCTCGTCGAGGAGGCGCTTCAACTCGGCCTTGGCGTGCTTGATGGAGAGCTCGTCCTTGGCCTCGAGGGCGAGGTAGAGGCGCTTCTGGCCCGGCTCCGGCGCCTTGCCCGGCGCGATGTACTGGCCCCGGGCGATGATCGCGCAGCCCGTCTCCTCCTGGACGCGGAGGATGTTGTCGCGGTGCGTCGCGCGGTAGCGCGCCTCGCCCGGGTAGTCGTTGACGTCGAGCTCGTCGTAGCAGTGGCCGCCCGGCAGCGTCTGGACGCCGCCGAGCACGGGGATGGCCGCCGGCGCCGCGGGCTGGAGCACCGGCGGCGCGGCGCCGCCCATCTGCGCCGCGAGCGCCCGCGCGCGCGCGAGCGCGGCGTGCTGCGGCGACTGGAGCGAGTCCAGGGGCTGGGCGGCGCCCCCCGCGGGCCTCGCGGCGGCGGCGAGCGCCGCGAAGGCGCCGCCGCCGCCGGCCTGCTGGCCCCGGCCGAACTGCGCCGCCAAAAGCTTCGCGCGCTCGAGCGGCGACATGCCCTTCATCTCCTTGGCGCTCGACGCCTGCGCGAGGCCGGGCACGACGCCGGCCATGGCCATCTGGGCCTCGATGGGCGCCCGGGCGACGGCGTTGGGCACGACGCCCTCCCTCGGGAGCGCGCCGAGGAGCGGCGGCGCGGCCCTGGCGACCGCGCCCGGCGCGGGCGCGACGCCCGCGGCCGCGAGCATGACCGCGGCCGCGGCGCCGGGCGCCGGCGCCGTCGCGAGGGCCGTCGCGTCCGGCGCCGCGGCCTCGGCGGCGAGCGCCGCGCGCGCGGCCGCGTTCTTCGCCTCGGCCTCGGCGTCGCCGCCGTCGTCGTCGTCGTCGCGGAGGTCCGGGTCGTGGAGCCCCATCTCGGCCTCCATGGCCTTGCGCTGGTCCCGCGCCGCCGCCTTCTCGCCGTCGAGCTCGTCGTCGTCGAACTTGTAGCCCCGGCCCGCGTAGCCCGACGACGCCCACTGCTTCTCGCCCGCGGCGGCGGCCGTCGCGAACTTCTTCGAGAGCTCCGCGAGCTCCGGCGGGATGGCCATCTTCGCCTGCTTCAGCGCCTTGTGGAGGATGGGCGCGTAGGCGTCCTCGTTGACGGGGTCGAGGAACGTGTAGGCCGTGCCCGCGCGGCCCGCGCGGCCCGTGCGGCCGACGCGGTGCACGTAGTCCTCGAGGTGGTTCGGCGCGGAGTAGTTGACGACGCAGACGATGGACGGCACGTCCAGGCCGCGGCCCGCGACGGACGTCGCCACGAGCACCGTCGCGACGCCGCTCTTGAAGTCCGAGATGGTGCCGTCGCGGTCCGCCTGGTCCTTGCCGCCGTGGAGCGACAGCGCCGGGTAGCCCGCCTGGGCAGCACAAGGGTGATTCAACGTCGCTTCAACGTGAGTGTTCCGCGCGCGCGCGTTCCGGAAAAAGCATCCACGCTTCGAGACCGTTCCGAGAGATGATCGCTCGTCCAAAAATCAGCCGAAACGAGTGGAAAATGGCCGAGATCGGAGCCTTTGAAGTTGGGAATTTCGCTCTCTTTTGCTGCCCTGTAGCCCGCCTTCATGAGCTGCTCGTAGATGGAGTCGCACTTGAGCTGCGTGTCGACGAAGATCAACACGGACCCCCGCTCGAACCAGTGGCCCAGCAATTGGAGCAGGCGCATGAACTTGGTGCCCTCGGCGCGGAGCTCGACGTACTGGTCGACGGTGTCCGCGGCGACGGACCGCCCGCCGGCGACGATCTCCAGCGGATAGGAGAGCGCCTTGCGCGCGAGCTGCTCCACGGCCCGGGGGAACGTCGCCGAGAAGAGCGCCGTCTGCCGGTCGGGCCGCGCGTTCCGCAGGATCATCGCGATCTGCGGCTCGAAGCCCATGTCGAACATGCGGTCCGCCTCGTCGAGGACGACGTAGGACACGCGCCGCAACCCGATCAAGCGCCCCTGGGACATGGTGAGGATGTCGATGAGGCGGCCCGGCGTCGCGACGACGATCTCCGCGCCGCGCTTCAGGTCCGCGATCTGGTCCGCGACCTTGGCGCCGCCGTAGACCGCGATGGCCCGCAGGCCCAGCGGGTTCGCGAAGCGCTTCGCCTCGCGCCAGATCTGGAGCGCGAGCTCCCGCGCCGGCGCCAGGATCAGCGCCACGGGGCCGTCGCCGCCGTCGACGATCGGCGGCTGGTCCATGATGTGGCGCAGCAGCGGGAGCACGAAGGCCAGCGTCTTCCCGGAGCCCGTCTTCGCGATGCCGATGACGTCGCGGCCGCTCATGAGCGCGGGCAGGGCCTGCTTCTGGATGGGGAAGGGCTCCGTGTGGTCCCCGAAGGCCTTGACGAGCGCGCCGTGCGCCTTGTCCGGCAGGCCGCACTGGCCCCAGGTCTCGATGGGCGGCGGGCAGCCCTTGCCCCGGACCTTGATCTCGTCGGCGTCGCGCCGCAGCGCGACGTCCGCGGCGCTCAAAGCGCCCAAAGCGCGGGGCACGACGTAGAAGTTCTTCCGGATCTTCACGTAGTTCTCGCGCGCGTGGTCCACGGGTTTTAGTTCCTTCTTCTTGAGCTGCTCCGCGAAGACCTCGAGGGCGGACCGCTCGGCCCGGCGCCGCTCGCCCTCCTCCATGACGTCGCCGTCGTCGGCGAAGCAGCGGCCGAGCTCCTTCTTCTCGCGCTTTTCCGCCTCCGCGGCCTTGGCCGCGTCCTCCTTGGCCAGGCGCACGCGCTCGGACGTCGACATGACGTCCGGCGGCTCGTCGTCGCTGTCCTCGTCCTTGTGCAGCGCGGCGAAGGCGCGCCAGGAGCCCGTGCCCGATTTCTCCGACGCGGCCGCGCCCCCGGGCGCCGCGGGCCCCGCGGCCTCGGAGTCGCTCTCGGACTCGTAGTTGCTCTCCCAGCCGCCGTCGGGCGGCTTCGCGCCCTTGAGGATCTCCTCCATGGTGATCGTGTTCGTCGCGTGCGGGTTCACGTAGCCCCGGTCGCCGTCCTCGACCGCGTCCATGATCCGCGCGCCCTCGCTCCGGTCGCTGCGCGCGGGCGACGTCGCGCCGGAGCCGTCGAGCGACGTGAGGAACGTGTCGAGGGGGTCCGACGGCGCGCCGCTCGAGAAGGACGCGAGGAAGCCCTCGAGGGGGTCCGCCGCGGGCGCGGCCGCGGCCGCGGCCGCCGCGGGCGCGGGCGCGGGCGCGAGGAACGGCGCGGCCTTCTCCGCGGCCGCCGCCGTCGCGTCGCGCTTCTTCTCGAGGCGCTTCTTCCGCAGCTCCGCCGCCGCGGCGCCCTTGAGGGAGCTCACGGCGGCCGCGGGCGCGGGCGCGGCCGCGGCGGCCGCGTCGCCCGTGTCGAACTCCGCCAATAGCTCGTCGTCGTCGTCCGCCTCGCCCTCGTCCTCGAGGGTCCACGTCGGCCCGCCGGGCCCGCCGGCGGCGCCGGCGCCCGACGCCTTGCCCTGGGCCGCCTGCCACGCGGCGACGCGCTCGCGCCGCGCGTTCGCCTCGTCCTCGACGGCCTTGGCGTCGCGCTCGCGCTCGAGCTTCTTCTCGGCCTCGAGCTCCTCGGCGCTCTTGGGCGCGTTGGCCTTGAGCCGCGCGGAGATCATGGCCGCCATGGCCGCGGCCTGGGTCGCCGACTCGTCGCCGCCGCCGCCGCCGTTCCGGTCGCGCCGCGGCGGCGACGGGCTCCGCGGCCGCGGCGCCGGCGCCGGCGCCGCGCTCATCTCCTTGAGCCGCGCCTCGTGCTCCATGGACACCCAGCCCTCGCTCACGGGCACGCCGTACTCGTCGCGCCGCCGCTTGCGGTCGCGCGAGCTCGACCGGTCGCGCCGGTGCCGGTCGCGCTTGTGCTCCTTGCGCCGGCTCCGGTCGCGGCTGTCGTCGCTGTCGTCGTCGCGCCGCCGGCGCCGGCGGTCCTTGTCTCGATCGCGGCCCATGGCAAAGTTTTCTACGCGGGCAGCTCTTCTATAAACACGCGCTAGTGCCGCCGCACCATCGCGGCGAGCTCCAAAGATTTTTTGTCCGAGGCCTTGCCGCAGTCCGCGGCCGGCGACGCGTACAGGCTGCTGCTCGACAAGGCGTGCACCGACACGGCTGGACCTCAACCCTTGCCGACGAGACGCCGCTCGGCACCTTCCTGACGACCACCGACCATGGACTCGTCCCCGGCGCAGCACGTCGTGTCGCCGATCAACTTCGACACGGTGCAGCCGGCCCGCGAGCGGCGGCCGAGCTACCGCCAGTCCTACGAGGACTGGCGCAGCGGCGAGGGGTCGTCGAGCGTCAAGGGCGAGGTGCACGGCATCCGCGTGGCGACCTACATCTCCGGCGCGCTCGCGACGCCGCACGGGTCCGCCGCGCAGTTCCGGCGCGTGTCGTCCGTGAACCTTTTGGCCAAGTCGCTGGAGCACGCCAACGAGCTCTACGACGAGTTGGAGAGTTTGGAGTCCAAGCTCAAGGTGACGTCGCTGCTGGGCGGCTGCCTCTGCGTGGCGGCCTTCGCGTCGTTCCTCAACGGCTACCACACGTCGGTCACAGGGCAGGAAAAGGGTGATTCAACGTCGATTCAACGTGAGTGTTCCGCGCGCGCGCGTTTCGGAAACAGCACCCACGCTTCGAGAGCGCTCCGAGAGATGATCGCTCGTCCAAAAATCAGCCGAAACGAGCGGAAAACGACCGAGATAGGAGCCTTTGAAGTTGGGAATTTCGCACCCTTTTGCTGCCCAGGTCGGTCATGAACGCGGCCGAGGCGACGGCGCTGCCGGGCCACGGGTCCTTCGCGTGGTCCGTGGCCGTGTCGGCGCTGCCCGTGGGCGGGCCCTTCGGGTCCTGGGTCGGCGGCTGCGCGGCGGACGGGCGCCTGGGCCGCGACGGCGCGCTCTGGTCCATCGGCGCTTTATACGGCCTCGGGGGCATCGCGCTCTGCTGGGGCCTGGAGCTGCAGCGCATCGACGTCGTCATCGGGGCGCGCTTGCTCCTGGGCGTCGCCTGCGGCGCGACGACGGTCGTCGTGCCCGTGTACTTGGGCGAGCTCGCGCCGCCGCGGCTCCGGGGCGCGTTCGGGACGTTGACGCAGCTGGCGATGGTCGTGGGCATCCTCGCCGCGGACGTCGTGGCGTTGGGCGCCGGCGCGGGCGTGTTGTTCGCCGCGTCGGCGCTCGTGGCGCTGGCCATGCTCTTGCTGGCCGGGGCGCTGCCCCTCGCGGCGACGCCGAAGAGCGTCTTGGCCGTGGGCCGCGCGCCGCGGAACACGTACGGCGACGTCGACGACACGTCCGAGGACTGGGTCGAGGCCGTCGAGCTCTGCAAGCGCTTGTACGCGTTGGACGACGAGTCGGCGCGCGACGAGGCGCACTGCATCGCCGCCGCGGCCGCGGCGGTCGCGCGCGACGAGGACCCCGCGACGCCCGACGCGGACCGCGGGTCGCTGCGGCGCCGCGAGGAGGCGACGGGCGGCGACCGCGCGGCCGTCGCCGCGCGGGCGCGGCGCGTGCTCTTCGCGTCGACCTTCGTGCTCCACGCGACGCAGCAGCTCAGCGGCATCAACGCGGTCTTTTACTACTCGACGACGTTCCTCGACGGCGTCATCCCGAACCCGGCCCTGGGCACGGCGCTCGTCGGCCTCGTGAACGTCGTCGCGACCATGTTGGCTTCGTCCTTGATGGACGGCCAGCGCCGCGTGACCATGCTCGCGCTCTCGATCGGCGGCATGCTCGTGAGCGCGGCGGTGTTGACGCTCGCGCTCCAGGGCCTGTTGTCCAACGCCTGGGCCCTCGTCGGCGTCATCCTCTACGTCTTCTTCTTCGAGCTCGGGTTGGGGCCCATCCCCTGGATGATCGTGCCCGAGCTCTTCACGACGGCGCAGGTCGTCCCGGCGCAGGCGATGGCGTCGCAGTTGAACTGGTGCATGAACATCCTCGTGGGGCTGGGCTTCCCCGTGCTCAACGCGACGCTCGGCGCCTACGCGTTCCTCCCCTTCGCCGCCGTCCTCGTCGCCGCGCTCGTCTTCGTCCTCGCGGTGCTCCCGGAGACGTTCGGCCGCACGCCCGAGGACGTCTTCCGGGAGCTCACGCTCCCGGGCGGCCGCCAGGCCTACGGCGCCGTCTCCACGCTCGAGCTCGAGTACGAGCTCGCGCGCGGCGCGTCGCTGTCCCGCTCGCGCTCGCGGAGCTGAGAATCATTCGCCGCCTCTCTAAATAAGTGTTTCCGATCGATAACTTGCACGTCATCTTGCAGCGGTTGATTTTTCAAGATTTTCGTATTGGTCGTGGCAGCCCGAGGGAATCAGAAGGGAGCGATGGCGCCTCTCACCCTCGTGATCGCGTCCTTGACCGTCGCACCGGTTCTCTCGTGCACGAGCGTGCTCTTCGGCCCCGGCGCGACCGCCGACGGCAGCGTCTGGGTCGGCCAGTCCGACGACGGCGAGGGCGCCGGCGATGCGCGCCTCGTGTGGGTCCCGGCGATGGACTGGCCGGCGGGCTCCAAAAGGCCGGTCTTCGACTACGGCGACTTCCCGCGCATCGTCGACAGCGAGCGCAAGGTCCCGGCCAGCGTCCTGTGGCCGTGACGATTTTCGAGAGCTTGAGAAATCGTCACCGTCATGCTTGGTAGGTCCCGGCCTACTTCCCGACGGACAAGTTCAACGAGACGGCCGGCAAGATCGGCAGCATCCCGCAGGTCGCCCACACGTTCGGCTACTACGAGGCGGACTACGCGATCTCCAACGAGCACGGCCTCGCCTTCGGCGAATCCACGGTGTCGGCGAAGATCTTCACGACGCCCGTGAGCAAGGGCGGGCCCGCGCTCCTGAGCATGTACGAGCTCTCGCGTTTGGGAGCCGAGCGCTGCAAGACCGCGTCCTGCGCCGTCGACGTCATGGGCGCGCTCGCGGAGAAATACGGCTTCTGGGGCGACGACAGCGTCGACACCGGCGGCGAGTCGTTGCTGGTCGCGGACCTCGAGACGCAGTGGATCTTCCACGTGCTCTCCGCCGACGAGCATAAGGGCGGCGCGATCTGGTGCGCGCAGAAGATCCCGCGCGACCACGCCGCGGTCGTCTCGAACGCCTTCGTCATCGGCGACGTCGACGAGGGCAGCGACGACTTCCGCTACGCGAAGTCCATGCATGCCATCGCGAAGGCCAGGGGCTGGTGGGACGGCACCGGCAAGCTCCACTTCACCAAGACCTTCTCCGCGGGCGAGTACTCGAGCCACGGCTACTCGGGCCGGCGCATGTGGGCGTTCTGGTCCGCCGTCGCGCCGTCCCTGGGCGTGGAGCCCGAGTACGACGTCTACGTCGACGCCGTCGGCGGGAACTTCCCCGTGTCCGCCAAGACGGACGCGCCGGGCCTCACGCGCGGCGACCTCTTCGACAAGATCTACCGCAACTACTACAAGGGCACGAAGTACGACCTCTCCGCGGGCGCGGCGGCGGGGCCCTTCGGGACGCCGATCCGCGTCAAGCCGGGCGAGGGCGAGCGCACCGTCGCCGGCTCCTGCGGCAGCGACGCATCGCCCTGCGAGACGTGGGAGCGGTCCATCGCGTCGTTCCGGTCGACGAACATTCACCTGACGAACCTCGCCCCGAAGGCGTCGCCCGTGCTGTGGTTCCTGCCCTACGCGGCCGTCGCCGGCGTCTTCCTGCCCGTCGACGTCGTCTTCGGGCCGACGCCGAGCGCGCTCGAAGGCGTCGACAACCGCGCGCCGGACCGCTCCAAGGCGTTCTGGGCCTTCCGCGAGCTCGCGCAGTATGCTTACCCGCGCTGGTCCGTCGTCGAGCCCGAGATCCAGGCGCTCCAGAAGCGCCTCGAAGGCGACGTGACCGTCGCGGCGGACGCGGTCATCGCCGCCGTCCGCGAGTTGTACGACAGCCTCCTCGTCCGCGACTCCGACGGCTGGGACTACGACGCCGCCGCGCGCGTCGCGAACCGCGTCGGCTACCCGGCGGCGTGGCTCGACGACATCGGCTACACGAAGGGCACGACCTACGCGTGCAAGACGACGTGCCCCTAGGCGCTGTCTTCAAACAATCTAAGATGAAGTTCAACAACATGTTCAACAACTTCGTTTCCTGGCACTGCCAGGCGGCCCGATGGGCAAGCATATATTCAACGCAATGTGTGCGTTGCTCGTGGGCGTGCTGCGCGCGGATGAGACCTGCACGGTGACGGACGCGCCGACCGCCTGGCCAGCGACGGGCTGCGGCATCGAGGACCTCCAAGCGATCGTGGTCGACGACTCGGATGTGAAGTACTTGGTCAGGCAGGACTGCGCTCTCAGCGAGGATGTCTGCAGCACGCGCACCCTGTTCCGGACGCGCGACAGCTGCGGCCAGTGGACTGTGCACTGGTACGCCGCCAGCCAGAGCGCGACCTTTCCCGCGTCGCTCGGTCTCATTCCGAGCTGCCGCATGCCCGCGTCGACGACCGTGCGACGGACGGACGGCTCCGTCGCGACGGCCAGCTTCTACGCCGTGAACGACAAGAAGCGCCGCGGCTTCACACGATAGACCGAGACGTCGCGTCGCGATGATCCTCGCGCGACTCGTTTAAAAGTTTGCTCCCTGAAACGGGGTCGGCGCGTACGAGAGGAGGGCACCGAGGTAGGCGGATCGCCACCCCAAAAATGACCGAGGTCTCTTGTAGACACCCCCCTTACGAAGCGGGGCGGGCGTCGGGGGAGGCGCGTCGCGCGCGGCCGCGCGATCATGCGACGATGGTGCCGCTCTTCTGGATCGTCGAGTTCCACTGGCCGCTCGACGCCATCCGCTCGGCCCGGATGCGCTCGAGGTTCTGCTGGGCCTCGAGCTCGGATTTCACGTTCTGGTATCGCTGGAGGAGGCGCTCGAGGTCCATCTGGCGCTGCTTCTTCTGCTCCTCGCGGCCCGTCTGCACGCGCTTCTGCAGCGCGACGAGCTCCTGCTGCTTCTGGTGCTTGAACTTGGCCTCGCGCTGGAACATCTCCTGCTGCTTGCCGTTCTGCCACTTCTCGAGCTCCCAGGCCTCGAGCGCGTCGCACTTGAGCTTGATCTTGTGCGCCTCGGTGTAGTCCTTCTGGCGCGCGAGGTGCTCCTGGATCCGCCGCAGGTTCAGCAGCTCCCGCGAGAACTTTGGTCGCGCCTGGCGCTGGAGCAGCGCGCCCTGGAAGTCGCGGAGCTCCGCCGCGTGCCGCTCCTTCATCGCCTCGACGAGGTCCGCGGCGTGGTTCTCGTACTCGCTCATCTTCTTGTCCCAGATGATGTTGAACTGCTGGAACTCCAGCATGTGCGCCTCCTCGACGCCGAGGCGCTCCGCGATCTGCCGCGACCGCATGGCCTCCTTGCGCCGGTTCTCCTCGTGCATCTTCAGCTCCTCGAGGCGATTCTTCGCGATCTCGGCCTCGACGTACTTGCCCTGCCGCTCGCAGTTCTTCCGGTGCTCCTCGAGGATCTGGAGGAAGTCGGCGACGGCGGACTCCTGCGCGCGGGCCGGACGGGTCGCGCGCGCGACGCTCGAGGTCGCGCGGCGGCGCGCGGGCTGCCCCGCGGTCGCGCGCGCGGGCTGCCCCGGACGCCCGCTCTTCGAGGACGCCGCCGCGCGCCTCGGGCCCATCCTGGGTCGACATGGTCTCGGCGGCGCGCCGACGCGGTCACGGCGCGACGCCGCCCGCCCCCGCGAGTTCCTCGACGCTCGACGCGGACAGGGCGTCGATCAGCGCTACCGCTCTTGCTACCGTCTATTTTACCAAAGAAATAGTCTGCCGTGCAGGTCGCGGTGAAGACGTTGAATTAGCGCGCTATCAACGATGGCTGGGCAGCGTTCTCCCCGACCTCCGTGAGCGGCCGGGCCGGAACGCACGACTCCGTGAGACCATGGAGATGCTCAAGCAGGCGCTCGAGCAGGCCGTGGCGCTCGAGGCGCCGTCGCCGCCGGCGACGCCCGCCGAGCCCGCGATGACGCCGGCCGACGGCGCTCTGACGCCCATCGAGGCCGCGGCGGCCCCGGCGCCGGCGCTGCTCAGCGGCGGCCGCCTCGACAGCTACATCTCGGCCCTCGAGGACGACGAGGACTCGCACGCGACGCCGACGAGCGTGTCGCGCGGCGCGCCCGTCGAGCTCGAGAAAGCGTTCGCGAAACGCGTCGCGGGCGGCGCCTTCGACGGCGAGGACGACTTGGCCGACGGCGACGTGCCCCTGCGCGTCGACGCGCTGGAGCGGGGCTGCGTGCGCCTGCGGCGCGACGTGAAGACCGTGTGGTCGCTCGAGCGGGCCTTCGAGGCGCGCATGGCCGACGAGTGCCGGGGCTGGTCCGAGGACATCGCGAACATGCGCGACGGCGTCGTCGACGAGATCCGCGCGGGCCAGGCCGCCGCCGTCGAGGGCGCCCTCGAGCAGACGCAGGGCAAGCTCGACGACGCGACGCGGCGCCTCGCGGGCGTCGAGGGCGGCGTCGCGGACGAGGCGCGCCGCGCCGCGGAGCTCGAGCGGCGCGTCGGCGGCCTCGAGGCGCTCCGGTCGCGCGTGTGCGCCCTCGAGCGCCGCGCGTCCCGCGCCGAGGACCGCGCGGACCGCGCCGAGGCGCTCTGCGACCGCCAGTTCGGCCAGCTCGAGCGCCAGCGGCGGACGATGGACGCGTGGCTCCGCGAGCTCGCGAAGAAGGCGAACCACGACAGCCGGCGCATCGACGCCGCCGACGCGCGGGCCCAGCCCGTCCACAGCGCCCTGGCGAAGCTGTCGAACCGCATCGCCGCCGCGGTGATGATCGACGACGCGGCGAACCGGGCCGCGCGCGGCGACGCCGACGGCGCCAAGGAGCTGAGCTCGTCCTTCGCGACGGCGGAGACGACCATCGTCGACGAGGAGAGCGGCGAGCCCGACGCGGCGCCGACCGCGCCGACCGCGCGCGGCGGGTCGAGCCGCCGCGAGAGCCTGCTCCACCGCCTGAGCCGCGTCGGCTCCGGCGGCGGCGAGACGCTCGCCATGACCTACGGCCTGCGCCTCGACGCGGCGTCGGAGGAGTCGAAGCGCCGCGCGGACGCGCCCCGGCGCACGTCCCTGCGCCGCGAGTCCATGCGCGGCGGCCGCCGGTCGACGCTGCGGCGGAGCCGGGGCCCGCCGCCGGGCCTCGGCGTCGTCCGCGAGCGCCGCGCGGGCGCGTCGCCGGCGCCGGCCGCCGCGCCGCGCCGCGACGACCCCGCCGTTGCCGAGGCGCCGGCGTCGGCGACGCCCCCCGAGGACAAGGTCGTCGCGGCGCCGTCCGTGGCCGAGGCCGCGGCGCTCGCCGGGGGCGCGCGCGCCGCGGGCGCCGTGCCCGAGGCCGCGGTGCCCGGGCCCGCGGCGGCCGCCGCGCCGGCGCCCCCGCCGGCGCTGGTCCGCGCGGCGTCGATCCTCGAGGAGGTCGAGGACGACGACGACGTCGACGTCGAGGTCGAGCAGTTCCCCGAGACGATCATCGCCGACAGCATTTTGGCGATCCTCCGCCGCGTCGCGGCGCTCGAGCGGGGCAAGGCCGAGTCGAGCCAGCTCCGCGTGCTGGAGATGGGCATCTCCAACAACCGCTCGCGCACGGAGGCCGCGGAGCGCAAGCTCGAGACGCGGCTGGCGTCGCACGAGAAGAAGACGCTCGCGGACGTCGTCGAGCTCCGCGAGGCGGGCGACCACGGGAGCGCCGTCGCCGAGAGCCAGGGCGAGCGCATCCGCGACATGAGCCTCCAGCACGAGACGCTCAAGTCCGAGGTCGGCCGCATCAACAACGACGCGCTCCACGCGGTCCGCGACTATCTCGCGCCGACGCTCGAGGAGGTCCAGAACACGTCGACGGGCCTCACGGATTTGCGGCGCAAGACGAACGAGCAGTTCATGAAGATGGAGTTCCAGAAGGCGACGAACGCGGCCATGAACGAGAAGGCGGACATCGTCGACATGGACACGAAGGCGTCGCGCGTCCAGGTCGACACCGTCGCCGCGTCCGTGACGACCATGTCCCTGACCATCGGCTCCCTGAGCGACCGCGTCGTCACGGCGGAGAAGATGGCCAAGCGCGGCAACGCGACCGTGGAGAAGCTCGAGGCGCTGATCATCGAGCTCCGCAAGCGCATGGCGGCGCTGCCCACGGGTAGAATCGAGGTCGACGAGAACGAGCCCGTCGACGAGAACGAGCCCTGGCCGCCGAAGCCCCACCGGGGCCACAAGCCGCGCAACCTCACGCCCATCGACAAGGCGGGCCCGGCCCGCGGCGACGACTCGACGCGGTCGTCGCCGCCGGGGTCGCCGCAGTTCGGCTCGCGCGGCGCCGACGACAGCGTCCACTCCTTCCCCTCCTTCCCCGGGGGGCGCAAGTCCAACGCCATGACCGTGCGCGAGCGCGAGGTGCTCAACGAGCACCGCAAGTCCTGGATCAACCCGCAGGGCCCCGGCGCGGAGCACGACGAGAGCGCCAAGGCCGAGCGGCTCCTGAGCGCGGGGCCCGGCGGCCGGCGCCACAAGCCGTCCCTCGCGTCGGGCGTCCTCGAGCACCGGCCCAAGAGCGCGCCGTCGCCCTGGGCGAACCACAACAAGCTCCAGAAGGGCAAGTCCAGCGGCGGGCTCCGCCACGCGCCGAGCCACGGCCGGCTCTAAGCGTAATTACGGCGGCTTCCCGAGGAGGTGGAGGATCGCCGGGAGGACCGTCTTCCGGCTCGTCTGCTCGTTCAAAGAGCAGGCCCGCGCGCCGTCGCCGACGTCGCCGAACGTCGTCGCGCCGAGGCCGGCCGCGGATACGCCCTGCTCGACGAACATCTTCGACTCCAGCAGGTCCGGCGGCAGGCCCGCGGGGAGCGCCGCGAGGTCCGCCTCGAGGGTCGCCGCGCCTTTGGTGGCGTGGTAGACGAGCGACCGGCCGCCCGCGGCGTCGTCGTGCTTGGTCATCGCGAACAAGACGTCGACGCGCTCGTCGCGCGCGAAGGCCCGGAGCGCGTCGGACAGGGCGGCCTCGCCGCCCGCCCGGGCCGAAAACTCGGCGAACGTCAGGAAGATGTTCGCCGCGCCGACCCGCAACCCGTTCACTGAGGCGCGCTTGTAGTCGAGCGCGAGGAGCTGGCGCGCGTCGAGGCCGGCGACGTCGAAGCGCGCGGCCGACAGCGCGTCGCTCAGGTGCTTCATCGTCGCCGCGCCGCCCAGGCGGCACGCCTCCGGCAGGGCCCGCACGCGCAGGCCGTCGACGCTCCGCTCGCCGAAGGCGTCGCCGGAGAGCGCGTCTAAAAGAGCGTGCGCCGCCGCGACGTCGCGATCCGAGTACTTCGTGCCTTTGAACTTCTCGTCGAAGCCCCGGCAGTCCAGGGCGATGGCGAAGAGGAGCAGCGCGCCGAGGTCGCTGCGGCCCGCGCCGGCCGCGACGAGGCGCTCGGCGACGAGCGACGAGCAGCTGCCCGCGGCGCCGTCGACGTCGCGCTCCGCGGCCGCGTGCGCGCCCTCGTCGGCGTGGTGGTCGACGATACCCGCGACGGCGCCGGTCAGCGGGAAGCCGTGGTCGGCGCGGTTGTGGTCCGTGAGCCAGATGGCCACGTCCCGCCGCCGCGCGGCGACGGCCGGCGACACGTCGTCGGCGAAGACGAGCGCGTCGCCCGCGGAGACGAAGTCGAGCGCCGCCGACGCGTCGCGGCGCAACGCGAGATCCCGCCTCGCGAACTGCGCCAGGGCGACGCCGGACGTCAGGTGCGCGACGGCGAGCGCCGACGCGATGGAGTCGAGGTCGCCGGCGCGGTTGCCCACGGCGACGGTGCGCGCCGCGTCGTCGCCCGGGCCGAGGAACGCGGCCTTGCGCTGCGCGAGCCCCGCGAGCAGCGCGTCGGTCGTCGTCGCCAGGGCGCGGGCGGTCCGGGCGCAGGTGAGCGCTGCGAGGACCATTTTCACGCCCATGCTTTTTGGGCGCCAAGTTCAATTTTGGCCAATATATCTTCAACGTTAGGTAAAGAAACGCCCGACAGGATCAGCGCTGCCCCGCGGAGCGTCTCTCTGTTGTCGCGCCGCTTTGCGCCGCGTCCGCCGCCATGGGGATGCACTTCGACCTGCGGCCGATGACGCCGGAGGAGCGCGCGTCGGGCCTCGTCGCCGTGGAGTGGGAGAGCGAGGCCGACGACGGTAGCGTGGTGTCGGCCCTCGAGGACGTCGGGTCCGTGGCGAACCGGTCCTACGGGGCGACGCAGAATTTAGAGTGTTTGCGGGACGACGAGATGACGGTTTCGAGCGAGGTCGAGGGCCGCGTCGGCAAGTGCGAGCGGTCCTGCGAGCGCCTCGCGCGCGACATGAAGACGGTGTGGACGCTCGAGCGCGCGTTCGAGGGCCGCATGAGCGAGCACGTCAAGGGCTGGGGCGACGAGATCGCCCACATGCGCGACAGCGTCGTCGAGGAGATCCAGGACGGCCAGGCGGCCATCGTCGCCGAGGGCGTCGCGGGCCCGAAGGCCGAGCTCGTCGACGCGCGGCTGAGGCTCGACGCGGCCGAGGCCGCGCAGGCCGTCGGCGAGACGCGCGTCGGCGTCGTCGAGGAGCAGATTAGCGTGCTCGCGTCGATCAACGAGCGTCTGGTCGCGCTGGAGAAGCGGGCGGAGCGCGCGGAGCGGCGCGCGGCGCGCGCGGAGACGCTCTTCGACCGCCGCTGCGAGGACATCGAGACGTTCGCGTCGCAGCTCGACGAGTGGCTCACGGAGGTCGTCGCGCGCATCAAGCGCGACTCGCGGCGCATCGACGCCGCGGACCGGCGCGCGGCGCCCGTGCACCGCGCGCTCGCGAAGCTGTCGAACCGCATCGCGGCCGCGGTCATGATCGACGAGGCCGCGCGCCGGGCCGCCGAGGGCGACCGCGAGGGCGCCCGGGAGCTGCGGAGCTCCTTCGTGTCCGGCGACCACGACTTTCCCGACTTCGAAACGGCCTCGAAGGCGTCGCTGCTCCACCGCCTGAGCCGCGTGGGCTCGTGCGGCGGCGAGAGCCTCGCGGTGCAGCACGGCCTCCAGCTCGACGCGGCGTCCGAGGGCAGCTCGCGGGAGGAGGAGGTGCGGCGCAAGTCCGTCATCGCGACGCCCGGCGGCCTGCGGCGCGCGTCGTCCATCCCCGCGATCCCGCGCGCCGCGGACGACTTCTACGGCCCGCCGAAGGCCAAGTCCGTCGAGGCGCCGCCGCCGGAGCCGCCGAAGCCGACGGCGCCGGAGAAGACGGGCCTCGCCCGCGACGTCGCCAACGTGCTCGGGCACGTGCTCGAGGGCGGCCTCGACGGCGGCGGCGCCGCGGGCGCGCCCGCGCCGGCGGCCGCGGACGGCGACGCGGACCCGGACGAGCCCCGGGTGCTCATCAAGACGAACACGTGCCCGACGTCCATCTGGCACTCCACGGGGCTCTTCGACGACGACGGCGACGACGCCGACGACGAGCCCGTCGTCGTCGAGTCCTTCCCGGAGACGATCGTCGCCGACGCGGTGCTCGCGATCCTCCGCCGCGTGTCGGGCATCGAGGCGGGCAAGGCCGAGAAGTCGCAGCTCCGGGTCTACGAGACGGGCATCACGAACAACCGCAACCGCATCGAGTCGAGCGAGAAGCGGCTCGAGTACCGCGTCGCGAACGACGAGAGCCGCAACGAGAAGGCGTTCGCGGATCTGAACGAGGGCGCGGAGCACCTGAACGCGCGCCTCGAGAACGAGCAGGAGCGCATCACGTCCGTGTCCCAGCAGATCGAGAGCCTCCGGCGCATGTTCCAGCAGCTCAACATCGACAACATCGGCGCGGTCCGCGAGTTCCTCGCGCCGACGCTCGACAAGGTCGACGTCATCGCGGAGGACCTGCAGCGCGTCACGGAGGAGACGGGCTTCAAGCTCAGCGACCTCGAGCGCACGAAAGCGACGACGGAGGCCCTCATGAAGAAGGCGGACATGGACGTCGTCGAGGACAAGGCCACGACGTTCCACGTCGACAACGTCGCGTCGTCCGTGACCGCGCTGTCGCTCACCATCGGCTCCCTCGCCGAGCGCATCATCCACAGCGAGGGCATGGCCCAGCGCAGCGCGGAGACGGCCCAGAAGCTCGAGGTGCTCATCATCCAGCTCCGGAAGCACATCCTGGAGAACGAGGACCTCAACAAGCTCAAGGACGCGGGCGGCGCGTCGCCGAAGCAGCACAACCGGCGCCGCCTCTCCGCGGGCACGCCCGACCAGGCCTCGCCCAAGGCGACCTACCGCAAGCAGACGCCGTCGCGCCACCAGAGCTTCCACAACTCGCAGAAGCTCGCGCCGATCCCCCGCGACGGCGACGCGTCCGGCGGCGACGAGGGGCCCCACGCGATCCCCGCGTTCCCCGGCGCGAACCACCAGCCGCCCCTCGTCCCGCCGGGCGTCGCGCTCCACAAGCACCGCATGTCCTGGAAGAGCCCCGCGGCCGAGCACGAGCAGGCGCACGAGGCGCGGCACCGCGCCATCGCGACGGCCTCGGAGAACCGGCGCAAGAAGCCCGCGAAGACGGCGCTCACGGAGAGCCTCCGCTCGTCGCGGCCCGAGTCCGCGCCCCTGAGCCCCTGGACGCCCGACGCGAGCGACGCGTAAAAAAACGTTTTTCGAGCTTTTTTATGCATGTCCCGCGAGCGCGCGCCGCTTGCGCTCCGTGCAGACGAAGTCGACAAAGGCGGGATACGAGTCGATGGCGGCGATGAGATCGCGAAGCGTCCTGGCCATGGGATCGTCGGCGTGCCTTCTCAGCAAAACCATGAAATCCTCGTGCGACGTCGCGCGCTCGCGCACAAACTCGTCGAGCCTCCCTTCGACGACGCCGAGGAACTTCGAGTGGAGCGTCATCGCCTCGTGAGTTTGCTCGCGACGAAGGTCTCGGAATTCTCCACCGTGCTCCTCTATGAACGCGTCGATGTATGGGCAGATGTTACGCATATAATACTTCACGACATCGAGGAGCTCGGTGTCCGACGCCTTGAACTCCAATTCCGCCGCCTCTCTCCGCAGCGCGGCCCTGTCGATGTCCGGCTCCTCCTCGTCGCTGCTGCACGACCCTTGCACGTAGCTCTCACCGTCGCTGGAGCTGCCGGAGCTGCCGTCCATCGTGTTTGAAACAGCAACGATTGTTCAACATGAACACAAGGTGAACACAAACAGGTTTACGAAAGCGGCGCGGCCTAGGGCGTGACGTGCCGGAGGTCCACCGTCGGCGCGCGGCCGCCGCGGCGCCCGAGGCGCACGTTGAAGGTGCCCGCGGCCTCCTCGTCGTCCTCGGTGAGCGCGGGCGAGTCGAACTTGCCGGGCGCGGGCCGACTCGCGGGCCGCTCCGGCGTGAGCGGCGTGCCGTTCTCGAGGTGGCCGACGAGGGACCGGAAGACCTTGGGCGCCGGCGGCGAGTGCTTCTCGTCCTCGAAGTCGGAGTCGTCGGACGCGAAGCGGGCGAAGTCGCGGAGGTCGAGGGGCTCGTCGGACGACGGCCGCGGCAGGAGGATCTGGCCACCGTCGTCGTCCTCGTCGGAGCTCGCGAACTTGTCGAAGTCCAGGTCCTCCTCGACGGAGTCGCGCCGCTCGGGCCGCGCCGCGGCCGCGGCCGGCGGCCGCGCGGGCCGCGGCGGCGGCCGGAGCGTCGGCACCGCGCGGGGCCTGGCCCGCCGCGGGATCTTCGACGTCAGCGGGCTCGCCTGGCCCGTCGGCACGCCGAGCGGGTCGCGCCGCGGCGCCGGCGCGGCGGGCGCGGCGGCCGGCGGCACGGCCGCGGCCTTGGGCGCGGCCTTCTTCCTCGCGAGGCCGCGGACCTTGGGCCGCGGCGGCGGCGCGATGATGGTCTGCGGCGACGTCGGCACGGCCGACGTCGGCGCGCCCTCGCCCTCCTCGATCTCGACGTCGTCCTCCGGCAGCGCCTCGAGGACCGGCGGCGGCGTCGCCGCGCGCGGCGGCGGCGGCGGCGCGCCGAGGCCCCGGAGCCGCGCGGCGGCGCCCGACGGCGCGGCGGCCGCCGGCGGCGAGATGACGAGGCCCGGCGCCGCGGCGTAGAGCTCGACCTCGCCCCGCGGGTCGTAGTGGTCGAACTCCTCGCGCGACGGGTGCCGATCGACGCGGTCGGGCTGGCTCCCGCGGCTCCCGGGCGTCCCCGGCGTCGGCGGCGTCTCGCGGCCGGGCGTCGCGCCGCCGCCGGGCGACGGGGGGCGCAGGCGCGCCGGCGACCCGCCCGGCGGCGGCGAGCTCGCGGCCGACTCGCGCAGCTGCACGGCGGCCTCGCGCGAGCTCACGGTCTGCTCGCGCGCCTGGACGGCGATCTCGCGGGCCTGCACGGCCCGCTCCTTGGCGAGCAGCACGTCCTGCCACGCCTCGAGGTACCGCGCGCGATCGTCGAGGCTCGACATGGGCCTCACGAGCGCGCGGGGCAGCCTCGCAGCATCGCGTGGAGCTGAGTGTGGTTTACAGCCGTTAAGTGAAGTGTATTTGAAGTGTAATTGCACGGCACTCAGCGGTTGGGCGCTTAATCTGGGCGCTTATGGGCAGCTAAACAACTTGCCGACCATGCTCACGCCGTCGCACCAGCGGGCGCGCTATGGCCAGTTCACGGACCCGCCGAACGCGAACTACGAGAGCTACCACATGAGCCAGGCGGCGGCGTGGCAGGGCCTGGACCGCGGCCCGCGCACCGACCCGGCGACGCTGCTCATGGTCAACTTCGCGCGCCAGGCCGGCGAGCTCGGCAACGGCGCCCGGGGCGGCGGCGAGGGCGGCGCGCTCGCGCGGCGGCTCTACGCGTCCGTGCGGTCCCTGCTCGTCGACGCGGGGTCGGGCGCCGCGGTCAAGGCCGAGGCCGCGGCGTGCCTCGGGGGCTGGTGCGCGCGCTTCGAGGAGCTCGCGGCCGACGTCGCCGGCGACGCGCGCGCCCTCGGCGCCCTGGCGCTGGGCGTCGAGGCCCTGCGGTCGTCCGAGGACCGCGACGCGGACCGGCGGGCGCTCTGCGCGCGGTCCGTGGGCTGCCTCCGCGCGGCCGTCGACGGCGGCGGCGGCGGCGCCGCGGCGGCGGCGGCGGCCGCGGGGGAGCTGCCGCGGCTCGTCGTGGCGCTCGCGGGCATGGACCGCGCGCCGCTGGCCGCGCGCCGCGACGCCGCGGCGCTCGTCGGCGCGCTCGCGGAGCGCGGCGGCGCGGCGGCCGTCGCCGCGCTCGTCGACGCGGGCGCGGCGCGGTGCGCGGCGCGGGCCGCGTCCCTCGGCGACGCGCGGAGCGCGGGCGCCACGGACCTCGGCCTCGGCGCCGGCCGCGCGGCGGCCGCGGCGCTCCGGTGCCTCGCGCGCGACGCCGGGCCCTCGCGCGACGCCGTCGCGGCCGAGGCCCCGTCCCTCCTGGCGACGATCTCCGACTGCGGCGACGGCGCCGTCGTCGCCGACGCGCTCGAGGCCCTCGCGCGCTGCGCCATGGACGCGGCAACGCGGCCGCGGCTCGCGAGCGCGGGCTGCGTCAGGGTCGCCGTCGGCCGGCTCCTCCGGTCGCGGCCCGCGCGGGGCCCGGACCCGGCGGCCGTCGACGCCGCGGCCTGCGGCTGCCTCGCGAACCTGTGCCTCGAGCCCGCGGCGCGGGACGCGCTCGTCGCCTGCGACGGCGTCCGCGTCCTCGCGGCCGTCGCGCGCGACGCCGCGGGCGTCGCCGTCGACGGCGCGGGCAACGTCCTCGGCGCGCACCACGCGCCCCCGGACTGGGCGCCGAGCGGCGGGACGCTCGGGGCCGCGGCGCTCGCGCTGCGCAACGGCTGCCTCGACCACGCGGTCAACCGCGACCGCGCGGTCAAGACCGGCGCGGTCGTCGGCCTCGTCGCCGCGGGCGCGCGCGGCCGCGTCGACGCCGGCGAGCTCGCCGCGTGCGTCGCCGCGCTGCGCGTCTTGGTCGGCGACGCGCCGGCCTACGCGCGGGTCCTGCGCGAGGCCCGGGGCCACAAAGTCCTCGCGCACATCCGCGCGGGTTTGGACGCCGCGGGCGAGGCCGGCGCCGTCGACGACGTCGACGCGCTCCTCAAGGTCCACGACCGCGCCTTCGGGCCCGACCCGGCGCGGCCGCCGCCGCCGCCGAAGCCCGCGGGCCCCCGGCCGACGGGCGCGCACTGGGGCGACCCCAAAGAGGAGGCGGGCGAAAAGGCGTGGGACAGCTACCAGGCCGCGCACGGCCGCGCGTCGCGCTTCCCCCAGTACCACGCCGACGAGCCGCCGGCGCCGCCGCCGCCGGCCATGCCCCAGCCGCCGCTGCCCTTCCGGCCCCCGCGGAGCACGCCGGGGAGCACGCGGCCCTGGTAGGTTTTATGGCCGCATAACACATCCCGCCGGCGGGATATGTTACGCAAGACGCCCGTCGCCCGTGGGGGTCGTCGGCTTTCGTGGACCGGCGACCTCCTGCCCGATCCCCGCGCTGCACATCATGTCCATCTTCTTACGTCCGCGTCGGTCGCGCCTAGCCCCGTCCCCGGCCGCGGCCCTTGCCGCCGCCGCGGCCGAAGCCCTTGCCCTTGCCCTTGCCGCCCTTGGACCCGCCCTTGCCGCGGCCGCCCTTGCCCTTGCCGCCCTTGCCCTTGCCCTTGCCGCCGCCGCCGCCGCCGCCGCCGGGGCTCGTGAACCGGCTCAGCGGCAGGAGCTTCATGGGGTCGATGCAGAAGGTGTCGCCCTCCTTGAAGGACGCCGCCGTCGCGCCGGCCTCGGGCTTGACGGTGAACATGACCTCGTTGATGGGGCCGAAGATCTCGTCGACCTTGCCGACGCGCGTGTCCTTGTCGACGAAGATCGACGCGTTGAAGTAGGGCACCATGGTGTGCGTGAGCTTGCAGACGATGTCGCCCTCGCAGGAGTGCATGACGGACCCGACGGCCTCGACGCGCTCCGGCGGGCCCTCGGGCGCCCGGTTGCCGAAGCCGCGGCCGCCGCCGCCGCGCCCGGCGCCGCGGCCCTTGCCGCCGCCCTTGCCGCCCTTGCCGAAGCCTCGAGGCGGGCGCATAGCTGGGGGACGTACCGTGCGCGCCCCGGGGGCTCGTTCCTCGGGGTGTCCGCAGGCGCTCGGCAGCACCAGAAGTGCTTGCTTGGCTCGCCCAGACGGTCCGAGAGCCGCGTCAACATGCGCGTCTTGACGGCAGCGTTGGCCTGCCAAGGGCAGCCCCGCGGCCTCTCGTCTCGCACACGCGTCGTCGCGCCGCGCGCAGCCCGATGGACGGCACGGAGGAGACGAAGCTGCTCGGCGACGGCGAGGGCGACGAGCCCGCGTCGTCGGCGCCGGAGAAGGAGGCGCCGAGCCTCGTCGTCGGCTGCGCCAAGGTCAACGAGGAGGTCACGGACTCGTGCCTCTGCGGCCTCAAGGCCCTGTCCTTCGCGACCATGCTCGCCGGCGCGCTCGTCATGGCCGTCAACGTCTTCGAGATCGTCGACTTCCAGGAGAGCTACCAGGCCTACGCGCTCCGGGGCTACGCGACGCTCTTCGGACTCTTGATCGTCCTCGCGGAGCTCGAGCGGCCGCGGCTCCTCCTCGACTACTGCCGGTTCCTCGAGTTCTGGAGCCTCAAGGGCCTCTTCGTCGTCTTCGTCGGCGTCCTCACGCTCGACACGGAGGCCGACAACAACTCCGCGCTCCAGACGTCCGCGGCGATCGTCGTGTGCGCGCTCGGCGCGGTCTACTTCGTCTTCGGCCTCTTCTGCGTCAAGTCCTACCGCGACTACCGCAAGCAGGGCCTCCACGCCGGCGTCGAGAAGAAGCTCAAGGGCCCCGCGCCGCCCGCGAGGGCCGCGGAGCCCGACCCTCCGCGCGCGCCGCCGCGGCCGACGGCCGGCGCCGACGCGCCGAGCTGGCTCGACCCGCGCCAGGACATGGCCTAGGGCCGCGGCGTACTTGTGTGGTGTGTGTCGACGGCTGGCCGCGCGCCGAGCTCGGCGGCAACATCGCTGCAACATGGCGACGCGTGAAGCACTCCTCGGAGAGCGTCGATCGATTTAGTCGAGGTGGAGTGGTTTCGGCAGACGCGCCGCGGCACGCGACCTCGGCCGCGAGCGCTCAAAAGCGTCGCCCGCGCCGAGGCACGCGACCTCGGCCGCGAGCGCTCAAAAGCGTCGTCCATCGACGATGGCGACCCAGCGCCACCAGGAAGCGCATCGATTTTTAGACTTGTGCAAGCGCGAGTTCGCGACGCGCCCGACCATCTACACGGAGATGGTGAGGAATCTGAACGCCTTCCAGCGAGGCACGGCGGACCGGGAGGGCATCCGCCAGCGCGTCGAGGCGCTCCTCGCGGGCACGCCCGAGCTCCTGCGCGGCTTCCGGTCGTTCCTCCCGGAGGACGCGGCCCCCGCCGCGCCGATCGGCCGGGGCGGCGGCAAGACCTTCGAGGACGCCATCACCCTCGACAGCGACGAGGAGGCCGTCGTCCCGGAGGCGGCGGAGGACGAGGAGGTGCAGATCGTGGGCAACACGGGCTCGAACCCGCTCTCGGATTTCCCGCACCCGCGGCACGCGTGCGTCGTGCACCCGTTCCCCCCCGGCGGCGGCCGCGACGTCGACCGGCCCGCGGCGGAGGTCCACTGCCCTCGATGCTTCTGCTTCCTCTGCGACGGCCCCGCCGCGGAGTGCGCGTCGTGGCGCGAGCACGCGATGGCGCGGAACGACGCGAGCTGGATGGCCGTGCGGACGTGCCTCCGCGCGGCCCCCGTCGCCGCGCCGGCGGCGCGGCGCCCCGCGCAGCGCTTCGTCCGCCCCCCGGCGCCGAAGCGCGCGCGACGGAGCTACTAAAATCGACGGAGCTGCTAAAAAAAACCGCGTTACCCGTCGTCGAGCAAGAAGGGCCGGATCGTCGCGTCCATGGCCGCGTCGACGAGGGCGTCGATGGGCTTGATGATGAAGGGGATGCAGCCGAGGCCGCAGAGCGTCGGCACGAAGGGCCGCGCCGTCGCCCGGCCCGCGAGCGTTACGACGCGGTTCACGACGACGCCCGGCACCGCGACGGACGCGAGCGCCTGCCAGACGAGCGCGTCGACGCCGTGGCGCACGTCGCCGTCGGCGTCGAACTTGTGCTTCGCGTCCGCGGCGACGTAGGTGCAGGCCACGGCGTAGGACCCAAAGTAGAAGGCGCGCGGCACCATGGGCTTGAAGGACTCGCCGATCTCGTTGGCGTAGCCCAGAAAGCGCACGGGCGTGTCGCGATAGATGTCCACCTCCTTCGCGACCGGGTCGCGCGACGCGTCGACGGCCATGGCGCGACGACGAGGGCGGCGGCGGCGGCTGGAGTGATGATCCTGCGCTTGCTGTGATCTCCGCGCCTTACTAAAGTTTGCTTCAAGTTGCCGAAGGAGACCCTCCGCGCGCGGCGAGCGAGCAGTGCTCGCTGCGGTAAAAACCAAGAGCCGCTACTAGTCATTCAGCGGGTCGAGCGCGCGGAACCCGAGGAACCGTCGCGTGCGCGGCCATCGCGACCCGAGCGGCGGGCTCGCGGCCGCGGGCGCGCGCGGCGGCGCGAGGCCCTTGGCCTTTTGCAGGTCGGACCGCGACCAGATCGCCGGCGGCGCGGCCTCCTCGGCCTTGGGCGGCGGCACGCTCTGGCTCCGCCGCTTGCGGCCGAACTGGCGCAGCTTCAGCACGGCCGGGCTCACGTCCGCGTCGGACGCCGGCGACGCGCGCGAGACCGGCCCCGTGCAGACGATGGACGGGCTCGCCGCCCCGGCGCCGTCCGCGGGCAGCGCCTGGTCCGGCCGCAGCGGCGTCTGGAACGTGCACTCGAACTTCTTCGTCGGGGGCGTGCTCCGGCTCCGCGCCGCCGGCGTCGTCCGCCGCGCCGCCGCGGGCGCCGGGGTCGCGCGCGGCTCGGGCCCGTCGACGGCCGAGTCGGGGCGGAGGTTGCCGGTCATGAACGTCGTCTCGACGCGCGGCATTGCCTAGCTGGGATCCGCGCGGAGTCGGGACCTATGCCTTGTCATCATAAGAGGGCTGCTCCAGCCCGGGGGGCAGCATCCGTTCAACATGCAGCGCATTTACCTCGATCTCCGCGCGGCGCCGGAGTCGCGCCATCCACTAGCTCTAGCGGCGGCTCTAGCATCGAGCGTCTTCTTAATTTATCGATCGCAAACAAGTGCTACGCGCTTGCTTGTCCGGCGGATTATTCCGCCACCACCATGGACGCATCCGACGCAGCAGACGCAGCGCCGCCAGATGCGCCGCTGCGAGCACCAGTACCACCCGCGCCGCTGCAGGGCTCCGTCGTCAAGGAGCCGTCGCTCCTCCCCGCAATCACGGCGACGGCGACCATCGTCGCCGCGTCGCCGCTGCAGGCCGACGACGTCGAGTTCGTCGACGACGACGAGGACCTGCCGCTGCCGCCGCTGCCGCGGCCGCGCCGCGCCGCGCTCCGCGCCGAATCCTGCATCGGCATCAAGACGATCCTCGCGATCATCGGCGTCGTGTTGATCATCACGCACCTCGCGATCCTCCCCGGGTCGCTCTCGGCGGCGAGCAGAACCGCGTGCCTCGCGGTCACGTACGCCGAGGTCTCGATCGCGCTGCTCTGCCTCGAGCGCATCCTCCGCGGCGACCCGGGCACGATCAAGCGCACGCCGGCGACGACGCGGCCCGTGCCGCGGCGCGTCGCCGACGCGCTCCGCCGCTACCCGACGGCCGACGCGGTCGTCGGCTGCGGCAACAACGTCGTCGACCCGGTCCTCGGCTCCTACTGCGTCCGCTGCTGCGTCTGGCGGCCGCCGCGGAGCAAGGCGCACCACTGCTCCCAGTGCCAGCGCTGCGTCGTCGACTTCGACCACCACTGCGGCTTCTACGGCCGCTGCATCGCCGGCGGCAGGACGTCGGGCAACGTGCCCTTCTTCTTCGCGATCATCGCGACGGGCTACGCGGCGTTCTTCTCGACGCTCGTCTTCCTGGTGCTGGCGCTCTCGAGCTTCGACGATCCCGGGTAAACTTACCTAGTGCACCCCTCAGAGGAAGTTGTACACGGGAGCCGCGGGCGCGGCGGCGTTGGCCGCGAGGCTCGCCTCCGCCGCGGCCGCGCGCGCCTCCGCGGCCGCGAGTCGCTCGCGCAGGCGCGCGTTCTCGGACCGCAGCGCGGCCTCCGTCGCCGGCGGCAGCGACGGGTCGACGACGTCGTCTTCGGCCACGGTCTCCTCGTCCGTGTCCTCGTCTTCGGTCACGGTCTCCTCGTCCGTGTCCTCGTACGTGTCCTCGTCGTCGCTGCTCCAGGCGGGGACGCTGATGACTTTCTCCATGCTCCCGGGCGTTTCGGGAGCCCGCTCGGCGAAGGTGAGATCGGTGAGGACGTCGTCGGTCTCGCCCTGTTCGATCAAGTCCGCCAATACCATGAGCTGCGGGGGCATGGGCTCCGCCGGGTCCACGAGGGTCGTGATGAACGGTAGGAGCTTCTCGCCGTAGCTCCGCCCGACGAGGTCCTCGTCGTCGAAGTTGTGGTCGCCCTTGGCGCGATGGAGCACCGCGATCCGCTTCGCGGCGGCGGCGACGACGACGCCGATGGAAGCCGCGTCGAGGCGCCCGGCGGCCTCGGACGCCGCCGGTTCGGGCTGCTTCTTCTTCTTCTTCTTCTTGCCGCCGCGGCGCGTCTTCTTCTTGCCGCCGCTCGACGCGTCCGCGAAGGCCGCCTCGTAGAAGTCGCGGATGTCGTCGGCTTTTTCGTCCACGATCTGCTGCGCGGACTTTCCGTCAGGCCCCAACGGCTCCGTCGGCTCGTAGCTCTCGGCGTTGGCCGCGTGCTCGCGCTTGAGCTCCTCGATCGACGGCGGCGCGCGCTTGAACTGGTAGACGCTCACGCCCTCGAGCGTCGGCGGCGACGCGTTGTCGTCGACGTCCGGCGGCGCGAAGGGCGCCACCACGGGAGGCTCCTGCGCCGCGAGCTCGTGGCACGTCGGCGTGTTGACCCACGGCGAGAGCGTCGCGCGCCCGAGGCCCTGCGTGCCCATGCGCGGCACGGGCTGGTCCTTGGACGGCGTCCAGGCCATGCGCATGCCGCTGCGCGAAATCTTGTCGCCCTTGGCGTAGTCGCGCCGGTCGCCGATGACGATGTTTCCGGCTTCGACGTGCGCGTAGAAGTTGAGCTCCCGGGGGCCGAAGGCCTCGCGGATGAACATGCGCGTCTTGCTGTCCGAGAAGTCGTGGTCGTGGACCATCGCGGCGAAAGTCCGGCGGTACGCGACGGCGATGGAGTCCACGGGCGCGCCCGCGGCCCGGACGCGCCGCGCCTCGTTCTCGGCGGCCTTGGCGAACGCCTGGGCGAGCTCGGGCGGCACGCGCGCGCCCGCGGCCATGCAGATCATCGCGAGGACGACGTAGGTGTTCCCAACAAGATGATCCTCCCCATAATGGCTCTCCGCGAAGTAGGGGCCCATCTCGTAGGCGTTCGCGACGGCGACGAGCTCCGAGAGCTTCGCTTCGACGTCGACGGCGCGGAGCCGCGTCCACCACTTGAAGAGCTTATCATAATACTCAACCGCATGGCGCGCCGTCATCGCCGGCAGGACGCCCGACCCGGGACACGTGGCCTTATGCATAAACAGCCCGAAATTCATCGACGGCGTGTCGAAATCCTCGCGGTCGCCGTACATCACTTGGAGTAGTTTTTCGACGCATTCTATGGCCGTGTCGGTCCCAAGCAAATAATCGAGATGGAAGATGCCCATGTCGTCGTCGCGGCGGGCGAGTCGCGCGCCAAAATCTCCACTCGCGGGGCCACGGCCAATGATGAAGCGAATTTGAGTTTCTGGACACGATGAGCAGCATGGAGCTGCCAAATGCGCAGCGTGCATAGACGCGCCGCAGCAGCCCACGCGGCAGCGTACATAGACGCGCCGCAGCAGCCCACGAGCGATGGTCAAGTTCGCGGAGCGCCTCGAGGACGCGAAGCAGTCGGAGTGGGCGGCGTATTACGTCGACTACGACCGGCTCAAGCTGCTCCTGCGACTCATCGTGCGCGCCGCCGAGCGGCCGAATGCCAACGCGCCCTGCGGCGCCAGCAATTTCGACATCGACGGCGGTTTCGGCCTGCTCGAGCCGACGCCGGTCCTTGCGCCCCACCTCGGAAGCGAGGCGCGGCGCCGGCTCTTCGCGGTCCTCGACTGCGACGCCGCGCCTCGGCTCCCGCGGCCCGCGAGCGCGACGGCGCTCGGTTCGCTCGGCGTCCTCGCGGGCTCCGCGCCGTCGCTGGCGCTGCTGCTCGCGGCGGGCGAGGAGGAGGACGGCGGCGCGTGCCACTGGACGCGCTGGCTCTTCTCGCCCGCGCCGGGCGACGCCTACGACGTCCTGGCCGCCGGCTTCGACGTCGCGTGCGTCGCCGAGCTGCGCAAGGTGCAGCGGCACTACACGCGCGAGCTCGCGCTCCTCGAGGAGCGCTGGGCCCACCACCTCCGCGAGCACGTCGCCGCGCCGCGGCGCGGCTCCCGCGGGTCCTACGCGGCCGTCGCGGCCGACGAGCCGGGCGGGCCGCGGCGCCGCGCGTCGACGGCCGACGCCGAGCCCACGGACCGCGCGTCGCGCGAGTCGCTGAAGCGGGCCCTGGCCCAGCTCGACTTCGACGCGCGGAAGCTCGTCGCGGGCGGCGTCCCGCGATGTTTTGGGAAAAGGTGACCGGGACGCGCCGCCGCGCTTCCGCCGCCGCCGGGCCACGCGCGACCGCCTCGAACGCAGGTCGATTACACGGTCTGGAACTACAGCGCGTTCGTCAAAATCACGAAGAAGCGCGACAAGCTCCTGAAGCGCGAGCCGAAGATCCGCGAGCGCTTCTGCGAGGGCGTGCGCCACCGCGACTGCTGGTCCGCCGCCAAGGCCCGCGCGCTCGCGGACGACGTCAAGGCGTCCTACGCGGCCGCGTTCTACGACGGCGACGAGGCCATCGCCGAGCGCGGGCTCCGCGACGACCACGTCGTCCTCCACACGACGCACGGCGGCTACGACGCGGACGCGCTGCGCCTCGGCTACCGCTGCGGCGCCGCGGCCGTCTTGGCCGCCTGGCTGCTCTGGGACTGCTTCGAGGTCGTCGCGTCCGGCGCGGACGTCGACGGCTGGCGGCGGTCCGTCGCCGCGGCGCCGGCCTGGCCCGTGTTCCGCGGGCTCGGCTGCCTCCTCGCCTGGCACTGGCTCTGGGGGGCGTCGCTCCACGTCTGGGCGCGCTACCGCGTCAACGTCGAGTTCCTCTTCGACGCGGACCCGCGGGTCGCGGCGACGCACCTCGACGTCTACGCGGAGGCGTCCGTCGAGACCGTCGTGCTCCTCGCGCTGCTCCTGATCTACTACAAATCCACCTACGCGTACGGCGTCCCGGGCCGGCGCTCGGCGCCGCGGCTCGCGGCGGGCGTCCCGTTGGCGGCCGCGATCTTCGGCGCGTGGCGCCTGGTCTTCCCCTGGAAGCGGCGGCGCCAGCTCTGGGCCGCGCTCGGCCGCGTCGTCCTGGCGCCCTTCCGCGAGGTGCGCTTCGTCGACACCTTCGTGGCCGACGTGCTCACGAGCATGGTGAAGGTGCTCCTCGACGTGCTCTGGACGTTATGCTTCTTCCTCTCCGGCGACGTCGTCGCGGCGGCCGCGAGCGAGGACGACGCGGTCTTTTCGCCGACGTGGGCGCGGTCGCGGTTCGCGACGCGCGTGCTCACGCCCGCGGTCTGCCTCCTGCCCGTGCTCTGGCGCTTCCTCCAGTGCCTGCGCAAGTACAACGACAGCGGCGCGTCGCCGCGGCGCTGGCTCCAGCTCGCGAACGCGACCAAGTACGCGCTATCACTCTTCGTGAGCCTCTTCTCCGCGCTCAACGTCGGCGGCGGCGGCGGCGGCTCCGTCTTCGCGGCCCAGCCGTTCTGGTTCGCCGTCTTCGTCGGGTCGTCGCTCTATTCGTGGTGCTGGGACGTCTTCGTGGACTGGGGGCTCGCGCCCTACGCCGACGGCGAGGTCCTGTCGCGGCCGCGGCGCCTCTACCCGGCGGCCTGGTGGTACCGCTGCGCGGCCGCGGCGGACTCCGTGGGCCGCTTCGTCTGGCTCGCGCAGATCCTCCCGCCCTCGGACACGTCGCGGCGCATCGACGCCATCGTGCCGGACTTCTTCGTGCCCCTCCTATCGCTCGCGGAGCTCGCGCGGCGCAGCGCCTGGTCCTGCTTCCGCCTCGAGCACGAGCACGTCTCGAACGCCTTCGGCCACCGGAGCGAGCAGCAGTTCGTGCCTTCACACTTCCGGCGCCGCGCCGTCTCCCAGGCGCCCAAGCGCCTCCAGAGCGGCGTGGAAGCCCTGCTCATCGTCGGCCTCGTGTCGCTCCTCCTCGCGAAGATCGCCACGTCGTCGACGGCCGTGGGACACGCGCGCGCGTCCTTGCACCGGCCGTCGCCGGAGCCGACGCGCGCGCCGTTCTAGAGGCAGAAGTTAGGCGCGGGCCGCGGCACGAGCAGCACGCCCAGCGCCGTCGCGGCGCCCACGGCCGCGGTCCCGAGGACGTAGGTGAGCGCGAGCGCGAGCGCCCGGTGGAGCGTCGTCTTCTCGCGGAGCGGCACGCGCGGCTCCAGCCGCAGGACGAGCGCGTGGTAGCGCGGCACGAGCGCGTAGGCCGCGAGGGCCTTGAGCGGCAGGAGCGCCGCCTCGAAGAGCCGGAGCGTGTAGATCGTCCGGATGAATTCGGACCAGCGCGACGCCGCCGCCGCGGTCCGCGTCGCGTACGCCCAGGACGCGACGACCTTGAGCCCCGTCATCGCGTTCGACACGAGCGACCACGTGAGCACGAGGACGGATCCGTACGACGCGACGGCGACCATGAGCGCCTCGCGCTGCTTCGCGTTGAGGCCCGAGAACATGGCGCGCGACAGCTCCGCCGGCAGGTCGTTGAAGTACGAGGCTCGCAGCTCGTTCGCCGCGCGCTCCGTCTCCGAGAGGATCTTGCGCCCCACGTCGCCGAACTCGTAGTCCTCCTTCCCCGTGAAGCTCGTGACGGCGCTCTTCGCCCGGTCGCCGACCATCTGCAGCGCGAGCGCCGCGTCCTTCTCGTCGACGACGCCGTCGTCGTTGAGGTCGCCGAAGGTGCCGTCCTTGCCCGTCAAGCCGGCGACGGCGCGCTTGGTTATGTCGCCGAACTTGTAGGACCCGTCGCCCGTCACGGAGCGCACGGCGCCCTCGACGAGGCCCGCCGTCGCGTTGCCCACGGACGACAGCACGTCGTCGTCCTTGGCGGCGCGGCGCGGCGCCAGGAGCCGCGCGTGCGTCGCGCGGACGTGCGGCGCGCGGAGTCGCGGCTGCGTCGCGCGGACTTGCGACGCCGGGAGCCGCGCGTGCGTCGCGCGGACGTGCGGCGCGCGGAGCCGCGCGTGCGTCGCGCGGAGCTGCTGCGGCGCGAAGCCCGCGCACATCGGCGCGAGCAGCCAGAGCCACACAGTGTACATCTCGAGAAGGCTGAACCCCATGCTCATATGCTCTAGGCATCAACATCAAGGCAAACTGGTGTTTGATCTTTGCCGGGCAAATCACATGGCATGCGCAAGATTGGGCTGCATTCTAAATGTGCGCCCCATGACGACGGGCTGAAACCTCGGCGATGGCGGAGGTCGCCGTGCCCTTGTGGGAGATCGTCGAGCTCTTGAAGCGCGAGCTGAACCTCAAGGGCAACTCCGCCGACGTCGTCGCCGAGTCCTGCGCCCAGCTCAACGTCGCGGACGAGGGCTCGCTCGTGGACCGCGCCGAGCGCTGCCAGGGCGTGCTCTGCGGGGCCCGGGGCGGCGCGCGCGTCGTCCCCGCCGTCGAGGCCGACGTCGTCGCCGCGGGCGGCGACGCCGCGGTCGTCGCCGCGCCCGCNTGCGGCGCGGGCGTGGCCGCGGAGCTCATGGCGCGCGGCGGCGCGGCGACGAGCCGCTACGTCGCCGCCGAGGCCCACGCGGGCTGCTACCTCGGCACCTGCTGCCTCTGCTGCGGCTACAGCTACCTCAACGCCGGGGCAGCGACGC
>NW_008705566.1:722108-728257 GCF_000186865.1 Aureococcus anophagefferens | reverse complement strand
GGGACCCCGGTCGCCCCCCCCCCCCCCTCCCCGCCCCGCCCCTGCGCAACGCTTCCAAAACGCGAGGGCTCTGCCCTGCAGCGTCATACCCCGAGACGCGTGTCCCGACTCCGGCCGCGCGTCCGTCCAATTGACAGTCCCAATTGACAGACGCGGGCCGGGGGCGCGGGCCTTTTCTCTTTTTATGACCAATTCACTAACCTCCCTATTTTTCGAAGATGACATGTTGGTGACCCCCACCGTTAGATCGAAAAGGACGAGTCGGCGTCGTCGTCGGTGTACTCGTCGTGGCTGTGGTGGCCCGCCTGGTTCGGCGGCTCGATGAAGTCCTCGGGCGGCTGCGCGGCGAGCCGCTCCTGCTCGCGGCGCTTCTCGAACTGCTCCCACTCCTCGATGTAGGTCTTGATGATCATGGCGACGACGAGGTTCGCCAGGAGCACGACGAGGCACGCGTAGTTGACGATGAAGAACGCGCGGACCCACCGCGTGCCCGTCGCGGAGACGAAGCCCGCGACGATGGTCTGCCAGTCGTTCGTGACCATGAGCTCGAAGAGGACGACGAAGGACCCCAGCAGGTCGTTGAAGTTGTTCGCGAAGTAGCCCGCGGCCGCGTAGTCGTCGACGACGGGGTCCCACTCCTTGTGGTGGATGCACGTGATGTTCCGCCCCGTGTACGCGACCCCCAGCTCCTCCGAGTTGCCCACGGACGCGACGACCTTGGCCGTGCAGATGTAGCCCCCTAAAATCTGCGTCCCCGCGCTGCCGAAGACGTAGTAGTAGGAGAACAAGACGCCGAGCAGCGCGACGGCCGTCGGCGCCATCGCGCGGAACGTGTCCGTCAGCACGCGGAACCGCACCGTGTAGCGCAACAAGCGCACCAACCTCAGCTGCCGTAGAATGATGATCAGCTTGAAGAACTTGCGCAGCGCGTCGGTCCAGCCGAAGTAGATCACCGTCGCGAAGCACGACAGCACCGTGATGACGCAGTCGAGCTTGTTGTGCGCGCCGATCCAGTAGCGGTACCAGCCCTTGGCCGCGACCTTCAGCAGCATCTCGATGAGGAAGATTAAAGTGAAGGACAGATCGAGGCCCACGACGGGGCAGTCCTGGGGCGAGTCCTCCTCCTCGCAGCGGATGTACTTCGTCGACAGCACGAGCGTGACGAGGTTCGCGACGAGGATGCCGTCTATGAAAAGCTCGAAGGCGTTGAAGCGGCCCACGTGCGACTCCTCCAAAAACGTCACGAGGCTCGTGAAGGTCTTCGTCGACGCGACGCCCGGGAAGAAGCGCTGGACCTCCGTGCGGCGCTTCGCGACGCGGATCCGCTCGCCGACCGCGGCCATGATGCGCACGAAGTTGCGCACGTTGATGTCGGACTCGTCGGACATGTGGCGCTGGTGCACGGGCGTGCCGAACAATGCCGCCCCCGGCGTCTCGTAGGGCCGCCGGCCCGTCAGGTCCGCGATGTGGAGCGCCAGATCCTTGTCGAAGTTGCGGATCGCGCCGCCGTACTCGTGCGCCAGAAACGCGCGGATGACCCGCAGCTTGATGCGCCCCGTGCCCTTGCGGTCGAAGACCTTGAAGCAGTCCCGCAGGGACTGCTCCGTGTTCCGCCGCGCCTGCTTGGACGCCGAGAGGTGCTTCTTCATGAACGCCGTGTACAACACGGCGAACGTGAGGTTCATGAGCACGAACATGCCCAGGAGCAGGTAGAGCGCGAAGAACAGAAAGGTCATGCGGTTGATGTCGTAGGCGGGCATCATCGACGACGGGTAGTCGTTGTTGCTCAGGAGCACCATGAGCGTCCAGAGCGTCTCCTTGAAGTCGCGCATGTACGGCGACTGGTGCTCGGGCCCCTTGTCGAAGGTCGACGTCGCAATCCAGACGCTGAAGAGAATGTAGGCGATGAGGAAGAGCCCCGCGTCGACGCAGTCCGGCAGGACCCGCGCGATGACGACGAGCATGTTCCACATGCCGCCGTACGACGCGATGAAGATCGCGATGCGGCAGTAGGGCGCGAAGCGGAAGCCCTTGGACACCAGCGCCATGAGCAGATCCAGGGCGTACACGAACAGCGCCGCGTTCTTCACCCAGAGCGGCAGCACGAGCTGCCGCGGCCCGCTCCAGAACTGCTTGCCGAGGTAGACGCGCTCGAGCGAGTAGGACGCCGCGAGCACGCAGAGGCACACGGTCTCCACGAGCACGCCCCGCCGGACGCTTAAAAACAGGCGCCCGTCCACGAACGTCGGGTACTCGGGCGACCGGCACAGGTCGTTGTCGTGGCACCACCAGGGCGTCTCGAAGAAGCCCACCGCGAGCAGCGCCCAGAGCGCCGTCGACGTCACGAAGGCCATGGCGCGCACGGCGATGTAGGCGCGGCGCGTGCGCCGGCTCAGCAGCGGCGGCCGCAGCGTGTGCAGCCCGTTGAGCGCGTCGCTGTAGAGCAACGACGCCTGCAATAAGTACTCCTGCGGCGGCAGCGCCGCCAGCGGCGTCAGGTCGTAGGTGCCCACGAGCGGCACGCCCTCCGGGCCGTTGAGCTTGTCCTTGCTCAGCCGCTTCGACGCGGAGAACATGGCGCCGGCCGGGCTGCCCGCTCGGGCGGCCTCACCACCCCGCACTGCGATCGATGCTTCCTCCGGGATGCGGCCGGCCGCGTGACGTCAACGAAATACGTTGACGCGCAGCGATCCGTGGGGACGTGTGGCGTCAACGAACTACGCTGCCCTCGCACCGAGCAGCAGCGACGTGGGGACGCGCGGGTGCGAGCGACGTGGGACTTTGCGGTTAGACGCCGCGCGCGCGAGGGTGCGAAGAGGCGGAGCGAAGGAGGCGGGACGCGCGCGCCGCGCGGCGGCCGGGCGCCGCGCGGCCTCTCTAGAAGGCGAGCTGGAGCTTCTTGTCGTAGCCGAGCTTGTCGAGGTTCTGCTTGCAGGCGAACTTGATCATGGGCGGCGGGCCGCACATGACGACGAGGGTCTTGGGCGACGCGGCGGGGAGGTGCGCCTCGATCATCTCCGCGGAGATGAAGCCCGTGGAGCCGGCCCAGCCCTTGGGCGCGCGGTCGACGGTGTAGTGGACGGAGAAGCGCGCCGGGTACTTCTTGGCCAGCGCGTCGAGCTCGGCCTTGATGAGGATGTCGTCGGGCGTCTGGTTCGCGAACAAGAGGCTGAACGTCGTCTTGTCCTTCGGGTCCTTGAGCGCGACCTGGAGGATCTGGTACATGGGCGTGATGCCCGTGCCGCCGGCCATCATGCCCACGGCGGAGGCGCTGATCTCTCGTCGCCCGTGGAGCCACTTGCCGCCGCCGAGGTACTCGGTCATGCCGACGGGCCCCGAGATGGCGACCTCGTCGCCGACCTTGAGCCCCCCAAAGTACTGCGACATCTTGCCGCCGTCGGGGAAGCGGTCGACCACGCCGCCCTTGTAGACCTTGAGCACGAGGTCCACGCGGCCCGTGTCCTCCTCGGACGACGTCGGCGTGTACGACCGCTGGATCTCGTCGACGTCCGCCTCGGGGTCGTCGCGGCCGTTCCTAAAGCGCGGACGGGTCGCCGCGGTCACAAGAGGCGTCGAAACGCGGGCGCGCGGACCACTTGCCCGCCTCGACGCCCGTCATGTTCGGCGCGAAGATCTTCACGTGCTTGCCGAGCGGCAGCCCGAGCGACATCGACGGCGACGGCAGGTCGAAGGTGAATTTCGTCGTGTCGTGCGTGATCTGCGGCGCGCGCGGGGGCGTGGGTGCGGCGCCGGCGGCTGCGGCGCGCGGCGCGCGCGGCGCGCGCGGCGGGGCAACGGGGCGGCACTGGCGCGCACCTTGGTGATCTTGCCGAGCTTGAGCTTCTGGCGGCTCTTGTCGAGGAACTTCTTCTTGCCGCCGCCCATGAAGAACAAGGCCGCGGCGACGACGACGCCGACGACGAGCGCGATGGCGAGGAGCTGCTCCATCGTGTCGAAGTCGGTGCGCAGAGGACACGTCGACGAGAACGCACGCCTCAGACTTTGTCTCCAATGCCTGCTTCAAGTCTGATTCAACGTGGACCTCCGCGCCGCCCCGGGCGCCGAGAGGCCAAGCAAAAATGGCGTCCGGAAGAGCGCTCGCATCATCGGTCCTTACTCCCGCGCTTCTTCTCCGCGGGCCCGGCCCCGTCGCCGCCCTTCTTCCGCTTCCGCGGCTTGCTGTCGAGGAGGAGGCGCGGCGCGGGCGCGGCGGCCTCCGGCGGCGCGGCGGCGGGCATGGCGACGAAGTCGCCGGTGACGGGTCCCGCGGGCTTCTTGTTCGGCGCCGGGACGCGGTGGCCCGCGGGCGCGCGCCGGACGTCGCCGCAGAGGAGGCACGTCGTCACGAGCTGAGCCTTGAGGGGCTTGCGGCTCGCCCAGCGCAGCGCGTCGGGCGACCGCCGCGTGCGGCGCACCGTGCGCGTTCGGCAGGTCACGCCGGCGAGGCGCGGCACGGAGCAGGCCGGGCAGATCGCGCGGAGGAGCTCGCCCGGAAGCGGGAACTCGTCGCGCGCCGCGGCGCGGCGGAGGTCCGCGACGAGCTTCTGCGCGACGCGCGGCTGCGGCGGCCGCGACGCCATGGCCTCCTGCGACGCGCGCCAGAGGAAGTCGAGCTTCAGGCGCGCCGCCCGGGGCAGCTCCTCGTGGCGCACCATAGGAGAGCCTTTCGACCCGTTCTTTGCGGGATCGGCGCCGTTTGCGACGCCGCGACCACCGCGCAGCGTCCCGGCGACGCGACGAGACGCGGCGACGCGGTTGTTGTGGTCAGCGACGCGCGCGCGCGCGGCGGCTGTGCTTCAACCTGCGAGGTGCACAGATGGTGCAGTGGAGTTTTTTGAGTCGGCTGATGGCGACCTGATCGCGCGCCAAGTTGGCCCAGACCTGCCAAAGCACGCGCCGCGCGCCACCACCGATGGCGTCGCGCCGGCCGCTGGCCAACCCGTCGCTCCACTCGACGCTCACGCACAACCGGCGGCAGCAGGATCGGCTCGAGGCGGCGCTCCACCGCCGGCGCCAGGGCGCCGAGCGGCGCCTCGTCCTGCGCGAGCCGCCGGCGCGGCCGGTGGCGGCGCAGAGGCCGCGGCGCCTCACCGTCGACGCCGTGCGCGCGGCGCTGCAACGCGTCTTCGCCGTCGCCGCGCGGTCCGCGCGGTTCGCGGCGACGTGCGCTCTCCGGCGCTGGTCCGCGCTGTCGCTCCTCGAGCGGCGGCGGGAGCTCGCGGCGGAGCTGCGGCGCCGAGACGTCGCGCGCGGCCTGCGAATCCTCGGCGCCTGCGGCGCGCGGCGCGCGCGCGCGGCGGCGTCGCGGCGCTGGTGCGCGTGGGCGCGGCGCGCGGCGGCCGCCGCGCTGCGCGAGACGCTCCACGACGCGGAGCTCACGCGGACGGAGGCGGAGCTGGCGCGCCGGGACGCGGAGCGCGAGGTCGCGGCGGCGCGCCGGACCGTCGCCGACGCGTCGCGGCGCGCGGACGCCGCGCGGGACGAGGCCGAGGCGGCGTTCCGCGCGGACCTCGAGGGCCGCGAGCGCGAGTTGAAGACCGAGGTCGCGCGGACGCTGAGCGAGCTCGAGGGCGCGGCGGCCGTGCGCGACCGCGAGCGCCAGCTCCGCGTGCGCGCGGCGCTGGACCGCACGGACGAGGCGGAGACCGCCGCGCGCGAGCGGCTCGGCGCCGCGGACGCGAGTTTAAGGGCCGCGGCCGCGAAGGAGGCCGAGCTGTCGCGGCGCGAGCGCGACCTCGCCGACGCCTGGACGCGGCGCCGCGGCGCGCTGGAGCGCCGCGAGCGCGAGCTCGCGGGCCGCGAGGCGACGCTCAAGCAGCGCGAGGCCGCGCTCACGCGCCAGCGGCGCGACGTCGCGCGGTCGCTCGAAGAGGCGGAGCGCGTCGCGGAGCTCGACCGCCGGGAGCGCGCCGCGCACGCGGCCAACGTCGAGAACGCGCGAGCGACGCGCGCCAAGGCGGCGCAGCGGCCGCCCCGGAGCCCCTTGCGCGACCGGCGCAACGACGCGGCCGCGCGCGAGACGTCGCCGCGGACCGCGCACGAGCGCCGCTGCGAGGCCTGCGCGCCGCCGGCGCCGCCGCCGGCGTCGCCCCGGTCGCCCACGCCGACGCCGGCGTCGCCCCGGCGCGCCGCCGCCGCCGGAACGCCCT
>NW_008705566.1:699473-721847 GCF_000186865.1 Aureococcus anophagefferens | reverse complement strand
CGCCGCGCCGCCGGTCGCGCCACCGCTCCGCGTCGCCGACGCCGCAGCGGCGGTCGCGCCACCGCTCCGCGTCGCCGACGCCGCGGCGCGACCGGTCGCCGTCGGCGGACGCGGACGCGGACGACCGCCGCGACGCCGCGGTCGCCGCGCGCGCCGCGCGGCGGCCGTCGCCGGGCCGGCGGCGGTCCGTGTCGCCGTCGGTGCTGCGGCGGCGGCCCGCGTCGCCGCCGCGCCTGTCGCCCCTGTCGCCGCCGACGCCCGCGGCCGACGACACGGAGGACATCGTCAAGGCCATCGAGGCCGAGCAGCGATTCCAGCAGCGGGGCCTCGTGGACCTCGCGTCCGAGCTCGCGCACCTCGCCCAGGCCGTCCAGGCGCCCGCGCCCGCGCCCGTCGCGCCGGCGCCCGAGCGGCGGCGGCGGCCCGCGCCGGCGCCCGCGCGGCCGCCGCCGGCCGCCGCGGCGCCCGGCGACGACGACGACGACGCGCGGTCCCTGTCGTCGGCGTCGTCCTTCGACCTCGGCTCCGTGTCGTCGTCGCGGGGGCCCATCGCCGACGCCGCGCGCGAGGCGCTCGTCGCCGCGCGCGCGTCCGCGGAGCTCGCGGGCCGCGCGCGGTCCGGCGCGACGCCGGCGCGGCGGCCGGCGCGCGGCGCCGCGACGCCCTTCTTCTCCGCGCGCGGCGCGTCGCCGCCGCCCGTCGACCCCCGCCGCACGGCCATCGCGAAGCGCGAGGCCGCCGTCGCCGCGCGCTACCGCGAGGCCGAGGACCCGGCGATCGCGCGGCACCCGAAGCACGAGCTCCTCGCCTGCCGCGCGGAGCTCCGCTCCATCGACTTCGAGTCGAGCTCGAGCGCCGCGGACCTGTTCCGGGCCTCCGCGCGCTTCGCCGCGTCGCCGCCCTTCCCGCGGCTCGAGTAATAGCTTGCCAAGTTGAAGAGCAGCATGTTTACAACGGGGCGGCTTCGGAGGGAGGACGCGAGCACCAGTCACCGCGACCTCCCTCTGGGCTGCTCGTACATGACGCCGCCCGAGTAACTTGAAGTGCATGGTGATCTTTTTTTTGAAAGGGCCCGGGGCTGCTGATCGAGGCATGCCGGCCCCTCGCATTCTCAAGCCGTCGTCCGGCACGAAGCGGTCGCCGACGCGGCGCCGGCGGCTCTCGTTCTCGCCGGACGTGCTCGTGACGAGCCTGGACCTGCGCAAGAGCAAGCTCGTGCCGCTCGAGGGCGAGCCGCCGCGGGAAGACCCCTTGGTGGCGCTGGACCTCAAGGGCAAGCTCGAGCGCGCCTCGAGCCCGCCGGCGACGAAGCACCAGGCAGCGCCGGCCGCCGCGTCGCCGGCCGCGGCGCCGGCGCCGGAGGAGGCGGCCGGCGACGACCCGGTGTCGCGGCACGCGGACGAGGACGGCACCGAGTTCTGGCACAACGCGCGCACGGGCACGACGCACTGGACCCTCGACGAGGCGCTCGGCGCGTCGGCGCCGGCGCCGGACGCCGACGGCGTCGTCGAGGCGGCCGACGCCGAGGGGCGCGCGTACTTCGTCAACGTCCGGACGAGCGCGACGGGCTGGACGCGCGCCGAGGTCGCCGCGGAAACGGCGGAGGCGCACGACCACGGGGCCGAGGAGGCGGCGCTCAACGCGGCGCGCTTCGGGAGCCACGACCTCTTCTCCGACGACGACGACGACGGCGACGCGGCCGAGGCGCCGTTCGAGGCCGCGGCGCGCGCGGCCGAGGCCGACGCCGCGGCGGCGCGCGCGGCGGCCGCGGGGCTGCGCGCCGAGCTCGCGGAGCGCGACGCGGCCGTCGAGGTGGTTGAGGCGTCGCTGGAAGCAACGCGGCGCGAACTCGAGTCGCGCGAGGAGGCCTGCGAGCTCTTCGAGCGGGCGCTGGGCGCTTTGCGGCGCGACCTGGCGGCGAGCGAGGCGGCGCGCGAGACGGCCGACGCGGCGCGCGCGGCGGTCGTCGAGGCCTGCGCCGACGCCGAGGAGGCGCGCGCGGACGCGGAGGCCGCGCGGCTGTCCGAGGAGGCCGCGCGGCTGTCCGAGGAGGCCGCGCGGGCGTCCGACGGCCGCGAGGCCGACGAGCGGCTCGAGGAGGCGCGGGCGCGGGAGCGCGCGGCCCTCGAGGCCGCGCGCCGCGCGGAGGCGGCGCTCCGCGACGAGCTCGCGGCCGCGACGGACGCGCGGCGAGCGTCCGAGGCCGCGCTCGAGGCGGAGCGGCGCGAGGCGGCGCGGTCCCGGGACGCGCTCCTCCGGCTCCAGGAGGCCCTCGAAGTCGAGAGACACAATCTCGAGCTGAAAGAGGGCGAGCTGGTGCGGCTCCGCGCGGATCGGCGCCGCAGCGACGACGTCGCCGCGCCGGCGCGGCCGCGGCCGACGACCTGCGCGAACGCGCTCATGGTCGTCGTCTTCTTCCTGTCTGGCGGGGTCCTCGGCGGCGGCGCGGGCGGCGCTCTGGAGTAGACTAGTGTGTTTTTTGTGGGCAGATTCCTCCTTGGACGCCTCCTTGGGCGGATTTTGAGGCTAAAATATTTTTGTGGTAGATTTGTGGCATTTTTGGGCGCAAGAGTCGCTAACCGCGCACATCCTCGCCGGCGAGTGATCCACTCGCAAGAACGGAGAGTCTCGACGCGCAAACGCATCAGAATCGCTCGAGATGGCGCTCGTCGGCCGGCTCTTAGCCGCCGAGTCGACGGTCGAGATCCAGCTCATCCTTGTGGTGATCTACGCGCTCTTCTGGTACGCCTTCGTCGAGAAGGCGTCGGCGCGGCTCGGCGCGTACCTTAAGCAGCAACCCTACGTGCACGACTTCACGTTCCTGTCGCAGCGGACGTTCCGAAGCGGCTACTACGTCGACCTCACGCGCGAGCAGGCCTTCGACCTCACGCTCTTCGTGGGCGCGGTGCTCTGCCAGCACCTCGTCGGCGGCGCGCTCTGCCTGCCGTCGGTGCTCGGCGGCGCCGGAGCTCTCGCTACTTCCCTCGCCATGCACGGCGGCTTGTGCGAGGCGGGCTGGGAGGTGTCGGACATCGTCTCGCGCGGCGGCCAGCTCCTCTTCGGCGGCGAACGGGGCCGGAAACGCAACCCGCGGAACCTCGTGCTCATCCTCGCGGGCCACCACCTCATGGGCCAGTTGATGGTCGTGCCGATGAACCTCCGCCACCGCGGGAGCCGCGACTACCACGAGATGATCATGCTCCTGCAGTTCGCGGCGTTCTGGGCGGGCTTCTTCCAGCTCTACGGGTACACGCTGGACCTCGACGTGCCGGCCCAGTTCCGGCGGATGCAAATGTCCGTGTCCGTGACGCTCGGAGCGGTGCTCTGGTCGCGGGGGTTCCGCTACGTCGTCGTCGGCCGGCGGCTCCTCGCGGCGCTCGACGGCGAGCCGCGCATGCGCGCCTGCGGCGCGCTCGTGCTGTCGATCATGGGCATCTTCAACGCCTTCGTCATCTTCGACTGTAGCAAGAAATTCATGAAATTCTGCGGGCCGCCGAAGCTCCGCCGGCGCTTCACGTCGTCCGCGGCCCTCGTCGACGCGCCGAGCGACGGGGCGCCGCCGCCGGCCTCGCCGCCGCGCCTGCGCCGACGGCCGCCGCGCCTGCGCCGACGGCCGGGGAGTTCGCGCGGCGCGTAAGCTTTCTCGCGGGTGTTGTCTGGAGGCTCGCTCGCAGCGCGCCCGCGTCGCCGTCGCGATCGTCGCCGGGGGTCGGCGCGCCATTTCCGACACTGGATCGGCGGCTGCTGGCACCACTCGAACCGGCGGAGCGCGCGCGCGGCCAGTGCCCGTTGCGCGTGCGGCGCCCGAGCGATCGGAGCGGCCTAGTTCGCTTGGAACCCGGGCCGTCGACCCAGCGAAGCGGCGCGGCGTCCGCGTTCTCGCAGCCGGACCGCTCGCGAGTTTGGTCCTTTGGAATATGGTCGCTCTATTCCTCTATGCGCTCGCGCTCGCGGCGGACCGCACCGCGCGCGCGCCGCTCGCAAAAACGAACCGTTGGATCGCCCCCGCGCGACGGCGGCTGCCGCGGTCCGGCGCGCTGCTGCCGCGCGCGAGCCGCGGCGACGACCTGTCGAGCTCCGTCGACGCCGCCGCCGCCGCCGCCGCGCCGGCGGAGCGACGACCCGCGGGCGCGGGCGACGCCGCCGCCGCACCGCCCGCCGAGGCGCTGGCGCGGGACCGGGAGCGGGCGCCGCTCGAGGGCGACTCGCGCGTGACGACGCTCGAGAAGTCGACGGACGTCGGCGCTCCGCAGATTAAAGTCGAGAAGCAGATCGGTATCGAGGACATGCTGTGCGGCGTACCGCGTCTCTTCGAGTAGTGACACCGGCGAAGACCCTCGTAACCACACACAGGCGCGAGCTCCGGGAGATCCAGGGCCAGGGCCCGCGCAAGGTGTGCATCCTCGGCACGAGGCACTGCTCCTACCTCCACCAGCAGATCATCGAGCTCCTCTCCTACGCGCTCGTCCTCTCCGGGAACCACGTCTACACGTCCGGCGCGTCGGGCACGAACGCGCGCCGCGGCGTCCGACGCGCGTCCGAAGCGTCCCGTCTCATCGCCCCCCGTCTCTTAGGCGGCGGCGATCCGCGGCGCGCTCCGCGCGAACTCGACGGACCTGCTGACGGTGATCCTGCCCCAGTCGCTCAAGCAGCAGCCCGAGGACAGCCAGGACCTCATCAAGGAAGTCGTGCAGGTCGTCGAGATGCCCGAGAACGACGCGCTCACGCTCGACGTCGCCTCGAAGCGCTGCAACCGCAAGCTCATCACGACGGTCGACCAGCTCGTCGCCTTCGCCTTCCACGACTCGAACAACGTCGTCCGCGCCGCCGACGAGGCCAAGGAGATGGACAAGATCGTCACGGTCATGTACCTCGACTGACCCATGCACATAGAAAAATCGACCCCGCGCCGCCGCTCGCGCGCGCATCGGGGACGCCGCCTTAACAGTTGTGGCGAGAGTGTCGGCTGGAGCGAAGCCCCCCGCGTTATGTCGCCATTCCGCGTCCGTATTCAACATGAGTTCTACACAAACCTTGACTCAAGTTGCAGCGGCCGATCCCGCCAGCAAAGGACTCAAGAGCGTGTCGACTCAGTCCGGCCTATTGGCAGATTGCGGGGAAGCGGCCTCGTCTCGTGGCCCTGTTTCGGGCGCTCATTCCCAGCGATGGCGCGCTGGCACATGCGCGCAGCGCTCGCGATCGTCTCATGCACGGTCACGCTGAACACGGGCACGCTGGGCTACTTGGCGCCAGGTCAGAGCTCGAGCATGTCCACTACGCCGCGCGCCCGGCGCGGCGTCCGCGCGCTGAAGGCCGCGACGCTGCCGAAGGTCGCCGAGGGCGACGCGAAGGCCGAGTCGTCCCCGCTGCGGAGCGTCGACGTGCGCTCCCGCGTCCGCCGACGCGCGCTCTCGCTCAGAGCGCGAGAGCGCCAGCACAGAACATCGAGCGCGCGCCAAAAACGCCCCCCATCCCTTCGAGAGCGAGAGCGCCAGCACAGAGCACCGAGCGCGCGTCAAAGACGCCCGAGAACACCGAGCGCGCGTCAAAAACACCCCCGCCCCATCGAACGCGAGAGCGCCGGCACGGGACGCCGAGCGCGCGTCGAAAGACACCCCCCCGCCCCTAGGTGTACGCCACGCTCCCGACCATGGACCTGCGCCTGAGCGACGTGACCGCCGGCCGCCCCGCGAACAGCGAGGCGCACACGATCGACCTCGCGCGCGGCCCGCCGATCGCGGACCCGTTCGCGCTCTGCCGCGACGAGCTGACGCCCTTTAGCGACAACGTCAAGGCGCTGGTGGAGACGGAGAACCCCGTGCTCTCCCAGGCGGCGACCATGTTCTTCGAGCAGCGCCACGGGAAGCGGTTCCGGCCGACGATCGTCGCGCTCATGGCGAAAGCGCTCCCCGTCGTCCACGCGCGCGACGACGCCGAGACGTGCAAGGCCAAGCAGGACCGCCTGGGCCAGATCACGGAGATGATCCACGTCGCGTCGCTCATCCACGACGACGTGCTCGACGACGCGGACACGCGGCGCGGCGGCGACGCGATCCACAAGATGTACTCGAACAAGGTCGCGGTGCTCTCCGGCGACTACCTGCTCGCGCGCGCGTCCGTGCTGCTCGCGCGGCTCCAGCACAAGCAGGTCGTCGAGGTCATGGCCAAGGCCCTCGACTCCCTCGTCTCGGGGGAGATCATGCAGATCAAGTCGAACGGCGCGGCGGACAAAAAGGCCGCGGCCGACGGCGACGAGTCGCGCGACGCGCCCGCGGCGGCCCCGGAGGCGAAGCCGTCCTTCTTCGAGCGCGCCCTCGCGGCCCTGAAGCTGGGCAAGGACGGCAAGCAGAAAAAATCGGAGATCGCCGCGCGCGACGCGAAGGAGATGGAACTGTACCTCCGGAAGTCGTACTACAAGACGGCGTCGCTCATCTGCGACGCGTCCAAGTCGTGCGCGCTCCTCGCGGGCCACGACTTCGACAGCGCCACGGCCCGCGCCGCCGAGGAGTACGGCTACCACCTCGGCCTCGCGTTCCAGATCGTCGACGACGTCCTCGACTTTGTCGTCGACAGCGACGACCTGGGCAAGCCCGCGGGCGCGGACCTGAGCCTCGGCCTGGCGACGGCGCCGATCCTCTACGCGGCCCAGGACCTGCCCGAGCTCCGACCGCTCATCGACCGCCGCTTCAAGGGCGACGGCGACGTCACGCGCGCGTACGAGACGGTGCGCGCGTCGCGGGGCCTCGAGCTCAGCCGCAAGCTCGCGCACTTCCACGCGCAGCGCGCCGTCGACGCCATCTGCCGCGTCGCCCCGGACTCGGAGGCCCGCGACGCCCTGATCTCCGTCTGCTACATCGTGCTCTCGCGAAACAAGTAGCGGCCCCGAACCGGAACCATCCCGCTTCTCGCTCGAACTCCCGCCCCCCTGTTTCCAATCCCCGTCGCCGCGCGCGGGCCTCCTCTTCGCAAGCCGGCCGAAGAGTCCTTCGAGGGCCCCCGCGGGTACACACCCATCTTCTTAGTACGTCACGCGCCAGTCGCCGTCGTCCTCGTCGGAGAACTTGAGGACGGACGCGTCGAGCGCGTGCGTGCCCGGCGCGATGGGCGGCGGCGGGGGCTCCGGGTAGCCCTTGAAGTCGAAGGGCTTGCGCGTGAGGGACCCGTCGTGGTCGCCCGGGCCCGGCACGCCCGGCTCGTTGTACTCGTGCGCGAGCGGGCCGTAGAGGCGGATGTCCTCGTCGCCCGTGTAGGCGTAGAGGTCGCGGTGCTGCGACGACCGGCACCAGAGCACGAGGTGGAGCTCCTCGGGCCCGCCGACGACGCGGCTGTGGCGCTCGTCGCCCCGGTAGAGGAGCGCCGCGCCGACGGCGTGGTGGCTGACCTCCGTCGGCGGCTCGACGGGCACCTGCGTGGCAATAAAACCGTGTACGAACGTGCTCTCCTTCGAGAGAGGAAGACTGGAGCCAGATCATGAGGGTCGCTCGTCCAAAAATCAGTCGAGACGAGAGTTTTCGACGACACCGACGGGCACCGCGTCGCTGCCGTGGAGGTAGCGGCTGCGGACCCGGTCCTCCGTCGCCCGGGACCGCAGGCAGATATCCAACGTCACCTCCGCCTCGTCCTCGAGGCGGTACGCGTAGGTGTCGAGGCCCGTCGGCTCGCGGCTCCCGGGGATGTCCATGGAGGTCTGCCGCTTGACGATGGCGCCGCGGCCGTCGAAGAAGGCGACGTGGTGGTCCAGGGACGCGCCGCCGAGGTCCGGGTAGAGCCGCGCCGCCAGGGGCCGCACGACGCGGGCCAAGAGTTCGGACGCGACGTCCTCCGTGAGCCCGAGCTTGTCGACGCAGACGCGCGCGGGCTTCGTCGCGCCGTCGCCGAGCGTCGCCGAGCTCAGGCTCTGCGCCGCGTCGCGGAACGCGAGGGCGACGTGGGCGAGGTGGGCGCAGTACTCCGGCGTCAGCAGCGGGAACTGGAAGACGTCCTCGCGGAGCTCCGCGACGTGCGGCGTGCTCGCGAGGAGCTCGTCGCGGTCGAAGCAGCCCGCGGCGTGGTACAGCAGGTTCATGCCCGGCCGCACGAGCGCCGACGGCGTCAGCAGCAGGGACACGGGCTCGCCGCCGTCGCCGCCGTCGTCGTCGTGCTTCGTCTCGCCGTGCGCGCCCGCGAGCCTGCGGAGCGGTCGCGTTCGAGGTTCCAAACGGCGAACGATAGGCGCCGCCCGCGCGCATGTCGAGGCTGCCCGCGAGCAGGGCGAGGTTCCCCTCCTCCGTCGGCGGGCCGCGGGGCGTGTTGCTCGCGGAGCCCCGCGGCGGCGCGGCGCGGCCGTGCTTCGCGTTGAGCGCGTGGCGGTAGCAGAGCCGCTTCTCGCCTACGTTCTCCCCGTGGGCCGAAAAGATCATGCCGGGACGCCGGCTCCGCGCGCTCGAAGAGGTCGTCGGCGCCCCGGCGCTTCGCCTGCTCGTCGCGGCACTGGCGCGCGATGTCCTGCTGGACGCTGTGGCGGAGCGTCTTCAGGTACGGGTGGTGCGTGAACTTGAAGCTCGCCTCGTCGATGTACTCGAAGTAGCGGTCGATGGGGAACCCGAGCGCGTTCGCCACGTAGATCTCGTACTCGTCGAACTTGCGGCTGTCGTTGTAGTGGGGGCCCGACGACCGCGGCGGCAGCTGCCCGAGGCACGCGGGCACGGCGCCGCCGTTCGCCTCGGTGACGAGCGTGTCGCGCTCGAGGACGGGCCAGTGGCCCAGGCAGCTCGCGACGCCGAAGTCGAAGCGGGGCAGGTAGGACTGGGCGTTGCAGTTCGCGAGCCACTCCTTGACCTCCGCAGCGCTCCGCAGGAGCCGCCGCTCCGTCGGGTCCTCGGACGCCGCGTCGAAGGGCGCCCAGTGCGTGACGCACGCGGCCGACGGGCCGAGCACCTCGCCGCTCAATATCACGTGGCGGTGCCAGCCGCGCAGCGGGATGTGGTTGAGGATCGACGGCGGCAGGTGCATGGCCACGGGCCGCTCGGCGAAGACGTCCTCCATGCACAGCGCCTTGGCCGGCGGCCGCTGGCGCCACGGCTTCTCGTCGTGCGCGTCGCCCATGGCAAACGCGGCGCGGTGGGTGCAGCGCCGCTTCCAACGCGGCGGGCAGCCCTCGTGCGGTGGGTGCAGCGCCGCTTCCCGGGCAGCCCTCGTGCGCAGCGCCGACGCGCTTCGAACCGGCGCAGCGGGCAGCTCCCACCCGGTCTGGGCTGCACACATCTTGCCGCCTCGCCGGCGCGCCGGACACGGTTTGGGCTGTGGCATTCGGGCGTCGCGCGCCGCAAAGCACACGGTTGGCTCTGCGGTTCGGGCGCCACCATGGGCATGGACGAAGTCCGAGAGTCTCGCCTCATCGAGCGCGTCAACGCAGCAGAAGAGCGCGCCGCCTTGGCGACGCACAAGGCCATGGGCGCGGAGCACGTCGCGCGCGCGATCGAGCTCGCGTCGCGGTCGCGGGAGTCGCGGGACGACGCGCTGCGCGAGGCGTCGAGCGCCCTCGCGGACGCGCAGCAGCGGCTCGCGCAGGCCGCCAAGGAGCGGTCGCGGCTCAAGGACCTGCTCGAGGACGCGCGCGACGCCGAGGCGAGGACGCGCGCCAAGTACGAGCGGCTCCGGCGGCGCCGCGGCGACCGCGGCGCGCCCGACGACGCCGCGCCGGACGAGGCGTCGCGCGCCACCCTCCAGGACAAGTGCGACGCCGCCGCGGCCGCGGCGAAGGAGGCCCTGGGCCGCGCGGCCGAGGAGCGCGCGGCCGCCGTCGCCGCGCAGCGCGAGGCCGACGACGCCAAGGCGGCGACGCGCCTCGCGCTCGAGGCCGCCGACGAGGCGCGCTGCGAGGCCGCCGCGGCGGAGCGCCGCGCGGCCCGCGCCGCGGAGGACTACGAGGACGAGCGGAAGCGCGCCGCGCGCGCGCGGAACGCGGGCGACGAGGCCGCCGCGGCGTTCGACGCGCGCGCCAAGGCCGCGCGCGACGCGGGCGACGCGGCCCTCGCCGAGGAGCGGCGCGCGCGGGCCGCCGCCGAGGCGCGGGCCCTCGCCGCCGAGGCGCGCCTCGCGGCGCGCGACGACGACAGCCGAGGCCGCGCGTCCGCGGACGCGCTGGACCACGCGGTGCTCCGCGGCGGCGGCGGCGGCGACGAGTCGGGCCTCTCCGCGGACGAGGGCACCCTGGCGGAGAGCGACGCGCTGGCCCGCGCGCGCGACGAGGTCGCCGCGCTCCGGGCGCGCCTCGAGGCCGAGGCGCGGGAGAGGCGGGACCTCGCGCGCGACCTCGACGCGGCGCGGCGCGACGCGCGGGGCCCGGCGGACCGGCGGCTCGCGGCGCGCGTGGCCGACCTCGAGGCCGCGCTCGACGCCGCGGGCCGCGACCGGGACCGCGCGCTCGCGGCCGGCGACGCGCTCCGGGCGGAGGTCGCGGGGCTCCGGCGCGCGCCGCCGTCGCCGCGCGCGGCCGTCGACCTCGCGGCGCCGTCGTCCGCGCCCCGCCGCGCCGGCGACGACGCCGGCGAGGAGCTCGCGCGGCTCCGCGCGGAGGCGCGGGCGAAGGACGGCGTCATCGCCGGGCTCCGCGCCGACGCGGAGGACGCGCGGGCGAAGTACGAAGGGATGGAGCGGCTCCGCGGCGAGGCCGGCGCGCCCCCCCGGCGCGCCGCGGACCGCGACGACGTCCCGGACCGCGACGACGACGCCCGGGACGCGGACGTCGCCGACCTCCGAGACGACGCCCGCGCGCTCCGGGCCGAGCTCGAGGCCGCCGCGTCGGACCGCGAGGCGCTCCGGCGCGCCGTGGCCGCGCGCGACGCGGAGCTCGAGGCGCTGCGCGACCGGCCGCGCGTCGTCGAGGCGCAGGCGCCCGCGTCGCCGAGCGAGGCCATGCGGAGCGAGCTCGGCGAGCTGCGCGAGCGGCTCCGCGCGGCGCGGGAGCGGAGCCCCGTGCGCATGGAGCTCGCGCGGAGCCTGCGCGCGGACCTCGACGCGGCGCGCGCCGAGGCCGCGGCGCTGCGCGAGGACCTCGACGGCCGGCCGGACGCCGGCGAGGCCGCGGCGCTCCGCGAGGCGTTGGCGGCGGCGGAGCGGCGCGTGCCCGCGGCGGACGCGCTCCGGGCCGCCGCCGACGAGGCGAAGCGCAAGGCCGAGGCGTCGCGGCGCAAGGCCGAGGCGCTGCGCCGGGACCTCGACGCCGCGGAGGCGGACGTCGCCGCGGCCGCGACCGCGCGCGACGCCGCGGCCGCGGCGACCGCGGCCGCCCGGGAGGCCGACGCGCGGCGCGACGACGCCGAGGGCGCGGCGCGGGAGGCGCGGGCCGACGCCGAGGCCGCGCGCGCGGACGCGCGCGCCGCGCGCGCGGAGCGGGCCGCGGCCGACGGCCGCGCCGCGGCCGCGCGCGAGGCCGTCGGCGACGTCGAGGAGCGCCTCGAGGAGGCCGAGGCGGCCCTGCGGCGCGCGGACGCGGTGAGCGAGGAGCTGCGCCGCCACCTCGAGGCCGCGCGCGCGGAAAAGTCCGACGCGGAGCGGCGCGCCAAGGCCGCGGCCGGCGACGCGCGCGCCGCGACGGAGGACGCCGTCGAGGAGCTGCGCGCCGAGGGCGCGAAACTCGCGCGCGAGGCCGCGGCGGCCGCGGCGGCGCGGGACGAGGCGCGGGAGACGGTGGCGGCGACGGCCGCGGCGGCGCGCGACGCCGAGGCCGAGGCGGCGCGCGCCGCGGGCGACGCCGCGGGCCTCCGGGCGAAGCTCGCCGAGGCCGCGGCGGCCCTCGCGTCGAGCCGGGCCGCGGCGGAGAGCGCGGCCGAGGAGAGCGCCGAGCTCCGCGCGGAGCTCGCCGCGGCCGCGGACGCCGCCGAGGCCGCGAAAAAACGCAGCGCCGAAGAGACGGCCAAGGCGCTCGAGGCCGCGGAGCAGCTGTTGAAGGACCGCGCCGCCGCCGACGCCGTCAAGGCCCGGGAGCTCGAGGCGCTCAGCAAGTCCTGGGCCGAGGAGCGCGACCGCCTGAGGGACGCGCGCGACTCGCAGCGGGCCAAGTGCGACGACCTCAAGCAGGACCTCCTCGAGGCGCGCGAGGTCAAGGGCGACGTCGTCGCGCTCCGGGCGACGCTCGCGGGCGCCGAGGACGCGCGCGACGCCGCGCGCCGGGGCCTCGCGCTCCACTCGCGGTCGCGGAAGGCGCTCTTCGCGAAGGCGCGCGCGGTCGCGGCGACCGCGCAGGAGCTGCGGACGGTCTTCGCCGTCGGCGACAAGCCCGCGGTGCTCGCGGCCCTCGAGGACGGGCGCAAGTGCCTCGCGGAGACGTCCGCGGGCCTGCTGGAGGCGGCCGCGGCCGCGGACGCGGCGCGCGCGGCGGACGGCGAGAAGCACGCGGCCGCGCTCCGCGCGCTCGACGCCGTCCAGCGCGACGAGGTCGCGCGCACGGTCCAGCTCGAGGGCGCCAAGCACGCCCTCGACCACGGCGACTGGCTCGCGAAATTGGACGGGGTCAAGGCGGACCACGCGGCCGCGCTCCGCAAGTGGGAGAAGCGCGCGGAGCGCGAGCGCGCGCGCGCGGACGCGGCCGCGGGCGAGCTCGCCAAGCTCCGGAAGACGCACGGCGCGACGGCCGTGGCGCTCGACAAGGCCAAGTACGGCAGCCGGTCGTTGTCGCCGCCGCCGCTGCTGCTGGAGAACGCGCCGCCGCCGGGGGGCGACCGCGCGCCGCTCGCGCTCGCGCCCGCGCCGCCGCGGTCGCCGCTGGGCGAGGAGAACCTCGCGCACGCGCCCGCGACGTCGCGGTACGTGCCCTAATGTGGGTTCCTCGCAGAGGTGGTCATCGCGTTGACTTCAATATGGATCCGGGGCCCCTGTGCCGCGGCTAACTAGCGTGATAAGAAGAAGACGGACGCTCAGGGGACGACGATGCAGGCCTCGATGCCGCGCGCGCGCGCCCACGTCGCCGCGACGACGGGGCCGACGCGGGCCTTGGCGATTCCGAGGAGCGGCCCGAGCTTCGCGAGCCGCGGCGCGAGCATCGATACGACCCTGGCCGCGATCGCGGATCCGCGCACGTGCGGGCCGAGGACCGCGCCGCAGACCATCATGAGGCCGTGCGAGGCGATCTTCCGCACGACGCCCCGCGCCTGGGGCGTCGCCACTGAGGCCGGCGGCGGCGCGGGCGCGAATTCCTTCGCGACGGTGATCTCCTCGGCGACGGCCTCGGGTTCCGCGGCCTCGACGTCCGCGACGGCGGCTTCGCCGACGTCCGCCACCTCGACGGCGACGACGGCGTGCCGTTGGACTCCACCGGCCCGCGGCCGCTCGAGTCCGCGGGCGTCGAGTCGGACCAACGCTCCGTCGTCGACGGGCGCGTCGAGGAGCAAGAACGGGTCCGAGGCCTCGTCAGCGGCGCGCGGCGCGGCCGCCGGCGCGGGCGGGCACTCGCAGCGCCGCCAGCGCGGCGCCGCGAGCGCCGCGGCGACGAGGGCGCCGACGAGCAGGCCCCGGGGCCAGGCCCGCCGCGGTCCGCCGCGGCGCTCCGCGTCGAGGGACCGGATCGCGGCCGCGAGCGACGCGGCCTCGTCGACGGGCTTCTCCGGCGCGCGCCTCGGCGGCGTCACGGTCGCCGGCGCGGCGTCGACGAAGGGGTTCGGCGACGGCGACCGCGGCTTCCGGGGCACGGCGTGCTTCGCGAGCCACTCCGTCACGGGGTTCGTCGGCGACGGCCGCGGCGAGACCGCCGGCGCGTTCTCCTTCGCGGGCGGCGACGCCGCGCGCGCCGGCGCCGCCGCCGCCGGCGCGTTCGCGGGCTTGAGCGCGGGCCGCGACGCGACCGAAGGCTTGGGCGCCGCGTGGCGCGCGACCTCGAGGCGCACGGCGTGCTGCTCCGCGGCGACCAAGGCGGGGCCGTACTTGCGGGCGAGCATCGTCGCCAGGGTGCGCTCGCGGCCCTTGTACTTGGCGAGGATCGTCGACACCTGGCTCGCCGTCGCGTACTCGGGCTTGTAGGTGCGGTAGAAGGCCATGAGGCCGTCCTTGTTGAGCCAGGCCGGCGCCGCCGGCGCCGCCGCCGGGGGGCTGCCCGGCGCCGCCGGGCTGCCCGGCGCCGCCGGGCTGCCCGCCGCCGCCGGCGCCTCGTCGACGCCAAAGGCCTCCTCGTCGGCGACGCGCGACGGCGCCTTCGGCTGCCGCCGCTTGTCCGGGGTGGGGGCGCCGATGGGCATAGTTTGAACGCTGCGAGAGGCACGAGCACGAGGCCCTCGCGGCCCGTGAGCGCGAGTTGATGAGGCGCGGCGCGTCGACGAAGGATTCAAACGAGTTCGAGGCAGCCCGGAGAGCAAGTGCTCCTTGAGGATGTTGAGGCTAAAGATGACACAAAACCAATAGCGCGCGCGAGATGTTGCCGCCGAAGACGGCCATCGCGCCGTGAATACCGCCGGCGCGTAGCCCGGGAGCACGAGGAGCGCGACCATGTCCCGCCAGTCCATCCGCCAAAAGGAGCTCGTCTTCGACGACGCCGATGGCGGGTCCCAGGTCTCGGGCGGGAGCAAGAACGCGGCGGCCGCGGGCGCCCTCGAGCCGGACAACGCGAGCCTCGGGTCCTACGAGAGCGGCGGCTCGAACACGTCGCACCACCACCGGGAGATCCAGCCCGGGCAGCACCCCGGCCAGGAGATGCTGACGCCGCGCCTCCGGTCCAACAAGTACACGACGGCCGACGACATCATGGAGACGGACGCGGACCGGCGCCGCGCGTCGCTCGAGCGCCGCGCGGCGGAGCAGGGCGGCGGCGACGACGACGGCGGCGGCGACGAGGTCGCGCCCCTCGACGACCTCGCGGACGCGCGGGCGATGCGCCGCGAGCAGCTCGAGGCGTTCAAGGAGCAGAACGCGGAGGAGCACCTGCTGCGGGGCGGGGACCATGCCCGCGCGCGCGCGGCGCACGGCCGCGTCGTCGACCAGCACGCGCGCGACTCCGGCAAGGCCCTCAAGGAGAAGAAGATGACCAAGTTCCAGCCCGCGCGCGCGCCCGTCCAGGTCGAGCGGAGCTCCATGGACCAGATCTCCGAGTCCTACGTGTCGAGCAAGATGCTCGCGGACGCGACGGCGGGCAACCCGAACAGCCCCTTCACGGCGCTCCGGCGGCTCCAGAACCGCCAGGCCGCGCAGGCCACCGAGGGCTACAACCGCCACGGCCAGTACATCGGCGCGGGCTCGTCGGCGAATCTGGACGAGTACCTGTCGCCGACGTCGCAGCGCAAGGGCAAGCCCGCGGGCGTCGAGAAGTTCTCGCCCAAGGCGCGGGGCCGCGTCGGCGCCGCGAGCACCCGGGGCATGGGCGTGCGGCCGGACCCGAAGATGGGTTTAGGCCAGGCGCACCTGAACATCCACACGATGGAGCGGCCCATGACGCCGGAGCAGCTCGCGGAGCTCGCGGAGCGGGGGCCCGGCGCGCTCAACGTCATCGCCGAGGCCGACGCCGAGGAGCAGCTCGCGCTGCGGGACGCGGGCGCGCCGCCGGACCGGCCGTCGGTGCTGGCCCACGCGATCGCGACGCCGTCGGAGCCGCCGACGGAGGACGCGCCGGACTTTCTGAGCCACCGGCGGACGGCGCTGGGCTGCCCGGGCCTCGTCAACGCCTGCGGCGGCCACCGGCTCCCGGCGCCGAAATTATTGCCCGACGGCAGCGGCTGGTCCACGGAGGTCCAGTGGGAGTACCTGCCCATCGAGGCGCCGCGCTTCGGCGGCTGGCCGCGATCCAAGGCGACGCCGTCGTGGATGCGCTACTTCTTCGCGCTGACGTACCTGCACCGCTACGGCTGGAACGGCCTCAGCGGCGCGCTCGACTCCACGGGCGCGCTCGGCAGCGACCGCGACGACAAGGTCCGCGTGCGGCCGACGTCGCCGTCCGTGCTCGGCGCGCGCGCGGCCCCGGGCGAGAGCGAGCTCGTCGAGCTCGGCTCCCAGCGCGTCGCGCCCGAGAGCTTCGAGCCCATCGTCCAGGCCCTGCGGCGCCTCCAGCGCGACGGCCACCTGCCGACGGACCCGACGTGCCGCCTCCACTTCTCGGCCGCCGACGCCGCGGACTACTTGCGGGGGCCCGGCCTGGCGCGCTTCGTGGGCACGCGCAAGTCGTGGTGGTCCCTGCTCACGAAGGCGGACCGGCGCACGCTCATCGTCGTCGCGCTGAGGCGGGGCACGCGGACGACGGCGATCGGGCCCCGGTCGCCGGACTGGCTCAGCGAGGAGACAACCTACGCGACGACGCTGCCCCTGCGGCGGCGGCGGCTCCTGGAGCACGACGCGAAGCTGCGGGCGGACGAGGCGCGGCTCCGCGTCGACGACCCGGAGATGAGCGGCCTGCTGCGGACGCAGCGCCACCTCTCGAACAAGGGCCTGTACGGGACGACGATGCGCCTCGTGGACGCGCGGGAGATGGACCGCCGGACCCACGCGACGAACGCGCGCGCCAAGACCGCGCGCCTCGCCGCGACGCGCGCGACCGCGGCGCTGGCGGAGAAGCTCGACCGCGAGGCGCGCGCCGAGGCGGAGCTCGAGCGGCGCCGGAGCAAGAAGCTCAGCGACGCCGTGCTCGACGACCACCACCTCGAGCAGGCCGACGACGACGCGGTCCGCGCGCGGCTGCCCCGGCCGCTCGTCGAGGTCGTCCAGCCCCAGCCCAAGCTCCCCTGGAGCCCCTGGGAGCTCGACCCCGTCGACGCTTTGACGGCCGCGGCCATGAAGAACGCGGCCTACAAGACGCCCTTCAAGTGGCGCCTCGACGACGACGCCTGCCGCACGCTCGACAAGCGCACCGTGGGCCTCGTCCGCACGACCGGGTCCTCGAGCCGGCCCTCGACGGCGCCGGGCGCCTGCGCGGGCTTCGAGGAGGCCGAGAACGTCGCCATCCTCGGCTACGAGCGGCCCGTGTCCCCGACGACCCACGAGGCCCGCGCCTACCTCGTCGAGGGGTACCTCGGGTAAAGCGGGACTTCGAGCCTGATTGCTCCTGGCCAGCCTGAACCGTCGAGATTGGCGATTTCTTAGTGGTAATTCTCACCAAAAACGAGATCTTGAGACGCGATGAGGAGATTTTGGACGGTCATCGCCCTCGGTGCGAGCGCGTTCGTGCACCAGACGACGCCACGGCCCGCGCTCACGCACAGGAGTGCTGCGCCGCTGGTGGACCGCGTCCTCGACACGCTCGAAGACGCGGCGATGCATTTGAGTCGCCTCGGCGAGGAGCCCGTCGACGCCGCCGCCGCGCCCGACGACGGCCGGCCGACGCTGCTCATCCTCGGCAGCGGATGGGCGAGCCACGCGCTCATCAAAGTCGTCGACGCGAGCCTCTATCGCGTCGTCGTCGTGTCGCCTCGAAATCATTTCGTGTTCACGCCCATGCTCGCGTCCGCGGCCGTGGGCTCCGTGGAGTACCGCTCCATGACCGAGTCCGTGCGAAGTGCGAACCCGTTGGTGGAGTTCTTCGAGGGCAGCGCGACGCGCGTCGACGTCGAGGCGAAGACCGTCGACGCGGCGCTCGCGGCGCTCGGCGAACCCGGCGACCGAAGCCTGCGCCTCCAGTTCGACGCGCTCGTCGTCGCCGTCGGCTCGCGCGTCGCCGACGCCGTTGTCCCCGGCGCCGCGGCGCATTGCTACAAGCTCAAGGACTGCGAGGACGCGCGGCGGCTGCGCGAGGCCATCGGCGAGCGCTTCGAGCGGGCCGCGCGCGCGAGAGAGGGCGCGGAGAAGCGCGACCTCACGTTCGTCGTCGTCGGCGGCGGTGCGACGGGCGTCGAGCTTGCCGGCGAGCTCAGCGACTTCGTCGGCGACGTGTCGCGCCTCTACCCGCGGCTGCCCGCTGACGCCCCCGCCGTCGTCCTCGTCCACTCGGGCGACGAGCTCCTCCCGCAGTTCGACGAGGAGCTCCGGGGCGAGGCCGCCCGCGCCTTGCGGAGCCGCGGCGTCGACGTCGTGCTCGGCGGCCGCGTCGACGAGGTCCGCGAGCGGGAGTTGGTGCTCGCGGGCGGCGAGGAGATCCCGTGCGCGCTCGCGGTCTGGTGCGCCGGCACGGCGCCGCAGCCCCTCATCGACGACCTCCGCGACACGCTCCCCGCGTCGGCCTTCGCGCGCGACGGGCGGCTCCGCGTCGACGCCTGGCTGCGCGTCCCGGGCGCGCGCGACGTCTTCGCGGTCGGCGACGCGGCTTTTTGCAGGCCGCCGGGCGACGCCGAGCCCGTGCCGCAGACGGCGCAAGTCGCGGGGCAGCAGGGCGCCTTCGTCGCGCGGCTCCTCAACCGGCGCTACGACCTGCGGGCCGACGTGCCGACGCTCCGGGCCGACGACGCGTCCGCCGCGGCCGCGTGGCTGCGGCTCCGCGGCTGCGGCGACGCGCCGACGTTCGCGTTCCTCAACCTCGGGCTCCTCGCCTACGTCGGCGGCGGCGAGGCGTTAAGCCAGCTCCAGGTCGGCGACTTCCGCGTCGGCGCCTACGCGGGGAGCGCCGCCTACCTCCTCTGGCGCTCCGTCTACATCGTCAAGCAGGTCGCGACGCGGAACCGCGTCCTCGTCACCTTCGACTGGATCAAGACGGCCATCTTCGGGCGGGACATCACGCGGCTCTAAGTTGCGAACCTCCTTACCGCCACCGTCGCAGCGGCGTGCCCGCGGGCGTGAAGCCTCGCCGCGGGGGCGGCGCGCGCGCGAACCGCGTCCCTCGCGAGCTCTCGTCGTCGTCGGAGTCGTCGTCCTCGACCTCGCCGTCTTTCCAGCGGTACTCCGACGGCCGCGACGAGGCGACGGACGACAGGCAGGAGCCGCCGTCGCTCGCGCGGTCCTCCGGCGGCGGCGCCGGCGGCGCGAGGGGCCGCCGCCGCCAGCCCGGCGGCGGCGGCGCGCCGCGCGGCGTGAAGACGCGGATCGCCGCGGCGCCGTTGAGCCGGTCCGGCCGGTTCTCGCGGTCCAGGCACGCGAGCCAGGCGTCGTCGCCCGCCGCGAGCGCCACGGCCTTCTCCGCGGGCCGCTCCGCGGGCCGCGCGCGCGTCCGCGCGGACCCGCGCGACGCGTAGGTCTCGTCCCGGTCGCGCCGGTCGCCGCGCCGCCGCCGCCCCCGCGCGGCGTTGCGGACGTGGCGCGCGGCGTCGCGCGCCTCGTCGTCCGCCTCCGCGTCGACGTGGGGGAACTCCGGCGGCAGCACGAGCCGCGGCAGGTCCCGGGCCTCGTAGAGCTTCGCGGGCGGCTTCCGGCCCGGCGGCGGCCCCTTGGGCGCGTGGCGGGCCTTGTAGGCCGCGACGACGCGCTTCGCGAAGCGCGCGGCCGTGACGAGGTCGTCGCGCTCGCGCGCGAGCGCGTTGAAGAGGCGGCCGAGGCGGTTCCGCTGGAGCGCGCCGCACGCGCACGCGCCGCAGTCGTGCACCGCACCGACGAAGCGCTCGAAGTCGAGGAAGAGCGCGTCCTCGCGGTCCGACGCCTCCGCGGCGGCGAGGGACCAGTCCGGGAGCGTCCTCGCGCCCGACTTCCTTTTCTTCCTCTTCGGCTTCCTCGGCCGGAACGCGCGGCCCTCGGCGACGCGGAAGGCCGCGCGCTCGACGTCCGCGTCGTCCTTGATCGCCGCGCCGGTGGCGTCGCGGCCCAGCGCGTCGCCAACGTCCGCGAGGAGCGCCTCGTGCACGGCCTCGCGGCTCGCGGCGACGCGGTCGTCTTGGACGACCGCGAGGCACCGCGGCGCGCACGTCCGCGGCGGCGGCGGCTCGAAGTACTCGATGAGGCTCAGGCTCTTGCGCGCCGTCGCCGCGCGGTCCCGGTCGAGGCACGTGCAGAGGAGGCGGCTCAGGTCGTAGGCCGCGGCCACGTTCCGCGCGAGCCGCGGCTTCTTCCGGCTCTTCTTCCGCCGGAGCTCGCGCTGCCGCGCGGCCTCCTGCTCCTTCGTGCGGTCCAGGAGCTTGGCGATGCGCGTGCTGTGGGGCAGGCCGAACTTGGGCAGGTGGTCGAAGGGCACGGACTTGACGTTCGCGCACTCGCACAAAACGAAGCCGTCCGCGTGGACGACGGGCACGTAGCACTGGAGCGACGCGTCGCGCGCCTCCGTGAAGGGGATGTCCTGGGCGCGGCCCCGGTCCTCGGGCTTCGTGTCGCCCCGGAGGAGGGCGACGTGCTGCTTGTAGAGCAGGTAGACGCCGCGGAGCACGAGCGGCAGGAACGACGCGACGATGGCCCAGCGGTAGAGCCGCACGGCGATGACCTGGTCCTTGGGCATCCAGTTGCGCGGCCGCAGGCGCGCGCTGTTCGCCGCGAGCTTGAGCACGTCGACCAAATCGTGGATCTCCCCGAAGGGCAGGCCCTTGTCGACGACGCGGAAGCCGCCGCCCTTCATCGCGACGGCCTCGTCGAAGGGCCAGCAGACCGCCAGCGCCAACGACACGCCGAACTTCATCAAAGGCACGAGGCACAGCAGGTCCTGCGCCGCCGCGGAGACGATGTGGGGGTCCCGCGCGCGCGGCGGCCGGAGCCGCCGGAGCAGGAGGTACTTGTCGACGACGTAGTTGAGCGCGAGCGCGCCGAGCCCCAAAAACCAGCCGCCGGGGAAGAGGAGCGAGTACATGGTCGCGTTGATGACGACCTTGACGGCGTCCGCGAGCCGCTCCGCGAGGTCGCCGTCGAGCAGCTTCCGCGACGCGTCGAGCGTGGAGAACGACCGCGGCAGGACGTCGTACGCCGCGCCGTCGTCGATCACGGTCCTGGGTACCCAGTCGCCCAACGGCCCGTCCTTCCAGGTCCGCAGCCGCGTCGCGACGGCGAGGCCCCAGCGGCTCTGGGCCTGGCTCAGGTCCCAGCGGAAGAAGACCTCCGCGACGAGCACGCGCGCGAGCGGCGACGTCACGACGTCGGCGAGCAGGATGTCCCGCAGGCGGTTCAGCGTGTCGCGCCGGAGCATGTGGGTCCAGCGCGGCGTCACGAGGACGGCGACGATGCCGTTGAGCAGGCGCGCGGCGTAGAGCTGGCGGAGCAGCGACCGCTGCCGGCTCGACTCCGTCCGGTGGACCTCGAAGGTCTTCGACCAGACCTTGAAGAACTGGGGCAGGATGGCGTTGACGACGGCGACGATGACGCCGTCGCCCCAGGACGGGAGCATGAGGAAGCGGCGCACCGTGGCGACGAGGATGATCGTCGACGACACGGCGACGAGCGCCGCGGCGACCGTCGCGACCGTCGCGAACTTTTGGAGCGTCGACCGCGCCCCGCCGACGCTCCCGAGCTCGCGCCAGCCGACGTCCGGCGGCTCCGGCGCCTCCTTGACGCGCAGCACGTTGTGGCCCCGGAACTTGCGCACGCGGGGGTCGCCCGTCGTGTCCGTCCGCGCGGAGTACGAGCCGACGGTGAGCGCGTTGAGGCACGCGACCTGGTCGCGCTCCCGCTCGAAGGTGACGAAGACGCAGGACACGTCGTAGCGCAGCCCGCAGAGCGCGCGCACGCGCCGCCGCGCGAGCGCGACGTGGCGCTCGAGCGCGGCCGCCCTCGCGCGGCGCCGCGCGAGCGCCTGGCTCGCGAGGAGCCGCCAGAGCCCCGCGAGCTCGCCGACGAGCCTCGCGTTGTTGCGCGTGATGGTCACGGCGCGCACGGCGCCGAACCGCGCGAAGAACTGGCGCCACTCGTCCGCGTCGTCCGCGTCCGCGTCCGGGTCCGTGACCATGACGCTGTAGTCCTGCGGCGTCTGCACGGCCTCGTCGATCTTCCGCGCCTTGCCCGCGACCGTCGCGACGAAGATGGCCAGCAGCACGACGGCGACGCCCGTCGCCGCGGCGTCGACGGCCGCGATGCGCCGCGTGAGCGCGCACCGCGGCGCGTAGCGCGCGTCGCACGCCGCGCGGCCGTGCGCGCAGCCCGCCGTCGCCGTCACCGTCTCGTAGTCCATGCAGAAGGGCGACATGGAGGGGAAGGTGAATCTTTGGCGGTCGCGCCGCGTCCGCGTCGAGTAGCGGCCGCGGCGGTAGCCGCGGATCGACGGCACCGACGCGCAGCCCGCGACGAAGCAGACGACCATGAGCGCCTTGAGGAAATCCATGTAGAAGTAGGTCGTCGCGCCGAGCGTCTTGCCCATGTCGAAGTCGTCCGTCTCGATGGTCTCGCGCACGCCCTGCTGCAGGTCCTCGAGCTCCTCGACGATCTCATCCTCCGTGAGCTTGGCGGCGCCGGCGGCCTTGGCCAGGCCCTCCTTCGTCTTGGCCTCGACCGCGGCGAGGTCCTTCTCGATGGCCTGCTCCAGCGCCGCGGCGCGCTGCTCCATCGTTGCTGCGATGCTAGCTCGGGCAGCCCATGCTCTCCATCATCGTTTGCCGCAAACTGTTTCAAAACGTTGACTTTATTGTTGACTTGAAGAGGTCTTACGCCGTA
>NW_008705566.1:652155-699365 GCF_000186865.1 Aureococcus anophagefferens | reverse complement strand
GCGCCGGGCTACCCACCAGGGGCGCCCGACGGCCCCGGACCGCCGCTAAGAGCCGCCAGCTCCGTCAGACACGTCCGCTGCCCGACAGGCCTGCCAGGCCGGCCACCAAAGCTTCGCGGCACATTCCGTCCGAAAGCGCCGCAGGAACTACTTTACGCCGTCCCCGGCGGCGGACTGGGTGCCGGCGCTCCGGCGGAGTCCCTGGCTCGGAAGAAGCGGCGCATCAAGCCGGAGAAGCGCGACGGTGCCTCGGCCGGCGACGGCGCGGCGGCCGGCGGCGGCGGCGGCGCGCCGTCTTTCCGGGGCGACTCGAGGCCGATGAGCGCGTCCGCGAGGCTGACGCTCGGCTGGAGCTCGACGTCGGCGCGCGGACTCGATTCCGACCCGGCCGAGGACCGGGACCGGAGCGAGTCGAGGCGCGTGATCCGCGACGAGATCTCGATCTCGTGCGCGAGCTTGGGCACGTGCTCGTAGGACGTGAGCCAGCGGTGGTCGCGCCAGGCGATGTGCGCGAGGCCGAATCCCGGCACGAGCGTCAGGACCACGGCGACCCACGCGAGGTAGTAGCCCGTCGTGAAGAAGTAGAGCGTCGTTCGAAAGTTGAGGAAGAACTTCGTCGTCGCCGTCGCGAGAAACGCCGCGAGGCCGAGCGTGAGGACCCCCACCGCCGCCTCGCAGCGGGGCACGACGAGGCCGCGCTGCTTCGCCGGCACGGCCAGCGACGCCAGCAGGAGCGCCGCGAAGGCGAAGCACGCGACGGCCGCGGACACCGTCGCGTAGCGCGCGAGCCAGACGACGGCGCTGCCGTCGCCCTCGCCCTCGTCGTCGCCCTCGATGCGCCGAGTCCAGAGCGTGCGCTCGACGGTGAACGTGTCGTATGTGACGGCGAGCCAGGCCGTCGACGTCGACGCGATGGCCACGGCCGACGCCGCGAGGAGCCAGACCGACGTGATCAACAGGTGGAGCACGTGGTAGCGCGCCGGGCCGTGGAGCGACCGGTGGAGCACGCGCGCGACGGCGTCCTCCGCGCGCGCCTCCGCCGCGTCTGCGATGTGGCCCGGCGCGAAGACGCGCTGGTTGAAGGCGACGTGCAGGTAGCGGCCCAGGTTCCGCCAGGTCCGCTCCTCGGGGTACGCGTGCTCGTAGAAGTGGTACACGCCGAGCGCGAACGTCGCCAGCGCGTAGGCGACGACCAGGCTCGCGACGACGATCCATGCGATGCCCACGCCGATCAGCACGCGGTTGTAGGGGAACTCCGTGTCGCCCGCGGGGGAGAAGGCCGTGTCCGAGGGCGCGTAGTGGAAGGCGCAGGCCTGGGACTCGACGCGGCCGTTCTGGAGCCAGAGCACGGCCGACGGCGCGTTGTCGCAAACGACGGCGACGTCCTCGTCGCCGTCGCCGTCGAAGTCGCCGATCTGGACCATGTCCGGCGCGGTGCACAAAGAATAACGCAACGGGATCGCGTTGTCCTCGTTCGCCACGAGGATCGACACGTTCCACGACGCCGCGCCGCCGAGGTTGTCGTAGAGCGCGACCTCGTTCGCGTCGCGGTGGTTCGCCACGATATCCACGTCGCCGTCGCCGTCGAAGTCCGCGCAGGCGACGCCGAACTGCTTCTTCTTCCCGCCGATGAACCGCTTCGCGTCGAAGGTCGCGTCGCCCCGGTTGCGGTACCAGCGCAGGCCCTCGCCGTCGACCGCGTACTTGTTCGCCTCGACGAGGTCGAGGTGGCCGTCGCCGTCCAAGTCGACGTGGCACGCGAAGCGCGAGCCGCCGCCCTTGTAGGGGTCGTCGTCGCCCTCGCCCGCGTCGAGCACGCGCTCCGTCCAGGCGTTGTCGCCGTGCTCGTTCTTGAACCAGCGGAACGCGTCCGTGTCGCTGCACGTGACGACGTCGACGCGGCCGTCCCCGTCGATGTCCCAGGGCTGCGCGAGGTGGATGCCCTCGTCGCCGGCGACGATCGTCGCGGAGCCCGTCGCGCCGTAGCCGCCGTTCTTGACCCGGCCCTTGAGCCAGATGGCCGTCGACGACGACTGGCTGCCGACGACGACGTCCTGGACGCCGTCGCCGTCGACGTCCGCGACGCGGACGCTGTGGACGCCTACGACGCGCGAGTCTCGAGGCGCGCGTCGCGATCACGTCCGACGCCGGCGCGCGCCCGACACGCCCTTCTCGGCGAGCACGACGCGGTCCCAGGAATTGCCGTTGCCCTCCTTGTTGATGAAGGCGTAGACGCGGTGGTACGCCGTCAGAATGTCGTGGCTCCACGACGTCAAAGGCGTGCCCGCGACGACGTCCAGGTCGCCGTCGCCGTCGAGGTCCGCGACGCTGACGGTCGTCGGCTTGAGCACCTCGCGGGAGATGACCTTGTGCTGGCCGATGAAGGCCGTGCCGTTGCTGCGGTACCAGGAGATGGTGTGGTCTACCTTGCCGCCGACGACGACGTCGTCGAGGCCGTCGCCGTCGATGTCGCCCACCGCGAGCGCGTTCGGCTCCTGGCGCACGTTGTACCTGCGCGTGCGCGGCTTGGCGCGGCGCAGGCCGGGGCCGGGATGCTGCAGGCGCAGCTATCGACGAAATCATGCACGGGTTGAATGGGTTGCTTGAGATGCTCTGCGCGAGCAGCAGCGTGAACGCTGCGAGAGTGGAAGCCATATTTTGCAGCTCCCGCCGCGGCCTCAACACTGCCCTTCAAGTTGGCGCGGCGAACGCTGCCGGCGCGCGCGCCTGGCGCGGCACCTCCTCGGGCGCGCATCCCTAGCTACCTTGCCCGCAAAAGCCTCGGGCGCGCAGCTCCGCCACTCTCTGCTTCACGAGGACGTGGTCGTCGTCACCTAGACCGCCGGCGTCCATTGCCTCACTATGGTGCCAGTGTACACGCGCAGGCAGGCCATGAGCAAAAAGTTTTCTGCGCGCGGCTCCAGGGACCCCGACTCATCCGCGCCTCGTAGCCGACGGGCATGCAGATTGCGCACGGCTTGTGCATGCACTTCGTCGGTTCGGTCAGCGTTCGCGGAAAGCCGATGACGCGCTTGCCAGTGCCACAGTGACTTCGCGGACCGGTGGGCCTCCGAGGCGTACGAGAACCTCAAGAACGCGGGCGGCGACGCCAAGGCCGTCGCCGACCTGAAGAAGAAGGCGGATGCGGCGCGGGAGAAGACGGACGCGGGCCGCAAGCCTGAGCCTGAGGCCGCGGCGCCGTCGGCGGACGGCGGACGAGGGAGCTTCAAACCGCTCGCGGCCGCATACTCGGGCGAATTTGCTCCTGCGCGCCCGGCGCTCGGAGAAGTCACGACGGGAGTCGAAGTTTCAGATTTCTTCGCGGACCTCAGGCTGGCGCGGCGCGGGCCAATGGCGACTCGACTCCTACGACGCGGCAGCACCTCGCACAATTCCTAGGCCGCCGACTTGCTTCGGATCGACTACCAAATCCTAATTCCTGGGCGCGGACAGCTAACTACTTCCTGTGACAAAGTCCAGCGTCAAGTCCAGCGCAGAGAGGCGAGGTTGGCAGTGAAGTGCAAATTGCCCAGCACCTCCGGCTCCGAGCTCGTGCATCAAACGCGTGCGTCGAGCGCAGCCCGACTCATGAACGACGACACCTCAGCTCGAACAAGCGCAAAGCAAGGACACAGATCGCAGCAACCAGCACGTCCCAGCACGCACACGCCGTCCTCGCATCGTTGCAAAACACCCCGCCCAACTCCTTTGCAATCGCAACAGAGACGCCGGCAAGCATGTGGTCTCAGTTCCTGAAGCTCTCGCCCGGCAAGAAGCTCGTCTACGCCACGGGCGGCTCCCTGGGCGTGGGCATCGCCACCATGCGCATCACCGAGCTCCTCGCCGGCAACTCGCAGCAGGTCGAGCTCGAGCGGCGCCAGCTCCAGGCGCGGATCCCGCGGCTCGCGGCGCAGCAGCGCGCCGCCGAGGCCGACGCGCGCGCGCAGCGCGAGCGCCTCAAGGCCATGGTCGAGGCGACGAAGACCGCGACGTTCTCGGAGAAGCTCTCGATGGCGGGCAACGCGCTCGTGTCCTTCCACCTGCCCGCGCCCGCGGCCGAGGCCATCAAGGCGCCGTCGCTGCAGGAGCGCACGACGCGTGACCTCAACGCCGTGACCACGGACTTCATCCCCAGCGTCGAGTTCGAGATCAACCGCTTCCCGACGCGGCGACGGTCCACGCCTGTCGCGTGAGCTGCGCTTTTCCGGGGCTTTCCCCCGGCCGCCGAGCCGCGGCGCCGAGCACGTTATCCTGTCTATAGTAAGATCTTCATCCATCCTCGAATCACGATGCTCGAACGACAAAAACAAGCACACTCCCATGGGTCTTTACCTTCGGCCGCGCGCGCGACCGCCGCCTACTGTCGGTCCGTGTTGAGGCCGAGGAGCATGTTGGAGCCGCCCTTGTCGCCGCCCGAGGGCAGGTAGGTGACGCCGCGGGCCCGGGACAGCGTCTCGGCGACCTCGCGGGCGGCGTCGATGCGGCGGACCTCGATGAGGCCCGAGCCGCACTGCTCGAGGGCCTTGGAGATCGTCGCGGCGGCCTCGGCCTCGCCCTCGGCGCGGATGATCGCGGCCTTCTTCTCCTGCTCGGCCTTGGCGACGACGTAGGTCTGGCGCTCGGCCTCCTGCTGGGCGACCTGCTTCTGCTCGATGGCCGACGTGAACTCCTTGCCGAAGACGAGGTGCGTGATCGACACGTCGTCGAGGATGAGGTTGAACGCCTCCGCGCGCTTCGTGAGCGTCGACCGGATCTGCTGCCTGCGTGGGAGCAAGGAGGGTCGGAAGCGAGGTCGCCGAGAGCCCCGGGGCGCGATCGACGGGGGGGGTCCGCTCGGTCGAAAGATGGTGATGAAGGTTGATCCGCACGCGCTCTTGCGGAGCGCTCAGAGTGAACTATGCATTGTCGGGAAATGGTCGTCACCGCGGACGGGGGGACTCGTCGCCGGACGCCGGGCGGACGCACGAGATCTGCTCGCGCATGCTGAGGAGCTGGTCCGCGTTGTATTGCGCCACGACGGACTTGAGGACCTCGTTGCCGAGCGACGGCAGCACGCGGTCGTCGAAGTTCGTGCCCAGGGTCATGTAGATCTTGGGCAGCGCCTCCTCGCGGGGCCGGCTCAGGACGCGCAGGTAGATGTTGACCATCTGGAGGTCCTTGGTCCCCGTGACGGACTTGATCTCCCGCGGCCGCGACCGGATGTCCATGATGATGGGCGTCTGGAGCACCGGGATCTTGAACTGCGCGCGGGGGACGGCGGTCATTTCGGGGCGCGCGCGGGGCGGGGCGGGGTTTCGGCGGGCTCACCCCCGTGCCCTCGGAAATGGGCTTGGGCAGCACGCCGCGGATGTTGTCGAACATGACGGCGCGGTGGCCGCCCTCGACGTTGTAGAGGCAGTTGCTGCCGATGAACGACACGCCGGCGACGCCCATGCCCAGGCGCGCGACGCCCGTCAGGACCTTCTCCATCGTGTGTCGCGCGGTGCTGCTGGCAGTGCTGCGACGCCGCTTCGCCGACTGCCGCTCTGCTGGCGCAGGTGCCTCCGTCGCTGGCGCAAGTGCTGGCGCCGCCGGCCGGCCGGCCCCCTTCGAGACTCGTCACGGAAGGCCTCACGGAGAGCCTACGGCGTCGGCGGGCGCCGCTCGAGGACCTGCTCGAGGCCTCGGCTCGCAGGCCTCCGGACGACCTCCGGCCCTGGACGACGCGATCTCCCACACAACGTATCGAAGAGGTCGAATAAAGAGGCGACCGGGCGCCGACCTCGCGAGCGGAGTGGGGCAAAGCAGAGGGGGGGTGCGCTCGGCGTCGCCCGGCGCCTACTGGAGCTTGACGCCGAGCTTGTCGAGGGCCCGCCTGAACTGGGGGAGCAGCTTGCGGAGGACGCGCCGGAAGCCGTCGGAGTAGGCCGGCGCGCCCTCGGCGGGCGCGCCGTCGCCGTCGCTCGCCGCGGTTTCGAGGTCCTTGGCCATCGCGTCCGCGTGCGCCTTGAAGTGCTCCACCAACACGGCGCGGAAGGGCGCGGGCGGCCGCTTCGCCGCGGAGATGGTCGCCTGGAGCGACAGTAGTTTGGCGTTCTCGTTGTAGGACCGCGCCTGCTGCTCGCCCTCGAGCGTGCCCGCGTGCTTCTCGTTGCCCGGCTCGTTGTAGTAGGGCTTGTCGACGAGCACGAGGCCCTGGAGCGACACGAGGAGCTGGAGCACGGTGGACGACTCCGGGTCCCAGCCCGGCCCCGACCACGTGCCCAGCAGCGACAGGCAGACCTTGCCGTTCTCGTACAAATTCGGGTTCAGGCGCTCCGTGATGCCCCAGGAGTGGTAGTGCATCGCCGGCGGCTCCTTCGGGTACGCGGCGGGCAGCTGCAGGTCGAAGGCGAAGACCATGCGCTCGTAGGGCGTGCCGTCGGGCCCGACGATGACGCAGCGCAGCAGGTCGGACCGCTCCTGGAACGCGCGGACGAAGACGCCCGTCGGCAGGTTCTTCTCGAGCTGCTTCCAGAGCTTGCGCACGGCAGGCAGCGCGACCTTCTGCGCCGCCGCCGACGCGTAGGCGTGGTCCGCCGGCGCGCCGCCGTCGCAGACGGCGAAGGGCTCCGCGTCGTCGTCGTCGTCGTCGTCGTCGTCGGCCGCGGCGTCGTCGCCGCCGTCGTCGTCGCCGTCGTCGGCCGCGGCCTCGGCCGCGGGCGCCGCGGCCTCGGCCTCGTCGTCGGGCTCGACGGGCCCCTGCGTCGACACGCTCTCCGCCGTGCCGTCGTCGTCCTGGTCGTCGGCGTCCTCGTCGTCGTAGGCCGGGTCGTCCGCGCGCGCGTCCGGCACGAGGAGCAGGCGCCGCGGCGGCACGAGCTCGCGGGACCCGTCGAGCCAGAGCACGGCGACGGCGCCGTCGGCGAGGCTCAACACCTGGCCGACCCAGCGGTCGTCGCCCTCGGCCGCGGGCCGCGGCTCCTCGGTCTCTCCGTCGCCCGGGGCCGCGTCGAGGAGCGAGAGGCGGATGGCCTCCGCGAGCTCCGACGCCTCCTGCTCCGACTCGACGTCGTCGGGTAAGGCGACGATGGCGATGGCGCCCGCGGCGTCGCGCGTCGCGCCCGCGGCGCCGTCGCCGTCGCCCGCGACGTCGCCCGCGCGGCCCGCGCCCGGCGCGAGGCGCAATACCAGGTCGCCCGCGGAGAAGTTGTAGGACCCGTGGAGCGCGAGCTCGTAGGCCGACAGCGTCTCCGTCTTCGCCGGCGCTAACGGCTCGAGGGCGTCGGCCTCGCCGTCGCCGAGCCAGCGCACGACGCACCTGGGCAGCAAAAGGGTGCGAAATTCCCAACTTCAAAGGCTCCTAGCTCGGCCGATTTCCACTCGTTTCGGCTGATTTTTGGACGAGCGATCATCTCTCGGAGCGCTCTCGAAGCGTGGGTGCTTTTTCCAGAACGCGCGCGCGCGGAACACTCACGTTGAAGCGAACTTGAATCACCCTTGTCCTGCCCTGCGACGCACGTCCGCTGCCGCGCGTCGACGGACCGGACGACGCCGACCGCGCCGTCGTCCTCCGCGGGCGGCTCGTCGTCGTCGTCGTCGCTCTTCTCGTCGACGCGCTTGATCACGAAGTCGTTGGGCAGGAAGTCGTGCTCGCCGAGGTGCTGGCGCGGCACGAGGTCCAGCGACGACACGACGGCGACGGCGTCGCCGCCGCCGACGCCCGCGGCGGCCGCGGCGCCGTCGGCCGCGGCCACGGACCAGCGCACGGCGCAGCGCGTCTCCGTGCGCACGACCTGGGCGCAGGCGCCCCGCGGCAGGGGCGCCTTGTCGTCCGCGGGCGGCGGCGGCGGCGGCGCGTCCGCGGCCGCGGCCGCCGCGGCGGGCGCCGGCGCGGGCGCCGCCGCCGCCGCGGCGTCGTCGGCCGGCGCGGCGCCGCGGACGTGGTCGCCGACGCGCGTCAGCCCCGCGAAGGGCGCGAGCACGGCGACGTCCTTGGCGTCGGACCACGTCGGCGGCGGCTCGCGGCTCGCGCCGACGCCCCACGCGAGCCATTGGACGCCCGCCTGCGCGACGTCGACCTTCTCCACCAGCCCGTGGCGCCGCCGCCGGCCCGGCGGCGCGCGGCCCGTGCGCCAGGACGCGCGGCGCCAGACGGACGGCGGCGCGGACACGCGCTGTCCCGGGAAGAAGGGGCAGAGCTCGTCGAAGCCGTAGTCGACGTCGTCGAGCGGCTCGAGCGTCGCGGTCGCCTCCGCGCCGTTGTCGCCGAGCCCCGAGACGACGCAGACGTTGCCCGCGGGGGACCGTACCGTGACGTCGTAGGTCGCGCCGACGACGCGCCCGACCCAGCGGCCCCGGAGCCGGTGGACGACGGGGTCGCCCATGCGCAGGCCCGTCGCCGGCGCGAGCGCCGCCGCGTCCAGGCCCCGGACCGTCGCGCCGGCGCCGAGGGGCGCGGGCGCCGGCGGCGGCGCCGCGGGGCCGCCGGCCCCGCCGTCGCGCTTCGGCCCGCCGGCGCCCCGCGCGTTCGCGCGGCCCGCGGCCGCCGCGCCCGCGGCCGCCGCGACGGACGCCGCGACGGACGCGGCCTGTTTGTCGCCGGACTCCGCGCCGCGCGAGCCCCGGTTGCGGCCGCCCCGCGCCTTCTTCGGGTTCGGGGCCGGCGCCGGCGCCGCCGGCGCGCCGGCCCGGGGCTTCTCCGGCGGCGGCGCGGCCGCGTGGACGAGGCGCACGTCCGCTTTCAATTCGACGCGCACGACCGCGCCGAGCGCGCCCGTCGGGTCGTCGCGCGCGGCGACGACGTCCCCGACCACGAAGGGCCGGTCGACGCACCGCAGGGCGTCCATGGCCTCGAGGGACGGCTCGTACTTGTCGAGCCACTGCACGCGCGCCATGCCCTCGGGCACCTCGCGGCGCCGCTCGTCGTCGGCGTCGTCCTCGTAGTAGTCGTCGTCGTCGCCGCCGAGGACGCCCGACGCCTTGAGCACCCAGCCGAGCTGGCTCGGCTTCCGCGCGAGGGCCACGCAGTCCTCGGGGAAGAGGCTCGGCGCGATCTCCGCCGGCGGGCCCGGGCTCCCGGGCGCGGCGCCCGCGCCCGCGCGGCGGCCGTCGCCGGCCGAGTTCTTCTCCGTGAGCTTGTTCGCGCGCATGACCTTCTGGACGCGCCGCTCCGTGAGCCGCCACTCGGGCTTCGACGCCGCGACGTGGTTGTAGACGCGCTTGACGCCAAAGTCGGGGTGCGCCGCCTTGGCCGCCCGGCAGGCCTCGAGCAGCTCGGCCTCCGAGGGCGCCTTGGGCTTGGGCATGGCGTCGACGGGCACCAGCGCGCCCCCGGGGCCGGCGCGGGCGCTCGGGAGGGGCGCCTCCTCGCGGCGAAGCCTCTCGATGAGCCGCTCTCCAGGTGGACCAGCCCTCGTCGACGAGGTCTCGCTCGACGAGATGCGAGGCCTGCGTTGTAGCCTCATTGACGTTGGCGGTGCGGCGCAAGTGCGGCGCTGCGCGGCGCCCTCGTCGACAGGTCTCGCTCGCCTGTGTGGATGAGAGGTCTGCGATGCTTACCTCGGCGGCGCCCCAACGCCCGCCGGCGACGCGCCGCGCGAGGCCGGCGACGCGGACGCCAGGGAGCCCGGCGAGGGCGTGTCCGCGCTGCCGAGCGAGGCGCGCTGCTTCTCGAGGGCCGACGCGAGCGCCGCCGCGAAGGCCGTCGTGAGCTTGCCGTCGTCGAGCGTCGCGTCGACGCGCTCCAGCGCCTTGCAGAGGTCGTCGAGCGCCGCGGCGGCCTCGCGGCGGCGGTCCCCGGCGTGGCGGACGGCGTGGCGCGCGGCGGCGGCGATGGCCGGCGCGACGACGGAGCGGAACGCGCGGCTCTTCTCGCGCCGCGCGGGCGGCGACGGCGTCGCCGGCGGCGGCGCGTCGAGGCCGAGGGGCGGCGCGGGCGGCGCGGGCGGCGTCGGCGCGCGGCTCGGCGACTCGGGCACGGCGGGCAGCTCCGGCGCCCGCCGGGCCGCCGCGGCGACGTGGGCCGCGAGCGCGGGCTTCGCGACGCCGACGTAGTCCGCCGCCGCGACCCACGCGTCGACCAGCAGATCCGCGCACGTCGGCCGCTCCTCGGGCGCCTTGGCCAGGCACCGGGCCACGAAGGCCGTGGCCTCGGCGCTAAAGTCTCCCTCGAGCTTCGGCGGCGGCGCCTTGGGGACCACAAACAACACCTTCATGGGGTGCAATTCCCAGTGCGGCGGCTTGCCCGTCGCGAGCTCGAACGCGGTGATGCCCAAACTCCAGACGTCGGCGGCGGAACCGTAGCGGCTCTGCTCCAGGACCTCCGGGGCCATCCAGTAGGGCGTGCCGATGAGCGACTGGCGCTTGGTGGACGTGTCCGTGAGCCGCGTCGCGACGCCGAAATCCGCGAGTTTCACGCGGCCGTCGCGCGCCACCAAGACGTTCTTCGCCTTGACGTCGCGGTGCACGCGCCGGTCCCCGTGCAGGTAGGCGAGCGCCTCGAGCAGCTCGGCTACGACGCCCGCGACGACGGGCTCCGCGAGCGGCGCGGCGAGCGAGTTCAGCAAATCGCCGAGCGACCCGCCGGCCAAATACTCCGTGACGATCCAGAGCTGGGACCCGACGACGTGCGCGCCGAGGTAGTGCACGAGGCGTGTGCAGCGCACGCTCGCCAGCGCCTCGAGCTCGCGCCGCACGTCCTCGAGCTCCGCCGCCGAGCCCTCGAGGTCCACGACCTTGATGGCCACGTGCTCCGACGAGCCCTTGACGCGCGCCTTGTAGACGATGCCGAAGGAGCCCACGCCGACGCGCTCCTCGAGCGCGTAGTGCGCCGGAGACGAAGTCCCCTCCGCGGCGACGACGACCGCGGCGACGGCGTCCTTCGCCGCCGTCATCGAGGAGGACATGACAAGCAGGCCGGTTTAGAATTTTACCAAAGTGCGCTGAAGCGCTCATCCGCCTCAATGTAAACTTCACCATAGCGCGGCCTTAGAAATCGTCGCTGTCGTCGTCGGCGTAGGCCAGCAGGCCCGCGACGTCGAGCCCCGCCGCCACGGGCACGCGCGTCGCCCGGTGCGCGTGGTCCGGCGGCGCGGAGTCCGGCGGCGCGGGCACGTCCCCGTCCGAGCTCTCGTCGTCGGACCCGTCGGGCGTGCCGAGGGAGTCGCTCTCGTCGTCCTTCCGACCGGCGTCGTCGTCGTCGTCGTTGAAGCGGCCCGCGCCGCCGACGTCCCTCGCGCGCGCCTCGATCATGTCGCGCCACGACGGCAGGAACGTCTCGATCTTGTGGAGCTCCGCGAAGAGCCACTGCGTCTCGGCGCTGACGTTGAGCACGGACGCCGCCGACGACGCGTTCTGGTCCAGGGACGCGGCGACGGCGTTGTTGTAGCGCTCCTCGATGGGCGTCTGCTCGGACACGAGGCAGAGGCGGCGGACGAGCGAGAGCATCTGCGCGAGGCTCTTGCCCTTGCGCTCCACGGTCGCCGCGCACTCCTTGGCCTTGGTCCGCGTCTCGCGGATGGCCCGCTCGGTCTCCTTGAGGCGGCCCTCGAAGTCGCGGCGCTCGCGCGCCATCTTCAGCAGGTCGCTCTCCATCTCGCGCGTGTTGTTCGCGTGGTGCCGCCGCCGCTCGTCCCTCTCCAGGGGCGTCGTCATGTAGATGTCGTCGTGGACCGGTTTGCGGCTCGCGGGCACGAAGGGCTTGGCGCCGGCGGGCGCGCCGGACGCGCGGAGCTTGGGCGGGCTGCCCGTCGGCGCGAGCGCCGTCTCGCCGACGTCCTTCGGCGCGCTCGGCGGCGCCTTGCCGGACGCGAGCAGCACGGCGGGCCTCTCGTCCTTCTTGGGGGGCGGCGCGGCCTTGATGGCCCGCTCCCGCGCGCTCTCGAGCATGGCGTGCGCGACGACCTCGCTCGGCGTCTCGCTCAGCGCGAAGTTCGAGAAGTGCTGCGTGTGGCTGAACATCGTGCGCCGCTTCGTCGGCACGACGAAGGGCCGGTCCTCCTCGGCGGCGATGCTCCGCACGGACCGCGGGTCCACGAAGGGCTTCTTCGGCTTCGGGAGCAGGTCCGTGATGGCCGCGCCGGCCTCGCGCGTGGGGATGGCCGTGTCGGCGCTCATGATCTTCGAGAAGGCGCCCTTCTCCGGCACCTTCTCCGCGGCCCAGAACTTCCGCGTCGCGCTCTCGAAGTGGGTCATCGTGATCGTTCGGTGCTGCCCGCGAGGGCTGCGTCTCACGCGCGCACGGCCATACGCTGCCCCGCGCAACAATTAGCAACAGGTTCAACGTAGCCGGATTTGCCATAAATGTAACTCCATCGCCTCGAGCGTCTCACTTCCGTACACGCCCGCAATGGAACGGCCTTGAGTTCGCGTTCGCGTGGGCAGAAAAAGAAAGAAGAGGCAAAAAAAGCCCGCGCCGGCATGGCGGACGGCGAACAGTCGCACACGCTCATCGAGCGGGCCTCCGCGGCCGTGAACAAGAAGATCGAGGAGGGCTGCGGCAGCGTGGCCCGCGTCGTGACGAAGCACCCGCGGAAGACCATCGCTGCCCAGTACGCGCTCACCGTGGTGTGCGTCATGGGCTTCGCGAACATGCGGTACGACAACCTGCCGGAGCGGCTCTACGTGCCGCAGGACACGCAGGCCTTCGACGACCGCGACTGGGTCGAGGCGCGCTACGGCTTCACCCCGACGTCGTCCTTCGCGTACATCGACGGCAAGGGCAATCTCTTCGACCGCGCGGCCCTGCGCGACCTCTTCGACCTGCACGACCGCATCATGTCCCTGAACCACGAGGACGGCAAGATCGCCTACGACGAGCGCTACTGCCACCTCAAGGGCGGCGTCTGCCAGCGGAACGGCGTCCTGGCCTTTTGGGACTGGAACCGCACGAAGTTCGAGCTCGACGACGACCTGATCGCGACGCTCAACGACCCCTACGTCCCGAACGTCCACAACGCGAACGAGCCCTTCGTCGTGCTGCGCAACTCGGCCGCGGACTACTCGTACGGCGGCGACGGCGCGACGGTCGCGGGCTCGGGCAAGATGATGCTGTCCTACGAGCTCGGCGTCCACCTCCACGACAAGCCGCGCCTGGACCCCCACGCGGAGCAGCTCGAGATCGACTTCGTCGACGCCGTCGAGGGCTGGAAGAGCGACTACTTCGACGCGTGGCCGGACAATCGCGCGCTGCGAGATCTGAACTCGGACGCGGCGATCTCGTCGGACCAGATCGTCATCAACCTGTGCCTGCTGTTCGTCTTCGCCTACACGTGCTCGACGATGGCGAACCGGCGGGACCACGCGAAGTCGCACGCGTTCCTGGGGTCCATGGCCGTGTGGACGACCCTGATGGCGATTTTGGCGGGCTACGGCGTCGTCGTCGCGTTCGGCGTCGTCTTCAACCCGTCGACGATGATCGCCATCTTTCTGGTGCTGGGCATCGGCATCGACGACGCCTTCGTGATCTACGGCGCCTACGACCACGTCGACCGGTCGCGGCACGCGTCCGTCGAGGCCGCGGTCATCCGGGCCGTCGAGGTTGCGGGCTCGTCCATCACCGTGACGTCCGTGACGGACTTCTGCGCCTTCATCGCGGGCTCCTTCATCACGATCCCGGCGCTCTCGAGCTTCTGCATCTTCTCCGCGGTCGCGGTGATGATGGACTTCTTCTTCCAGATCACCGCGTTCGTCGCGTGGATGACGCTGGACCTCAAGAAGGCCGAGGAGCGCGGGGGCAAGGACTGCTGCTGCGCGTGCTGCTGCTGCTGCCCCGGCGCCAAGGTCGCGGCCGTCGCGCCCGCGGCCAAGGCCGCGGACGACGACAAGGCCGTCGAGGCCGTCGGAGGGCCCGCGGCGCCGGACGGCGCGGCCCCGGGCGCGGCGGCCGGCCCGGCCAACTTCTGGGGCACGACCTACGCGGACGTGATCCTGTCGAAGCCGGGCAAGGCTGGTGTGTTGCTGACGGCCGCGGCGCTCGTCGTCCTGGGCACTGTGGGCTGCACGCGGTTCACGATGGACTTCGACGTCGAGTGGTTCCTCACGAGGAGCGGCGAGTACGGCTTCGTCTTCGAGGCCCTCGAGATCCGCGACGACTACTTCTCGCACCGCACGCTGCTCCCCGTGAGGGTGTTCACGAAGGAGCCGAGCGTGGGGTACTTCGAGCAGAAGGACGAACTGGCGAGCCTCATCGACGGCCTCTACGACGAGGGCGGCAACTCCAAGGCCTACATGCCCTACAACTGGTTCACGCAGCACGAGCTCTACGACGCCTGCGCGCCGCCCTACGACGTCTTCTGCCCCTACGGCGGCGGCCCGTCGAACGCGAGCGACGCCTGGTACGCGTCGCTCCGCGCGTTCCTCGATGGGCCCGGCGCGGCCTACGAGGACGACGTCCTCTTCGCCGACGACGGCCGCATCACGTCGTCGGCGATCCCCATCTACTGGAAGTTCGTCGACGACGAGACGACGGCGTCCGCGGGCGTGCGGCGCATGGTCGACCAGCGGGAGCTGGCGGACGACCGCGCGCCGGGCTTCGACCCCATCGTCTTCATGGAGCTCTTCGTCTTCTTCGAGGGGCTCTACGTCGTCGTCGTCGAGACGGTGACGAGCTTGCTCTTCGCCGCCGCGGCGGTGTTCGTCGTGCTGGTGCTCATGCTCGCGAACTTCCAGCTCGCGTTCCTGATCCTGAGCGTCTGCGGCGCGATCTCCGTGTGCCTGCTGGGGTCCATCTACTGGTACGGCGACAACCTGAACAACGTCGCGGCCGGCGTCCCGCGGCGGCGACGATGTTCGAGAGATTTTGACCGGGAAAACGATAAAAAATCGCCACGATCGGTAGGTCACGGCGTTCTTCATCATCATCGCCGTCGGGCTGAGCGTCGACTGCAGCGCGCACATCGCGCACACGTTCGCGCACGCCCGCGGCGCGACGCGCGACGACCGCGCGCGCGAGGCGCTCCGCCAGATGGGCGACAGCGTCTTCAAGGGCGGCATCTCGACGTTCTTCGGGATCTGCATCACGGGCTTCGCCAAGTCCTACATCTTCTGGTGTTTTTTCAAGTTCCTCGCGTCCATCATCGCCTACGCCCAGTTCTTCGGCATGGTCGTCATGCCCGTGATGCTCTCGCTCGTCGGGCCCATGGCGCCCCACGCGACGGCGCCCGTGGCTCCCGCCTAACGCGACGTTAGGAGGTAGTGGGGGTTGCGCCGCGCCATCCGCAGCGCGGACCTCCGGACGTCGCGCGCGGCCTCGTGGCCCTGGCGCGCGGCGCGTTCCAGGTAGTCGAGCGCCGCGTCGAGGTCGAGCGTGACGACGTCCGGGTCCTCGACGGTGCGCGGCGGATCCTCGCCGTGGAGGTAGCAGCGCCCGAGCTTGTACTGCGCCTCCGCGTGGCCCCGCTCCGCGAGATCGACGAAGAGCGAGAGCCCGATTTTCGCCGGGCCGAGGGCGTCGCGCTCGCCGAAGAGGAGGGCGCCCGCGAGCGCGAGCACGGCGTCAGGGTGGCCGCGCCGCGCCGCGAGCCGGTACCAGGGCGCCGCCGCCGCTTCCGACGGCGCGCCGAGGCCGCCCCGCCCGTCGGCGTACATGTGGCCCAGCAGCGTCAGCCCGTCGCCGTCGCCGGCCTCCGCCGCCAGGCGGCACCAGCGCTCGGCGCGGACCTCGTCGACCGCGACGCCGTGCGTGCCGTTGTCGAAGACCTTCGCGAGATCCGCCTGCGCGAGGCGGTTGCCGGCGCCGCCGTCCGACGGCGTCGCCGCCCGCTCGAGGAGCGCCAGCCCCGCGGCGACGTCGCGCGCGACGGAGAAGGTGCCGTCCCTCGTCTTGATGCCGAGCGCCCGCATCGCGAGGCGATCACCGCGGTCGACGCCGCGCCGCAGCCGCGAGAGGAGCTCCTCGTCGGTCTTACGGTTCGGCGCGCGGCAGAAGGGGCAGCAGTCCTGGGACCGCAGCTCCGGCGACGCGCCGATCTTGCGCCAGCAGCTCGCGCACGACTCCTTCCCGCAGCACGCGTGGTAGACTATTTGCGCGACGTCCCGGGGCATCGGGTCCGCGCACAGCGGGCAGCACGGCTCGGAGGCGACGGCGCGCGCGGCAGCGCAGAGCGACTTGTGCGTTGCGTGGTGCCGTAGCTGGCAGTCGCGCGCGCAGTAGCGCGCCGTCTTGCACGCCGCGCAGCGCAGCTTCGCGTCCGCTGCGCCGCAATGGGCGCAGGCGGTCCACCAGCTCTGGAGCCATTGCTGGCTGGCCTTGCTCGCGTCGGACGCGGACTGGAGCCAGGGCTTGCCGGCGTCGTACGATGACGCGGAGCTCATGCTAGATGCGGACATACTTTCTTGCAGAATGTTGGCGAGCATTGCTGGGCAATTTTAGCTCTCATCGAGCCCAGCCCGCGCGCGCCGTCGCGACACCCGCGCGACACGGGCCGCGCCGCGCCGCGCCGTCGCACGATGGCGGACTGGGAGAAGGTCGAGTCGCCCGGCGCGTCCGCCGAGGGCTGCAAGGCGAGCAGCGGCAACCTGAAGAACGCCTGCGACTACAGCTTCGCGGACCTGTACCGCGCGGCCTGCGCGACGACGAGCTGCCCCTGCGACGAGGTCGAGGTCAAGGCGGCCTGCGAGTCGCTCTACGAGCTGAAGCGCGACGACCTGAACAAGATGGTCCACGAGTGGGCCATGACGGCGGACTGGGAGACGGAGATGCAGATGGGCTCCGACGGCCAGGAGTACCTCGCGTTCGCGCCCAAGTCCGCCGCGGACAAGCGGCGCGACGAGGCGCTGTACGGGAAGTACCGCGACGCCCTCGAGGAGAAGGACAACTGAGATGCGACGCCGAGCCGCGCGGCGAAACGCCGCGCGAGACCCGCACATCGGTTCATCACAAGAATTTTTTTACTAGCACGCGGGCGCGGCGCCGGTCCAGTTGCCCGGGAAGAAGTAGACCTCCTGGAAGGCCGGGTAGGCGGCGTCGCTCTTCGCGCAGCGGTAGGCGAGGAACGCGTCGCGGCCCGGGAACGTTTGGGTAGAACGTCGCGCGACGTCGACGAAGGTCGCCGCGAGCGCGGCCGTCGCGGCGACGGCGTCGGCGCCGTGGTTGATGGCCTCGAAGGGCAGGCCGTCCCGCTCGCCGTGCTCGAAGGCGTTCTTCTCCGGGTGCCACTGGACCGCGAAGAGGTGGCCGGCCTTGGATTCGGCGCTCGAGACGAACGGCTCGCCGCCGCCGTCGACGTTCGTGCTCAGCACGTCGAAGGTGGCGGAGAGCGCCGCGGAATCTCGAAAGGCGCCGGGCGTCACGCCCATGTGGTGGTTGTTGAGCGCGAGGGCCTCGGACGCGAGCGACGCGCGGAGCGCCTCCTTCGCGGCGCCGCCGTACATCGTCGACGTCGCGGCCGCGGGCGTCAGGGCCAGCGGGAGCGACACGTTCGACGCGTTGAAGCCCGGCGTGACGACGCCCGGGCCGCCGACGATCTCCATGAGCCACTCGAAGCCCAGGCACGTGCCCCAGACCGGGAAGACCTCGCCGCGCCGCGCGGCGGCCTCGGAGTACGCGACGGCCGCGCGCGCGGCGTCGGGCAGCGCGCTGGCGCCGCCGGGGAAGAGCACGCCGTTGAGCTGGCCGTAGAGCTCCAACGACGTGGCGTTGTCCATGGCGTAGCTCAGCGGCACGGCGCGCCCGCCCGCCATCTCCACGAACTTGACGTAGCTCGCCGCGAGGTACTGCTGCCCGGGCGCGAGCGCCGGCTGGGCCATGACGCCGATGACCGGCGAGTCGATGGAGGTAGCGCGGTGGAGTACTGCGATGCACACGAGCGACGAAAGCCGCCCACGCATGCCGGGGGCCATGTTTTGCCACTAAATTTACTTCACCGTCGCTTCGCTGAAGCTCTATGACTTCATGACATTGTGAAGTCGGATCGACAGCTTGAAGGACTCTGAGCCGTAGACGATGGTGCTGAAACTCGCACTTTTGCTCCTCCTCCCGGCGGCCTCGGCCTTGCAGGGCCCGTCGCTGGTGCACCGCCGCCGACACGCGCTCAAGGAGCTGCGCATGACCGCCGGCGACGACGTGCCGACGGCGCCGTCGCGGTCGGCGCTGCTGCGCGGCGCCGGCGCCGCCGCGGCGCTCGCGGCGTTCCCGCGCGCGTCCGTCGCCGGCGGCGGCAACGTCGCGACGCTCGAGACGGACCTCGGCAACATCGTCATCGAGCTCAAGCCCGACTGGGCGCCCCTCGGCGTCGAGCGCTTCAAGGAGCTCATCACCGTCGGCTTCTACGACGACGCGCGGTTCTTCCGCGTCGTGCCCAAGTTCATCGTCCAGTTCGGCCTGAGCGGCGACCCGGCCCTGAACAAGAAGTACAAGGCGGCGAACCTCCAGGACGACCCCGTCGCCGTGTCGAACACGCGCGGCACGCTCGTCTTCGCGACGGCCGGCCGGAACACGCGGACGAGCCAGATGTTCATCAACTTCGGCAACAACGGCTTCCTCGACAAGCAGGGCTTCTCGCCCATCGGCGTCGTCACCGAGGGCCTCGACATCGCCGAGAAGCTCAACGCGGAGTACGGCGAGTCGCCGAACCAGGGCAAGATCACGACGCAGGGCAACGAGTACCTCAAGGCCAACTTCCCGCGCCTCTCCTACATCAAGAAGGCGTCCCTGTCCTAGGCGACTACGCGGCCTCTAAGCACCCTTAGCATTCGCCGCACGCGACGGGGCACGAAGGAAGGCGTCCCTGTCCTAGGCGAATACGCGGCTTCTTCGCCTAAGCACCCTTAGCATTCGCCGCACGCGACGGGGCACGCGTCGGCGCTCGCCACGTCGTGCTCGTCCGCGTCGCCGGTACCGCCGTCGGCGCGGCTGCCGGCGTCGCCGTCGGCCTGAGCGAGGAACTACGCGTGGAAAAGGAGCGGCAAAAGGGCGAGTAAATAAAAAGGCTCGAACCTCGGCGCCGCGGCGGACTCCGAGTCGCCGACGTCGAAGGCCGTCGCGTCGACGTCGCCGGACGCCGCCTCCCAGTTGCCGCCGGCCGCGAGCCACTCCCGCAATTCTGCCGCAGCGCCGTAGCGCGACCCCGCGTAGTCGTAGTCGCCGGCGGACAGCGCGAGCGCCGTCTCGCCGTCGACGAGCTCCGACGGTAGCGCGGACGTGCCGCTCGACGTCGCGGCGTCGTCCCAGGCGCCGTTGATGCTCAGCGCGGTCACGAAGGAGCCGGCGGCGTTGTAGACGATTAGTTGGTCGCCACCCGACGCGAGGTTGAACGAGCCCTCGCGCGCCTCGAAGTCCGCCTCCGTGAGCACGGTCCCCGCGACGGCTTCGGCGCGCGTGCACGCGAGGACGCCCTCGGAGTCCCGGAATCCGTCGCCCTCGCTCCAGCCGTTGTCGGTAACGCGCAGGTGCTCCAGCCCCGTCGCGTCTTCGAGCAGGACGATCGCGAAGGCGTCCGGGTTCGTGCGCACGCCGGCGACCATCGCGCCCCCGGCTGAGAGCGACGACGCGCCGGACTCGTCGTCCGTCTCCTCGACGCAGACGGAGTCGCAGACGGCCGCCCGCGCCGCGGTCTCGTCCGCGTCGTCGAAGAGCCGGGCGACGAGCTCCGGGTAGTCGACGAACGGATTGCGATTGAGCTGGTACGACTCGCAGACGAGGTCGCTCCGCGCCTGCTCGGCGTCGTCGACGGGATCGTCGTCGTGCCACCGCCGGAGCCACGAGTAGTTGCCGGAGATTCCCGGGTCGTCGCAGATGAAGTCGCAGGACGCTAAGCTCAGATCCGCGTACCGCACGTCCATGTAGAACATCGCCCGCGCGATGTCGCCGCGGACGTCGGCCGGCGGCCGCCACGACTCGGCGTCGGCCGCCGTGTCGTCCGCGGCCTCGTCGTACGCGGGCGACTCGCAGCCCGGCAGCCCCTCGCAGTTTCCAAAGATTTTGTTGCCGCGCGCGGAGTTCGTGCTGCCGTCCGCCGCGACCAGGTGGTGCAGGTCGCTAAAGTCCGCGCCGGAGTAGCCGACGCCGTGGCTCTTGGGCCACAGATGCTCGCGGTTCCAGCCGTCGGTCGCGCCGGACAGGCTCGCCGCCACGGACCGCCGCGTGTAGATCCCGACGACGTTGTCGGCGTTCGACGGATCCGCGTCGAGGACGTAGAGCGCGTCCCAGGTGTCCGTGGCGTCGGACGTGTAGGGCACGACGTCGTGCGGCGACGAGATGCGGTCCTGGAGAGCGGCGCGGAGGGCCGCGCCGGTCAAAGTGAGATCGACGTCGGCGTAGTAGCTGTCGATGTCGCAGCTCCGCGCGAGGGCGACGAGCAGCGTGCAGCGAAAGAGGCGTTTTGGGCTGCCCATATGCGCTTTGAGCGCGCAAGGTGAAGCCAAACTTGACCGAAAGCTGAACCTCGGCGCCGGCATCTCAGGCGATGTACGCCCGCCAGCGTCTGAGGCCGCCGCCGCTGCCGTGAACGCACCGCCGATGTCGCAAACCGACCTCTACGCCGGCGCCGGCTACAAGATGATCGAGGTCGAGGGCGCGGCGTTCCGCGTGCTCCTGGGCACGGATCCCCAGCAGGTCGCCGAGTGGCGCGCGGAGCGGCGGAAGCGCTGGCCGTCGCGCGCGAACCTCGAGCAGCAGGCCGCCGCGAAGCGCGCCAAGGTCGAGCGCGACGAGGCGCCGACCGGGCTCCTGGGCCTCGCGGGCTACGCGAGCGACAGCGACGGCGACGGCGCCGCGGCGGCGCCCGCCGCGGCGGCCGCGGCCGCGCCCGCGCCCGCGCCGCGGCTGAACCCGTGCCTCAGCATGCTCCACGGCGGCGCCTGCGCCCGCGGCGACGCCTGCCGCTACTCGCACGACGTCTCGGACGTGCCGCGATGCAAATTCTTCGCGGAGCACGGCTCCTGCCGCCGGGGGCGCGGCTGCCGCCACGCGCACCACGACGGCGGGGCGCGCGAGCGGCACCTGGGGCCCGCGGCCTTCGTGCCGCCGGGCGGCACGATGCTCCGGAAGCTGCTCCACCGCGACATCACGCGCGAGACGAGCCTCATCCTCCAGTGCATCACGCACATCCTCGACGAGGGCATCGGCGAGGAGGACGCCGCGCGATAAGGCCGTGTTATCCGGGCGCGTGAATCTGGAGCATCCAGTCGTACACCTCGGGGAGCTTCGACGCCGAGATGCCGCACGTGTGCCCCCGCGCGGAGCCCGCGACGTTCTCCGGGTCCGAGTCGTAGCGCGTGTACCTGACGACGTCCCGCGCGCCGCCGCGCCGCAGGCTCGCGACGAGGCGGTCGCTGTTGGCGACGTCGAAGATGGCGTCGTCCGCGGAGTGGAACGCCCAGACGGGCACGTCCGCGAGGCGGCTGACGGCCGCCGCCGGCAGCGTCCCCGTGAAGCCGTAGGAGCACACGACGCCGCCGGCGAAGCGCTTCGTCGTCAGGAGCTCCACGGCCTCCGTCGCGCCGTCGGAAAAACCAAAGAGAAAGACGCGGCTCGGGTCCGCGTCGGGGCAGCCCGCCGCGCGGCCGGCGTCGCTCAAGACCCAGTCGACGAAGGCGAGCATCTTGGACCGCGGGTCGCCGTAGAGGCTCAACCGGCCGGCGGAGTAGGGCGCGACGACGGCGAAGTTCTCCGCCAGCGACGGCGGCGCGGCGCCGGCCGCGAGGAGGCTCGGCGCGAGGCCGCGGTGCTCGCCCTGGATGTCCGCGAGGTTCCAGACGTCGCGCGCGTTCTCGCCCGCGCCGTGAAGTACGACGACGAGCGGCGGTTTTTTCTTGCCCGGCGGCGCGTAGGCCAGCGCCGTGTAGGTCGCCGGGTCCGTCACCGCGCGCAGTCGTGCCGCCGTGCCGGTGGCGGCGGCGGCGCGCGCCGGCGTGGCAGCAGCAGCTGTGGCGATTGCGGCAGAGCTCGCAGTAGTGGCAGCAGCTGCGGCAGCCTTCGCAGTACGCGGCAACACAGGCCGCAGCGACGACGCCGCCGCGCCGACGATCGCGTCCTTTCGCGTCACTCTCAAAGCATCGACGTGCGCGAGCACCGCGGCTGCGAGCACGACGCGCATGACGCAGAGCATCGTTGGCAGCTCTCAGAGAGCCGCTTCAATGTGCCCTTCACTTTACCCGAAGCGCACGCCCTCGCCGCGCTCGTTGACCATGTGGGGCTCGCCCTCCTCCCACTTGCCGAGGTCCTGGTGGCGCAGGTTGTCGCGGCCGCAGCGCATGCAAGTCACGGCGGCGCTGCCCATGCCGCAGTTGTTCACGCGCATGTTCCGGGGCGTGAACCGGATGCAGCTCGGGTCGTCGAGGCAGCGGCCGCGCTTCGTGCCGAAGACGTCGATCTGCCAGCCGCCGTCGGCGATGTCCTCGCCGCCGACGGGCTTCTCGATGATGCCGTCGAGGTCCGCGCGCCGCGCCTTGCCCTCGTCGAAGGCCGGGCCGAGGACGACCTCGGGCGCCGCGACGGCGGCGCCGCCCGGCGCGGCCGCGGGCGCGGCCGCGGGCGCCGGCGCGCGCGTCGTCGCCGGCTGGTAGGCGAGGTGGGGCTGGATCCAGCCCGCGTTGTCCGTCGCGAGCTTCACGAAGTCGTTCTTCTCCGCGAAGCCCTTCGTGGACAGGCCGTTCGCGTGGAGGACGAGCTTCAGCTCCTTGATGGACAGCGTCTTCCAGTCCACCTCGTCTGGTTTTGCTTCCTCCTCGGGCGCGTCCTCCGCCGCCGCCGCCTCCGGCGCGACCTCGGGCGCCGCGGCCGCCGGCGCCTCCGCGTCCGCCGGCGCCTCCGCGGCCGCCGCCGGAGCCGCCGCGGCGGGCGCCTCGGGGAAGTCCCAGCTCGTCTCGCCCGTGGCCCGGCAGTGGTAGTACGGCGTGCCGTCGCTCGGGTCCACGAACTTGGCCCAGCCGGCGGGCAGCGGCTTCGCCGGCGGCCCGACGCCCGCGCTCTGGTAGGCCAAGTTCCGCAGCTCGCGCTTCTCGACGATGGACGCGTCCGGCGTGACGTTGCGCTCGCCGAGGAACTTCTTCAGGTCCTTGATGGACATGGCGCCGATGCGCTCGAACAGGTCATCGTCGTTGCTTGCGGACGTCTTCGCATTGTCCCACGGCGCGTCCACGAGTGAAGCCATCGTCGGTGGTGGCCTTTCGGGCAGCCTCGCCGGGGCTGCCCGGCCCTTCCTTCAGCAGCGCACCACCGGAGGAGCCCGACGCCGCCCGCGGGTCTCTTACGCCTACCGGCGGCGCTTCTCGTCGCGGTCGACCTTCTCCCGGAGCTGCGCGTCCTTGGCGGACCGCGAGACGCCGTCGAGGAGGCGGCCGACGTTGAGCTTGATCTCCTTGAAGCCGAGCGCGCTGCCGTCCTCCTCCTCGTCCCAGGACGCGGAGAGCGCGCCGTAGCCGATGCCCAGGAGGCCGATGACCCAGGGCACCGTCGTCGCCGTCGCGACGGCCGTCGGCTGGAAGACGTTGTCGTCGCGCGTCGCGGCGAAGTAGAACCAGACGAAGAGGCCCACGCCCCCGAAGGCCGGCAGCCCGCCGAAGAGGGCCATGCGCAGCACCATGCGGTTCGCGACGGCGTCGGGCACGCGCGCGGCCTCGACGCCGGCCTCGCGCACGTACGCGTCGCGCTCGCGCAGGTCCTCGACCTGCGCGCTCACCTCGGCGGCGCGGTCCTCCTCCTTGGCCAGGAGCTGCGCCAGGAGCTCCGAGTTGCCGCTCGCCTCGAAGTCGGCGCCGGCGCCCGCGGCGTCCTCGGCGAAGGACAGCTGCGGCGGCGCGTCCTTCTTCTTGGGCTTCTTCTTCTTCGACGGCGCGCCGAAGCCCCTGTCCGCGGCGACGCGGACGGTCTGGCGTATGGACGGTCGCCGCGCGGGGGCGAGGGCCGTCGTCGCCGCGGCCAGGAGGCTCGCGAGCACCACGATTGATCGAGCCATTGCCGATCCCCGCGTCAAGGTCGGCTGTGGCAAAATTTCCCTGCATCATCGTCCTCGATCGATGCTGCGCTTGCGCCGACTCTGCCGTCTGAGGCGGCATTCGTCGGTCGAATTCGAGCCCGCCGGGCGCGGCCTCCGTCGCCGACAGACGTCCAGCGACGATATAAACCATGGGCATCGGCCTCGACAACATCCTGAGCGACAAGGGCCACTTTAGCGACTTCGTGTGCCCGATCTGCCAGGAGGTCGCCGAGGGCGCGACGATCCTGGGCTGCTCCCACGTCTTCTGCGCCTTCTGCATCGGCGAGTTCCAGGAGCGCCAGCTGAAGCAGGGCGTCGCGGCGGCCTGCCCCGTCTGCCGCCAGGGCGACGTCGCGGGCGCGAGACCGCTCGCGGAGGCGAACCCGCTCGCGGGCCGCATCTACAACCGCGTCCAGTGCCGCTGCCCGCTCGCGGACCAGGGCTGCGCCTGGACGGGCGATCTCATCAACCTCCAGGGCCACCTCACGAACTCGAGCGAGCACCTCGACCTCAAGGCCGCGGCCGGCGCGGCGACGCCGGACGCGTCCGGCTTCGTCGCGCGCTGGGTCGGAGGCGCGGAGAAGCCGCCCGCGGAAGAGACGGCGGAGGCCGCGGCGGCGCGGCTCCAGCGCACGGCCGACGCCCTGAAGGAGCAGGCGGACCAGAAGTACCAGATCAAGGCCTACGGCGCGGCGAGCGAGATCTACGGCAAGGCCATCGCCGTCTGCCCCGACGTCGCGGCGTACCGGTCGAACCGGGGCGCCTGCCACTTCATGGTCGGCGCCTACGAGGCCTGCGTCCAGGACTGCGACGCCGCGCTCGCGCGCGACGCGACCCTCGTGTCCGCCGCGTGCCGGCGCGCGCGCGCGTGCGTCGAGCTCGGCTTGACGGACGAGGCGCGGTCGGGCCTCGAGGCGGCCAAGGCCGCCGCGAGCGAGGCCTGCGCGGCGCGCGGCGGCGGCGCGGCGCTCGTCGCCGCGCTCAAGAAGCTCGACGGCGAGCTCGAGCGCGTCGCGGCCGTCGCCGCGGCCGTCAAGGCCGGCCGCGACGCGTTCGGGGCCGGGGACGTCGTCCGCGCGGCCGCGTCCTTCGGCGGCGCGCTGAAGGACACGGAGAGCGCCTGCATCGTGTTGGGCGCGGCGACGGCGGAGCTGGGGTTAGGAAGGGTGGACCGGTGCCTGCGGCTCACGCTCCAGGTGCTCCGGCGGAGCGACGCGGCGCGGTGGCGGCCCGCGGCGCTCATCGTCCGCGGCGCGGCGATGGTGCTGAGCGACCAGGGGGAGGGGGGGATCGCCCTGCTGCGCGAGGCGCTGCGCCTCGACCCCGACGGCGCGGACGCGAAGAAGACGACGAAGGCGGCGCTGCGGCTCGGCCGGCGCCGCGACGCCGCGAAGGCGCTCATGAACAAGCGCGCGTTCGACGACGCCGCGGCGGCCTACGGCGAGTTGCTGGACGAAGATTTAGGCCAGGCCTTCCTCGAGAAGCGCCAGTCCATGGACGCGGCGTCCTTCCCGGATCTGGCGGCGCTGGCGCCCGTGTCGCCCCTCGCGGCCGTCGCGCGGGCGGAGCGCGCGAACTGCCACCTCCGCCGCGGCGAGCCCGTCGCGGCGGTGTCGGACTGCGCGACGGCCATCTACATCAAGGACGATCTGGTGGACGCCCACGTGACGCGGGCGACGGCCCTCGGCGCCCTGGGCAAGCACGACGACGCCTGCGGCCACCTCCGGGACGTCGTCGAGCGCTGGGGCGGCCGCGACGTCCGGCTGCAGCACGCGTACGAGCAGGCGGACTTCGAGCGGCGCAAGAAGCTGCGGCCCGACTACTACGCCATGCTCGACTGCCGCAAGGTGAGCTCGGAGCGCGAGATCAAGGGCGCCTACTGGAAGCAGAGTTTGGCGCACCACCCGGACAAGCACGCGGCGGCCGCGCCGGACGTCCGGGCGCGCCACGAGGCCCAGTTCAAGGCCCTCGGCGAGGCTTTGGAGGTGCTGTCGGACCCCATGAAGCGCGACCTCTACGACAAGGGCTACGACAAGGAGGCCATCGCGAAGAAGCTCGAGGCCGCGAACCGCGCGGCGAACAACGCGGGCGGCTGCTGCGGCGGCGGCGGCTGCGGCTCCGGGGGCTGCGGCTGAATAGGGCGCCTCACTAACTGTATATGTCCAAATCTTAGTAGCCTCCTGCGGGGCACCAGAAGCCGACGACGGTTCCGGCGGCGTCGAGGGGAAAGGCTCGTTTGGCGCACTTGCAGACGAGGCCGGCGAGGACGCGCCGATGGCGGCGGACGTGCTCTTTCCATCCGCCGACGCGGTTGACGGAATCCATGAGCTCAAATGCGGCTTCCTTTGCTGCGGTGCGCACGAGGTTGTGATGCGTAGTCGGCATCTCTCTCGCGCCTGCACGTAGAAGGAGCTTGACGAGGTCGCGGCGGCCATTTTGAATTGGGGGGAACAGGGGTTGGTCTGTCACGAACTGCGAGTTGATGTCTGGAGCGGCTGCGAGGAGAAGCTCAACACAAGGTATGACAAGTTCATCGCAATGAATGAGTGCATCGCGTAGCGGAGTCCCCGCCTCGCTCTGCGCGTACACATCGGCTCCCGCGGCGATGAGCAGTTCGACGCAACGCAGATGATGACCATGTGCTGCGTAGTGGAGCGGAGTAGCGCCTTCAGTGTCGCACGCTCTATGATCAGCCCCGTGTTGTAGCAAGATTTCCACGCACTCGGCATGCCCGTTGGCGGCAGCGTGGTGCAAGGGGGTCCAGTCTGCGTCCTCAGTATTGACGTAGTTAACGTCTGCGCCTGCGTCGATGAGCGCGAGAAGGCGTGCGGGGTGTCCCCGGCTCTTTTCGTTGCTTGCAGACGCACCACACGCGCGCAATATCCCCGTCACAAGGTCCATCGCGAGGATCTGGTTCGGCAGGTCGCCGGACGTCGCCGCGGCGACGTAGAGCGCTACTATTTTACTCCTAATTGCCTTCGCAGGCGCCCATCGGACCCAAGCTCGAGAGGCACCTTCGACAACGAGCAGTGTGATTGAGCCTTCATTGAAGTCACCCATCTTGCGCAACGAGCAAATCGGCGGTGCTTCCAGCGCGCTCTCCGCCGCGCGGCGCGGGGCCGCCAGCCGCCCGTGACCACCTGGCGCGATTAAAGAGGGACCTAGGTCGCGCACGTGATCATGCCGAAGAAGCGCGAATACCAGGGCCGGTCGACCTCGTCGTTGAGGAAGCCCGGCGCGAGCGCGAAGTCGTGGAGGTCCGGCGGCGCGAGGCCCTCCGTGAGGAGCCACGCGTGCGCGTAGCGGCGGCCGAGGATCTCCGCGGAGAGCGCGTCGAAGTGCAGGTTGTCGCCGAGGTGCGAGAGGCCCAGCGCGGAGCAGACGGACACGAGGCGGCCCTCCTGGTCCAGGACGCCCGGCGCCTTGCAGATGGCGTCGTTGACCGCGCGCGCGTGCGGGAAGCGCTTCGCGTCGAGGAAGTTGACGCCGAGCTCGCCGACGATCATGACGGGCACGAAATCCGCGGCGTCGCAGCAGGCCCGCTCGGGCAGCGACCGGGCGACGCGCGCGAGCGCGTCGGGGTAGGCCGCGGCGCGGGCCGCGTCGTCGGCGTCGGACTCGCCCTGGTGCCAGAGCACGCCCGAGAGCCGCGCGTCCGCGGCCGCGCTCGCCTCGACGGACGCCTTGGCCGCGTCGGCCGCGGCCGCGAAGAGGTCGCCGCCGTCGGGCTCCCAGCGCGCGATGGCCGTGCCGCCGACGGCGCAGGGCACGAGGCCGACGCAGCGCTCGGCCGCGGGCAGCGCCTGGATGATCTCGCGCGCGAAGCTCAGGCCCGGCCCGACGCCCGCGGTGTCCTTGTCGCTGTGGAGCGGGTGGTGCGCCGGCGCGGCCCAGGCGCCGTCTTTCCACACGAAGATGCGGTCGTCGAGCGCGGGCGCCTCGCGCGTCGTCGCGTCGTCGGCGAGGACGCCGCGGCCCGCCATGTTCGACTGGCCCGCGAGCAGGAAGACGTGCACCGGCTGCGTCGGCACGACGATCTCCTCCTTCTCCTCGTCGGGGTCCACGGGCGGGCTGCCGTTCGACTCCGCCATGGCGGCGCGAGTGGCGGCGGAGGATTACGGCACCCCGGGTGCATCCAAATTCATATTCCTTCAACATAGCTTACATTTCCCCGAAGCGTCACCTCTTATTTCGAGGTGTGAGCTCGATCTCGGGCTGCCGCGGCGCCCGCGGCGCTTTGTCGCGCGCGACCCGGCGGCGGACCCGCGCTTCGGGACCTCGAGGCGCGTTCGCCGCGCGTGATCCGGACCCGCGCGTCGCTCGAGTCGTCGGGGCGCCGCCGGGCGGCGGCGCGCGGGCGCCATGGACATCGACGACCGCCTGGAGATCGTGGTCCGGAGCGGCCGGGACCTGCCCGAGGCCGAGGGCGGCGAGTGCAACCCCTTCGCGCTCATCATCTGCGGCAAGGAGAGCGAGACGACAAACGTCGCGAACTCGACGACGAACCCCGATTGGAACGCGACGCGCATGATCTTCGTGGACATCGCGGAGAACGACGTGGACCACATGCTGCTGCGCGTCATGCACAAGAACCTGAGCGGCGGGCCGGACACGCCGCTGGGCCAGTGCATCGTGGACCTGCGCTCCGCGGTGCTGAGCCCGGGCATCGAGACCGAGGACTCGTACGAGCTGTCGCCGCAGCCGGGGCAGAAGACGCCCGTCGGCGGGCGCATCAAGGTCGAGATGTCCTATTTTATCAGCGACGGCGACCTGGACCTGCCCGACGGCGAGGACAGCGACGACGACGACGAGGACACGGGCCCCAACATGCTCGTGGGCACGATCTTCCGCGCCAAGGGCCTCTACCTCGAGGGCAAGCCCTTCGTGGACGCCTACGTGACCGTGCGCGTCGGGCGGAAGAAGGCGAAGACGCCCGTCGTCAAGAGCAACGGGCCCATGTACAACTTCGAGTTCCGCCTGCCCGTGTCGTCGGGCGAGGACGACGTCGTGCTCAAGGTCAAGGACAAGGGCGTCCTGTCGAACCAGCTCGTCGGCGAGTGCGTCCTGCCCATGGTCGAGGTCGCGTCCTACGGCGACACGGGACGACAGAAGTGGTGCCGGCTTTTAGGGAAGCACGGCCTCGTCGACGGCGAATCCCGCGGCGAGGTCGAGGTGTCCCTCGCCTGGGTCTACGACCGCAAGTACGCCCGGTCCTTCGCGCGGCTCATGGCCGCCGGCGGCGCCCTCGTCGGCGCGGCGGGCGCGCTCTTCGCGCGCAAGGTCCAGGTCGCCAAGGAGGAGAAGGACGAGGAGACGGGCGACGGCGGCGAGAACTCGTGGATGATGGAGGAGGAGGCCTTCGTGCCCATCAAGCTCTCGTCGAAGCAGCAGGAGGAGCTCGAGGAGCGCCGCGAGGCGGGAATCATGATGGCGGACCGGAAGCTGGACGACATCGAGAAGTCGCAGGCGGGCCGGATGCAGCCCGGCGACTACCAGGTCCAGGTCCACATCATCGAGTGCCGCGACCTCAAGGGCGAGGATCTGAACGGGCTGAGCGACCCCTACGCGCGCGTCAAGGTCATGAACCGCGTGCGGAAGACGCGCGTGATCAAGAAGTGCACGTCGTGCGTCTTCGACGAGGTGCTCTACTTCAACTTCGCGAACCTCCAGCCGTCGAAGATCGCCGAGGCCAACGTCGAGATCTCCATCTTCGACTTCGACGTCTTCGGCGCCCACGACCTCATCGGCCTCGCGGCCTGGAACTGCGGCGCGATCCACGCGCTCCCGGACCACGAGTTCTACCGGAAGTGGGTCGGCCTCATCGACAACTCGAACAAGGACGACAACGGCTACCAGGGCTACATGAAGGTGTCCATCACGGTGCTCGGCCCCGACGACGAGCAGAAGGCCCACGACGTCGACAAGGAGTACCAGGAGGAGCTCGACCGCGAGATGGACGACGGCGGCGACGCGGGCGGCATGGCGCTCTCCGGGCCGGACCAGGAGTCGAAGCTCGTGTTTCTCGTGGTCTACGTCTGGGAGGCGGAGGACCTGCCCCAGATGGACGCGTCGGGCATGTTCACCCGCGGCGGCATCGAGGCCTACGTCCGCGTGGACTTTGCCGGGTCGAAGATCCGGACGAGCTCCATCTCCGTGACGGGCAAGGGCAACCTGGCGCCCGAGTTCCGCGAGGAGCTCTGGATCCCCGTGAGCGAGCCGACGGAGGCGGCGCGCATCACCGTGGGCCTCTGGGACTACAACACGTTCACGCGGGACCGGCCCGTCGCGCACGCGTACTTCGACTACTCGGAGCTCAAGCGCAATCTGGAGAAGCCCAAGAGCTCCATGTTCGGCACGGCCTTCGGGGGCGTGAAATACACGGGCCCGCGGCCCCGCTGGCACACGCTCTACGGCGCGCCCCTCGGCGTCCAGGGCAAGCGCGGCGCGCTCCAGAACCGCTTCGGCGACGAGGCGTCGACGTACCGGGGGCGGGTCCTCCTGTCCATGGAGGTCATGGAGCGGCCGCCCCGGGGCGAGCGGAGCGTCGCCCACGCCAAGAACTTCCGCTTCGTCGCCAAGGAGGGGCTCAAGCCGTCGCGCGTCAAGTACCACCTCCGCACGCTCGCCGTGCTCGGTTCGGAGATCCCCCAGTTCTCCGTGCCCATGACGGGCAAGACGGCGACGATGCGCCTCGTCGTCTCCATCGGGAACCACCGCCTGGCCTTTGGCTGGAAGAAGAACGAGCGGGGCCTCGTGACGTGGAACGAGCTCCACACGCTCCGGTCCGTCGATTTACCGGTACTGATCGACGAGCTCCCGGACATCTGCATCTACCTCCAGCGGGGCCCGCCCAAGGTCATGACTATCTGCTACTGCCGCGTGCCCGCGGCCAAGTTCCTCAAGGCCCAGTTCAGCGGCGACCCGGAGTGGTTCCAGCTCCGGCCGGACGCGTGCCGCACGCGGAAGATGGGCGGCGTCGACCTCGCCGCGAACCCCGGCGCGGTGCTGCTCAAGCTCGGCTTCGGCCTCAGCGAGGACGCCGTCTACCCCGAGTTCGCCTGGGACGAGCCGGGGCTGCTCAAGAAGTGCACGACGGTGCGGCCCTTCACCATGCGGCTCTACGTCTACCAGGCGCGGCACCTGCCGCCGTCGGACGCGAACGGCATGCTCGACCCCTACGTCAAGGTGCGCTTCCTCGGCAAGAAGCAGAAGACGGCGGTCCACTCCATGACGACGGCGCCCCTCTTCTACGAGACCCTGCAGTTCACGGAGTACCTGCCCGAGGACAGCGCGTACGCGCCGGACGTCGTGCTGCAGGTCTGGGACGCGGACACGTTCGCGTCGAACACGCCCATGGCCATGCTCCGGCTATCCCTGGGCGCCTTCGCGCAGCTCTCGAGCGAGTCGTCGCGGCCGCCGACGCCCAAGTGGCGCCGGCTCTGCGACCTCAACGGCGAGCCCATCGGCGGGGAGATCCTGGTCGCGGGCGCGCTCATCTTCAAGCGCGACGTCAACGAGAAGACGAACAAGCCCGAGAGCATCGTGCCCCAGATGCGCCAGGCCTGGGTCGAGGTGACCTGCGTCGGCGTGCGCCAGCTCAAGACCTACCGCCTGCGGACGCCCTCCGAGCCCTACGTCCGCGTCGACGTGCCCGCGCCCGACGACGGCGGCAACAACTTTAGCACGCGGCCGTCGTCGAGGCCGTCCGGGCGCAACGCGAACTTCATCGAGCGCAAGACCATGTGCCTCGAGATGCCCGAGAACGCGCTCTTCGCCCAGCAGATGGACCTGCGGGTCTACAACTCCGTGCTCGGCAGCGACCCGCTCCTCGGCGCGACGTCGATCGACCTCGCGCCGAAGATGTCGTGGAACACGGAGCTCTACGTCGCGCCGCAGATGGAGCTCTTCGACGACGCGGCCCAGCGGAAGCGCGAGGCCGCCGCGGAGCAGGCCAAGGCCGCCGAGGAGGCGCGGCTCGCGGCGCTCGAGGAGAACGAGGGCGACGCGGACAACGACGGCGGCGCGGGCGCGGGCTCCGTGGGCGTGACCTTCGGCGAGGGCGACGCGGAGGACGACGACGTGTCGAGCCTCGGCGACGAGGTCGACCAGCACGAGCTCGAGCGCTTCGACGAGGACAACCTGCCCATGGGCGCGGGCGGCGCGGACCTGGGCACGGGCGCGTTCGACCCCATGTCGATCCACGAGCTGCCCATGGTCTACGAGGACATCCTCTACATGGAGGAGCAGGAGCGCCTCCTGGCGGAGATCGCCGCGGAGGCGAAGGAGAACGAGGAGGGCCACGGGCTGCTCGACATGGTCGAGGCGCGGCTCAAGAACGCGACGGACCTGGGGCTGGACACGGACGTGCAGTACAAGCTCAGCGACCTGCCCATCTCCTTCCCGTCGCAGTGGGCCGTCGCGGAATACCTCAACGGCCGCGAGTGGTGGACGAACAAGGACGGGCTGGAGCTGGAGAAGTTCCTGAAGACGAAGCCCTTCGAGACGTACCCCGTCTACCGCGGCAAGTACCACCCGAACCCGTCCAAGTCGACGCTGCGGTCCGTGGGCTTCTTCAAGGGCATCATCCGCGTCCTGGACAGCGACCCGTCCTTCGAGGCCGAGCCCTTCTTCCCCATGGCCGTGCTCAAGCCCCAGCAGTACATCTGCCGCCTCTACGCGATCCGCGGCGCGAACCTCCAGCCCGTCGACGGCAACTCCTGCGACCCCTACCTGCGCGTCAAGCTCGGGTCCGAGGTCGACTCGCGGTCCGACTCCAAGCTGTTGCGCACGCTGAAGCCCGACTTCTACGAGACCTTCGAGTTCACGACGACGCTGCCCGGGCCCGCGGTGCTGAAGATCCAGGTCAAGGACTGGAACCGGTTCTACCCGATCCACGAGCTCGTCGGCGAGACGAAGATCGACCTCGAGGACCGCTGGTTCCACCGCGACTGGCAGGCCATCGACGAGCTCGAGCCGGGCACGAAGAACAAGCTCAAGCCCATCGAGATCCGGTCGCTCCACAAGGAGGGGTCCCACACGGCCCAGGGCCAGGTCCACATGTGGCTCGAGATCCGGCCCGAGCGCGAGGCGCTCCGCGAGCCGCGGACGGTCCTCGAGGCGCCGGAGAAGCGCGAGTTCGAGGTCCGCGTCATCTGCTGGAAGACGAAGGACGTGCCCTACGAGTCCGGCGACTACTACGCCGAGTTCCAGATCGGCGACAGCAAGAAGCAGTGCACGGACATCCACTGGCGCTGCCGCAGCGGCCGCGCGTCCTGGAACTGGCGCCTCAAGTTCCCCGTGGAGCTCCCGCTCGCGTCGCCGGAGCTCGGGCGGCTGAACGTCCAGCTCTGGGACAAGGACATCATCAAGTGGAACGACATCATCGGCCAGTCCCAGCTCGACCTCTACCGCTGGCTCCTCAAGGCCTACCGCGAGAACCGGGCCGTGAACGTCTTCACGGAGATCAACCAGGCCATCGAACGGAAGAAGAAGGAGGAGATGGGCATCATGGACTCCGACGACGAGGACGACGACGACGACGACGACGACGACGACGGGTCGGGGTCCGAGTCGGGCTCCGAGGGCGACGGCGGCGACGGCGACGGCGACGGCGACGGCGGCGGCGGCGGCGGCGGCGACGGCGACGGCGAGGAGAAGCCCGACGGCGGCGACGGCGGCGAGGAGACCAAGGAGGAGGGCGGCGACGGCGACGGCGCCGAGGCCGAGGGCGAGAAGGCCGACGGCGACGGCGAGGCGCCGAAGAAGAAGAAGAAGAAGAAGAAGAAGGACGACGACGACGACGACGACGGCGACAAGAAGCCGCTGTCCGAGGACGAGATCGCCGAGAAGGACGCGCAGTTCTTCGTCGCCCAGCTCAAGAACCTCATGGGCCTCGGCCCCCTGGACGCGTCGGCGCAGTGGCTCAAGATGACCTACAAGGACCAGAAGCGGCACCGCGTCTACCACCGCGGCGCGATCGCCATCTCCGTGGAAATCCTGCCCAAGGAGGACGCGGAGAACCGGCCCGCGGGCCACGGCATCGCGGAGCCGAACCAGAACCCGACGCTCCCGCCGAGGAGCGGGCGCCTGGCGCTGTCCACGGACCCCTTCGCCATCCTCTCCGAGCTCTTCGGGCCCCAGTGCATGTTCATCTTCTGCTGCTGCCTCTGCTGCGTGCTCGTCGCGCTCCTCTGGTTCTACCTCGGCATGTACTACGTCAACATCTACAACATGCTCGAGGCCTTCGGCATCGTCGGGGACAGCGCGATCTAACGGTGGGCAGTTTGTTTTGCTTCGTTCCCGATGGCTGGTTGAAGTGTTAGTTGAACTGCACGAGCAGCCGAGCGCCTGAAGTCGACGCATGCGATGTGCTGACTTGGCAGGACACTATTCGTGCACCGTTGAGGGCGCATCGACAGACGCGCACGCCGGTCGCATCGCTCTCTAGACGACCATGAAGCTCGGCCGGCTCCAGCTCGGGTCGCGGCCCTGGCACCACGGCCTCCTGGGCGCGAGCTCCCTGGTCTTCACCTTCGCCGCGCTCGTCACCATGCGCGACGGCTTCCTGCTGCTCTCCATGGCCTGCACGACGCCGCTGGCCCTGGGCTCGCTGGCCCTGCTCACCCAGGCGCCGCAGTCCACGGCCATCGCGCGCGGCATCGTCGCGCCGCACCGCGAGGCGTACAAGCGGACGATCTCCGTCGTGCTCTACCTGAACGTGCGGCTCGCGCGGAGCGCGGGCTGGTGGCCCTTGGGGACGCGCGCCTACGGCGCCGCCTGCGCCGCCTGGGCGCTCTGGCTCCTGCCGCGGTCCGCCTTCGACAACGGCAACACGCTCGTCTTCGTGTTGCCCATCTTCGCGGGCGTCGCGCTGGACGCGCGGCACCAGCTCGCGGGCCTCGGCCTCGAGCGCTGCCCGGGCCACGGCGCGGACGCTCGTGGGCATGCAGCTCGTGGCGCTCGTCGTCGCCTTCGCGTTCACGTTGGCGTTCCGCGGCTACCTGCGGACGCGGCGGCTCTACGCGGCGTCCGCCGGGGCCGTCGCCGCGTGCCTCGGGACGCTGCTCACGGGGGCCGTGCCGGCGCCCGCGGCCGCCGGGCTGGCCGCCGCCGTCGCGCTCGACGCCTGGTGCGCCGCGAACCCGCCGCCGCGGCCGGCCGACTCGCCGGCGGCGGACGCGCGGGCGAAACGCGCCCCGACCCCGCCGTCCGCGCCGCCGCCGCGCGTCGCGGCCGCCGCCGGCGGCGCGCCGCCCGCGGCGGACGCGCGCGGCCGCGGAGCCGCCGCCGGCGGCGCGCCGCCCGCGGCGGACGCGCGCGGCCTCTCCGCGGCGCTGGCCTACGCGCGGGGCAAGCTCGGCGCCGTCGAAGTGACGGAGTACGACGACGACGCGCGCCGTGTGGCGCCCTCGGCGGCGGACGTCGACGCCGTGCTCGCGGCCTGCGCCGAAAAGGCGCCGCGCTTCGCGGCGGACCCGTCCGCGCGGGGCTGGGCGGCGCGGAGCCTCGTCACGCACCACGGCAACGTCTTGAAGGCCGCCCGCGTCTGCGCGAACCTCGCGAAGTTCCGCGACGCGAACGGCTGGGCCTACCGCCTCGACGGCGACGCCGCGGCCCTCGAGAAGGAGCTCCGGAGCGGCATGCACTGGGTCCTGCCGGGCCACGACGTCCTCGGGCGCCGCGTCGTCGTCTACAACGCGCGCGCGCTGCTGGAGCGCCACGATATCGAGAAGCTCCAGAAGATGCTCTGCCTGCTGCTCGAGCGGCTGCTGCTCGACGAGGGCACGATGCGCCGAGGCGTGATCGTCGTCGCGGACTGCCGGGGCGCGACGGCGAGCATGGCGCGGCGCTTCCGCCTGAAGGACGTGACGCGCGGGTCCGAGATGCTCGCGGACGCGTTCCCGTGCCGGCTCCGGGGGTTGTACCTGGTCGGCCTGCCGGGCGTGCTGAAGCCCCTCGTCTACCTCGTCAAGACGTTCATGACGAAGAAGCAGCGCGACCGCATCCACGTGTCGACGAAGGAGTTGCTCGCTGCGGTCGACCGGCGGGAGCTCCCCGCGAGCCTCGGCGGCGACGACGCGTCCTTCGACTGGGACGCCATCGTCGACCGCCTGCTCGACGCGCAGCCCGCGGACCCGCCGCACGCGTGGCTCGACGACCGCCGCCCCGCGCTCATGGTCGGCTAACACAGTTCTATTTCGCCGACGGGGCCGCCCTTCGACGACGGCGCCGGCGGCGCGGCCGCCTTCTCGAGTAGGAGGTCGTAGGTGAACCGGTTCTTGCGCGTCTCCCGCACCCCCAGCGCGACGAGCGCGAGGATGAGCGCGCAGAGAATGGCGATGGCCACGAGTCCCGCGACGACGCCCGAATTCGCCTCCTCGTCGTCGCAGCGCGCCTTCGCCGCGGAGATCGTCGAGCAGTCGCTGCCGTCGTAATCGCCGAAGCAGAAGCAGCCGGGCGCGCCGCGGTGCTCGTCGAAGGCGCAGACGCCGTTGCCCGAGCAGAGCCGGAGCTCGCCGCTCGACGACAGGCCGATCTCGCACTCGCGCGGGCAGCCCCAGATCGTCTCGAGCTCCAGGGAGTAGTGGCACGGCGTCGACACGAGCTCCTCGACGTACTCCTCGAAGCGGTCCGGAATGTTGAACTTGTCCTTGCACACGAGGTCGAAGGTAAACTGGCGGTCGCCGGTCCAGCCGCAGGTGTCGCCGCCGCCGTACGTCAGCCGCACGCCGCGCGCCGGGTCCGCGCCGTCGAGGAGCGAGAAGTTGCCGTCGAGCGCGCCGAGGCGGTAGCACGACTCGTACCACTGCGCGACCTGGAACGCGGCGCCCGCGCCGCGGTCCTCGCAGGCGGCGGGCAGCTCCCGCGGGTCCACGGAGCCGCAGACGTTGACGCTGTACGTGTAGTTGCGCGTCGCGTCGAACATGTCCTCGACGTGGTAGGCGCCGCCGGCCTTGTGCAGCGGGCTCAGGTCGAAGGTCGCGTTCATCGCCGCGAAGGCGCAGGAGGCCATGGTGTCTTGCCGACGTGCTAGTTGGGGCTATCTTGCCGACAAACTATTTGGGGCTGCCCATCGCGATATCGAGCGAGTTTCTGCGTCAACGTCTGCTACCGAAGATCTACCGAAAGTTCACAAAGTCGTACTGGTCTTTGCAGAAACGTTGTCCGCAACAAGTGAAGCTGAAGACGGAATCCCCGCAGCAAGTCGATAAATATTGCAGCAAGTCGATGGACGCGTCGATTATCGGGCAGCCCGTTCGGCATGATCTGGCCCACGATGGGCACAACGGAGAGTACTTCGCTATGGGAAGTCGGGGTCAGGGGTGTCGAAAAACCACTCCGCGCTGTCTCGGGGCTCGCATGGGCTAAGATCGGTCTTCCCACACGCTGCGCGACATGCTGCGCGACTCGCTGCTCCCTCTGCTGCGCGCGGTGCACCTGCTGCAAATGGCCAAAATTGTCGCTGCATCACTCGCTGCTTCGCAACCACTCACTGGATGAGACGCTGGATAAGTTAACTTCGTTTTTTGTTGCGGACAACGTTTCTGCAAAGACCAGTAAGTGCCTCATCGCAGCCTTGTCACCAAGGCCTGCTCCCGCGGCTCCACCGAGCTGTCCGGCATGGCGTCCTTCACGGGCTCGCGGTCGCTCTACGTGGGCCCCGACGGCGAGAACGACCTGAAGCCCATGGGCTTGGTGGAGCTCATCGAGAAGGAGGTCGGCCTCGATCTGTACGGAGTGAAGCCCAAGGAGGCCATCAAGCTCATCAACGCCAAGATCGGCCGCGAGGGCGGCGCGGGCAACCCGAAGGAGGAGCTGCAGGCCTGCCGCGCCGCGATCCGCGCGCTGCCGTCGTCGTTTTGGTGCGACGAGGTCGTCGGCGTCGGCCGCAACGCGCCCGCGAACCTCGTGCGGCGCCTCGCGGCCAAGCCCGCGACGTGCGGCGGCTTCACGGCGGCCGTCGCCGCGCCGCGGCTCAACGCCAAGGCCGTCGACACCAAGACCGTCAGCGTCACGGGCGCCTGCACAATCGACGGCATCACGATCCTGACGCCGCCGGGCTCCTACAACAAGCTCGACTTCGAGATCGAGAACATCTCGCGCCTCTTCGGCTCGCAGCGCGACGCGGAGAAGCTCGGCGACGCGTCCTTCAAGGTGGCGTCGCGCGAACAGGTGACGCCCGGCACGACCGTCATGGTCTGCAAGGCGCTCCAGTGCTCCGCGCGCTTCGCGGCGCTGCAAACGCCCAAGTTTCTGCTCCTGGGCATCTACTCCCAGGCGTCGCCGGAGGCCGACATCCTAGCCTTGCTCGAGGAGGTGCGCGTGGAGAGCACGACGACGCCGCCGCCGGAGCCCGAGCCCGAGCCGGAGCCCGAAGCGGAGGCCGAGGCCGCAACCGTCGCCGACTACTAGACCCGCACTCGCTCGTCCGATTCGATAACATCGCTCGATCGTGGTTTTAGGTTATGGGTTATTCAAGGCGGCCTCGGCGAAGAACATCTCCTCCAAAACGAGCCCGCGGCGCTCCGCGGCGCGCTTGGCCTCGCGCGCGGCGCCTAATTCCGCCTCCAGCCGCGCGATGGTGTCGGCATTCTGGACCACCTTCTCTGCGAAGGCGGCGCGCACGGAGAGCTGCTGATCCCGCTCGGCATCGACGCGCGCCTCGAGCGCCGCGACGCGCGCCTCCGTCGCCGCGGCCTCCTGGAGCTCCGCGCGCGTCTGTGCGAGCAACGCGCGCACATGCGCGATGTCGTCGTCTTTGTGTGCGAGCTCCGTCTCGAGGCGCTGGACCTTGTCTTCCCCGCTCTCGCGGACATGTGCTGCTTCCGCGCATGCGGCGGCGGCACTCGCGATCTTCATGGCCGATTCGTAGAAGACCAAGGTCGCGCGTCCGCTCGGGCAGCGCGCATCCAAGCTTGCCAGTCTCTTGAGCTGCCGCTTGTCACGGTTCTTCTGCGCCCGGAGCGCTGCGAGCCGACCGCACACTTCGCGGTGGCCGGTTTTCCAGGCCTCTCGTTGACAGTCTTGGTCGCAGTACAGCACGCTTCGGCAGCCCGCGCATTTCTTCAGGGACTCGACCGCGCCTTCTGTTCCACACGTGGCGCAGCTGGGGCGCCGCTCGAGAAGTACACCATCCTTCATTCCGAGAACTCCAAGTGAACTCGATTATAAACTGTTAGCTGCACACTACATTGCAGACTGTAATGAGTCACAGTGCACTCACACGACCGGACATTAATTCGTGCTGGTCCGACGCAAAGCCGGTCCCCCGGGAGCGCGGGGTGGCCGCCATGGCCTCGGCCGCCTATAGCTTCGACAAGCTGTCCGTGCGGAAGCTCAAGTCCATCGCCGGCACCCATGGCGTGCGTCCCCGGCGCCCCCTCGAAAAGAGGCTGCCCGCCTTTCCGGAAGGCTGCCCCCGCCGACCGCCCCCCACCCGTAGGTGAACATTCGCGGGTGCTTCGAGAAGGAGGACATCATCCAGGCGCTGCGCGGCGCGGGGCTCAAGGAGCACACGACGGCGCCGCCCATCGCGTCGCCGGAGAAGCACCTCCCCGTCTTCGGGACGAGCGGCTCGTCGTCGAGCTACGCGTCCGCGCCGGCGCCGAGCCGCGAGCGGCAGTCGCAGGCCGACGGCCTCGCGGAGCTGAGCATCTCCCAGCTGAAGCGCGTCGCCCGGGAGCGCAAGGTCGACATCAGCCGCTGCTTCGAGAAGGCCGACCTCGTCCGCGCGCTCCGGCCGCCGTCGCCGCCGCCGTCGAACGCGTCGACGCTACCCTGCATCCGCGTGCTGCCCCGCGTGCGGCCCGCGCCGCCCGCGGGCCTGCCGCCGGGCCGGCGGCCCAGCGAGACGTCGCGCGAGACGTCGCCGCCCATCGCGGTCTCGCGGCGGTCCTTCGACGAGGACTGGGACGCGCGCTACCGGCGGCGGTCCGAGGAGCTCAGCGACGCCCGCGAGCGGCGCGAGAGCGACCGCAAGCTCAACGACGCGGTCCAGAACGCGCGGCGGAAGACGGCGCTGCCGCCGCGGAAGAGCGTCACCTTCTCCCAGGAGACGCGGCGGGCGCCGCCGGCGGCCTACTTCCAGATGCCGGCCCAGTCCTACGAGCAGGCCTCCCCGCTCGAGGCGACGGGGTAACGGCCCGTGTCTTGTCTCGCGCGCGCGCGACTCGCGATCGAGGCCTCGGAGTCACGGTCGACCCGCCGATCCGCCGGCAACGGCGCGCTTTGTCTCATCAAGGTCGATTGCGCGCGCGATGGCAGCCACAGTTTCTCACTAGCCGCGAGCGACGGCCACGCGACCGCCGCGCGATGTCGCGCGACTCGCGGCCGCTGCTGCGCGCGTCCAGCATGCCCCCCTTGCCGGCGGCCGCCGCCGACGACGCCAAGTGGGTCGAGATGGACTACGTGCGCTTCTTCGATCGCTACGTCGACTGCCTGCCGGCGGAGGAGGCGAAGCTGCGGCAGGCGCTCAACGACTTTGACAGTCTGGGCGTGCGGCCCGTGCCGTACCGGCGGCTGGCGGAGTTGCTGGTCGTGGCGCTCTGGCGCGTCGTCGGCCGCGGCGGCGGCGGCGGCGGGCCCGCGGGCGGCAAGGCCCGGCGATCCGCGTCCCCGGGCGCGCGCCGGTCGGCGCGGGCGTCGTCCCGCACGAGCGGCGCCCTGCGGCGGAGCGCGCCGGCGGCCTTCGTCGTCGACGTCGCGGCCGCGGAGGCCGAGGGCCTCGACGAGGGCCTCATGAAGCCCTACGGTCCCAACGCGTCGCGGCTGCGCCTCGGCGAGACGCGCGTCGGCTGCCACCGGTCCGACGTCGCCGTCTGGGACGCCTGCCTCGAGCGCAAGCGCGCGGCGGCGCGCGCGGCCCAGGTGGCCGTCGCGGCGGCGATCCGGCGCCGGCCGCACCCTGTGTGGAAATCAAACAGTGAGCTGGGTTATCCCAACCAAACTTCAGAACTCTCTATCTCGGCCAAATCGACGTCGATTCGGCTGATTTTTGGACGGATCGATTGCTCTCGTCGAGTTCTCGAAGCACGACAGAAGATCTCGCGTCGAAACGGTCGCATACGCTCACATTGAAGTCGTGTTGCATATTTGATTTCGACACAGGCCGCACCGGCGGAAGCTCGCGGCCGCGCGGACGATCGCGCGCGCGAGCCAGGCCTGCTTCCAGCGCGTCCACGCCATCCGCGTCGCCGAGCAGTTCCGGGAGGCCGGCCTCCTGCTGACGCGCGCGTCGACGGTCAAGGTCCAGTGGCAGCGCGTCGTCCGCAAGAAGCGCGTCGCCGCGTGGTGCCAGCGCCGCTTCCGGGGCGCGCGGGCCCGCAAGCGCGCCAAGAAGCTCAAGCGGCGCCTCGAGAAGCTGCGCGTGGCGTCGCGCGCCTTCCTCGCGCGCCGCGGCGCCGTCGTCGCCCTGGGCAGGGTCCGGGAGAAGCGCGCGGCCGCGCGCGAGGACGCCGTGAAGGCGTACGAGCGCCTCAAGGACGAGCTCGCGGCGCGCGACGGCCAGCGCATCTTCCGCGGCTGGCACGAGCGGTGCTTCGGCGTCATGGCGCTGCGCGTCGCGGGCACGCTCCAGCAGCGGCGGCGGCTCTGGGCCGCGGGGCGGCTGATCGTCGGCGCGCAGCGGAAGTGGCTCGGCATCCTCGGGCGGCGCGACTTCCTCGCCGCGCGCGGCGGCGCGCTCGCCGTCTGCACCTGGTGGCGCGGCGCGCGGTCGCGGCGCTACTTCCGCAAGGCCCTGCGGTCCGCGCACCTCCTGCAGCGCGTCGCGCGCGCGGGCCGCTTCCGCAACGCGTCCGCGGCGCTGGCGACGCTCGACGAGCTGAGCCGCGTCCAGTGGCGCACGCGCACGTTCCGCGGGCGGGAGGCCGTGCAGCTCGAGCGGCTCCAGGCGTCGGCGCTCCGGGAGGCGCCGGGGGCGGCCGCGCGGCGGCTCCGGGGCGGCTTCGTCGTCGACGTCGACGTCGCCCAGGACGTGAGCGAGGACTACGCGGACGGCTGGACCTACGAGTGGGGGGAGACGCTGCGCGAGCGGGGGGTCGTCTCCGTGGCCCTCGGCGACGAGGAGACCTACGTCGTCGACGGCGACGGCGACCTCGTCAAATGGGGCGGCGGCGCGCCGCGGCTCGACATGGGCGCGCCCGGCGGCGTGCCCGTCCTCGCGGTGGCCGCGGGCGACGCCCACGCCGTCTGCCTCGACGCGAACCGGCGCGTCTTCGCCTGGGGCGACAACGGCAAGGGCGCGCTGGGCCTCGGCGACTTTGACGACCGCGCGGAGCCGACACCCGTGCCGCGCTTCGACTCCGGGCCGCGCGCGCTCGCCGTGCACTGCGGCGGCAAGTGGACCTGCGCGCTCGTGGGCGAGCCCGGCCTCGCCGCGCTGGAGACCTGGGGCGCCCAGGACGACGGCGTGCTCGGGCTCGGCCCCGCGCACCGCCCCGTCTCCGAGCCGACGCGCGTCGACGGCTTGGGCGGCGTCGGCCTCCGCGCGGTCGCCGTGGGCTGGCGCCACAGCGTCGCCCTCGCCGTCGACGGCCGCGTCTGGACCTGGGGCTCGAACCGCCGCGGCGAGCTCGGCCCCGCGACGACGGCGTGCCGCGCGGGGCGGGAAAAGGGCGCGACTTCTATCTCGGCCGGTTTCCACTCGCTTTGGCTGATTTTTGGACGAGCGATCATCTCTCGGAGCGGTCTCGGATGCTTTTCCGGAACGCGCGCGCGCGGAACACTCACGTTGAAGCGACGTCGAATCACTCTTTGTCCCGCCCAGGTCCCACAAGGCGCTCTACGCGCCGCGCAAGGTGCCGGGCCTCGACCACGTCGTCGACGTGAAATGCGGCGGCCACCACGCGCTCGCCCTCGACAAGCACGGGGCGTTGCACGCCTGGGGCGACGACGCGAGCGGCCAGCTCGGCGTCTCCGCGGAGCGGCTGGGCCCGCGGGGCGGCCTCGCGCGCGTCCGGTTCCCGCGGAGCGGCGGCCGCGTCGTCGTCGAGAAGATCGCCGCGGGCTGGCGGTCGTCGGCCTGCGTCGACCAGCACGGGCGGGCCTGGGCCTGGGGCGAGGCGCCGCGGAGCCTGCCGTGCCTCGAGGAGGCCGCGCGCTTCGACAAGGAGCGCGGCCCGGAGCTCCGCGACACGCACCGCGGCCGGACGAACGCGCCGGGCCTGGTGTGCCTCGCCTTCTCGAAGGAGGGCGCCCACGTCGAGCACGGCACGGACCCGTTGCCGCCCGCGCGCGACGTCTCCGCGTGCTTCTCGAAGACGCTGTCCATCGTCGCCGTGGACCTGCTCCGGGGCCGGTCGCGCGCGCCCCGCCGGGGCGACGACGACCACCTGGCGTCCTACGCGGACCTCGCGCGCGCGCGGTCCGCGCGCCTCGCGGAGATGGAGCGGCCGCCCGCCGCGGCGACGCCATCGGTCGACCGCGGGTCGCCGCGGGGCGCGTCGCCCGAGTCGGAGCGGAGCGCGCGCGCGCGGTCGCGCAAGTCGACGCACCACACGCACTTCCACCACGTCGCCCTCGACCACGCGACGCGCGCCGTCGCCGCGGGCGCCGAGGCCCAGACCCAGGAGCGGCTCCGCAGCGTCGCGAAGCGCTACCCGGCCGCCGCGCCCCTCGGCGCGCTGCCGTCCGCGTCCGAGACCGTGCGGCTCCTGCGCTACGGGCTTTAAGTTGACTTGAAGCGGACCGTGCGGCTCCCGCGCTACGGGCTTTAAGTTCACTTGAAGCGGCGTTGAGCATATCCCGCCGGCCCGGGCGGGATTTGTGAGCATGGTTTCGCATATCCCGCCGGTGGGATATGCTATCTGCGGACCCGCGTCTCGCCGAGACTCTCGGCGTTCGGGGGGAACAATTTCATCGTCGAATGTTTTAGGGGGACTTGTGCGAGGGGATGCGATTCTCTTGGTATGGCGGCGGCTCGTCGGTCCCGAGGCGGCGGCGGCTCGTCGGTGTCACGCCTAGAGGCGCGGCGCGGAGAGCGCGGCGCCCGCGTAGAAGAAGCGCATGGCGATGTTCTTGGTGACGCCGACCTTGTAGGAGTGGACGGCGCAGACGATGTCGTCGACGTGGTCGAGGTGGCCCAGCGCGAAGGCGCACTTGGCGCCCTCGAGGACCATGGCGGCCTCGTCGTCGCCGGACGCGTCGTAGCCGTAGTTCGTGAGCGCGGGCGTGTGGAGCGCCTGGCAGCCCGGGATGAGGGCCTGGCTCTGGCGGGCGACGTGGGCGTGGGCCGTGACGACGACGAGCGGGATGGCGCACTTGTACTTGGCGAAGAGCTGCGCCGTCGCGCCGGTCTGCGCGATGACGACGACGGCCTTGGCGCCCGCGTCGCGCGCGGCCTGCGTCGCCGCGGCGACCGTCGACTCGACGACGGTGGCGCCGGAGGCGCCGCGCTTGAGGTGGGCGTGGGCCCGCAGGTAGGCCGCGGCGACGTCGACCTGCTTCTCGGCCTCGACGCACGTCCGCGCCATGATCGCGACGGCCTCGCGCGGGAACTTGCCGCCGGCGGTCTCGCCGGAGAGCATGACGGCGTCGGCGCCGTCGAGGACGGCGTTGGCGACGTCGGAGCACTCCGCGCGCGTCGGCCGCGGGTTGCCGCACATCGACTCCAGCATCTGCGTCGCGACGATGACGGGCTTGCCGGCCGCGCCGCAACTGTCGATCATCATCTTCTGCTCGACGAAGACGCGCTCCGGCGGGATCTCCATGCCCAGGTCGCCGCGGGCGACCATGACGGCGTCCGTCGCGGCGACGATGCCCTCGAAATTGGCGAGGCCCTCCTGGTTCTCGATCTTCGAGATGATCTTGATCGCCTTGCCGCCCGCGCCGTCGAGGACCGCGCGGACCGTCTGCACGTCCGCCGCGGACTGCACGAAGGACACGGCGACGAAGTCGACGCCCTGGGGGCAGGCGAACTCCACCAGGTCCTTCGTGTCCTTGTCCTGGAGCACGGGCAGCTCGACGACGACGCCGGGGAGGTTCATGTTCTTGCGCTCGCCGATCGCGCAGTCGTTCATGACGACGCACGCGACCTCCGTCGCCGACAGGACCTGCTTCACCTCGAGGACGAGGGACCCGTCGGCGATGAGGATCTGGTTGCCCGGGGCCACGGACTGGGGGAGCTTGCCGTACGTGCACCTGGGCAGGAAGAGAGTGTGGAGGGGACGAGCGATCATCTCTCGGAGCGCTCTCGACGCGTGGATGCTTTTTCCGGCACGCGCGCGCGCGGAACACTCATGTTGAAGCAAAATTGAAGCACTCGTTTCCTGCCCTGGACGCGCACGCGAGCTTCGTGCCGTCGGACTTGTAGTCGTAGTCCGTCGTGAGCGTGAGGGGCGCCCCGGCCTTGAGCTCGATCTTGCCGTCGGCGTAGGGCGGCGCGAAGAAGCCCGTGCGGATCTCGGGGCCCTTCGTGTCGAGCATGATCGCGCAGTGCACGCCGGGCCGGAGCGCGAGCGCCTCCTTGAGGCGGCCGATCGTCCGCGCGTGCGTCGGGTGGTCGCCGTGGCTGAAGTTGAGGCGCGCGACGTTCATGCCCTCGTCGAGGAGCACGCCGAGCATCTCCACGGACCTATAGTTCTCCGGGTGAAACGGATGGAAAACGCGTGGCGCGTGACGTACCAGCAGGCCGGGCCGAGCGTGCAGATGATGCGCGTCTTCTTCGTCTGGGCGGCGGACGACATGCCCTTGAAGCCCGCCGCCGCCGGCACGCCCTTCATGATGTCCGCCAACGGCATGTCCATCGTCGCGGGAGAGACCGACATTTTGCAATCGTTGTTGTCGCCGGGAGATGTGTCGTGACTCGCTTGCGTCGCACACTTGCGGGCTAGCGAGTTCAAGGAGCTGTTCGAGCCGTCGATCGAGAGGCTGCCCGAAGTGGTCTACCGCGCCCCGCCGCCGCAGCCCGCCGACGATGGCCGCCCACGACGAGGTCGCCATCGAGAACGACCTGCACCAGCGCATGAGCGCCGACCGCCTCACGCCGACGGAGTCGTACCTCATGCGCAAGGCCGAGGAGCACGCACCCCCAGCGCGGCAGCATCCGAGAGGAAGCGCAGCGGCATCATCGTAGGCACAGCGCCCTGCTCGAGGAGAAGCTCGCGGCGGCGGAGGCCGAGAACGAGAAGCTCTGGATGGAGCTGGAGAAGTTCCTGCGCGTCAAGGAGAAGGAGGACGACGCGCCGGAGCCCGCGCCCGCCGCGCCCGCCGCCGCGGAGCCCGCGGCCGCGGCGCCGGCCCCGCCCGCGGTCGATCCCGTGACGGAGAAGGAGCGCCAGCGCCTCGAGGAGGAGGTGCGTACAACGAAGAAGCGGGGGCGGCGCTACGACCTTCCGCGAGCCTCCGGATCCTTCGCAGGCCGCGGAGCGCGAGATGCTCAGCTTCCTCAGCACGCAGACGCAGGCGGCCAAGGACCAGCGCGAGCGCGAGGTCTTTCCCCGGCGTCTCGGCGCGCCGCGCGGCGACGAGAACGACCCGCGCAGGTCTACGCCGCGCACCGGCGCATGCGATCCGCCGACGCTTGAGCTACGCTAGTAAAATCTCCGCGACGATCGGGGCGTGGTCCGACGCGTCGCGCCACGCGTCCGCCTCGACGACGCCCGTCCACGCGACGGGCGCGTCGACGAAGAGGTGGTCGAAGCGGCTCCCGCCGGGGCCGTGCCTCGCGAGGAGCGCGTCGCGGCAGAACGGGCCGCCCGGCCAGCCCCGCCAGGACGCGTCGCCGACGCCGAAGTCGTAGACCGCGGCGGCGGCGTCTCTCACGTCGGAGAATCGCGGCGCGCCCGCCGCCGCCAGCGCGCCGTAGACGTCCGCGTCCGCGAACGTGTTGAAGTCGCCGCCGACGATCGCGACGTCGGCCTCCGCCTTGGCCGCGAGGTCCATGACGAGGCGGGCGGATGCGCGGCGCGCAACGACGCCCGCGTGGTCGAAGTGCGCGGAGACGCAGAAGAGCTCGCGGCCGCGCGCGCGGAACCGCGCCGATACGGCCGTCCGCGCGTAGGGCGACGCGTCCCAGGGCGGGGCCTCGCCCGGCGCCGGCGCGCGCGTCGTCTCCGAGAGCCACAGGGTCTCGAGGTCGCCGACGAGGGCGACGCGGTCGGGTCGCCACGCGAAGCCGTTGCCGTCGTGCGCCTGGCCGCGGCCGGCGCCGGCGCGCGGGTCGCAGGCCGTCGTCGCGACGCGGTACGCGCCGCCGAGCGCCGCCTCGAGCTCGCGCGCGCAGGGCGGGCTCGGTTCCTGGAGCAGGACGATGTCGCAGTCGAGGTCCGCGATGGCGCGGGCGGCGAGCGGGATGCGATGCGCCCACTCGTGGCCCGTGCCGTCGTCGGCGTCGTG
>NW_008705566.1:640230-652105 GCF_000186865.1 Aureococcus anophagefferens | reverse complement strand
GGNAAAAGTGCCCAACGTAAGGGTTTCTTCCCGACTCGGAGTCGCCGCTACCACAACGTCGCGCTGCGACGTACGAAGTTAGTCCGAGCCGCTCGCGGAGGACGTGTAGCCGCCGAGGAGGCCGCCGAGCGCGTTCGTCGGCGCCTTCTCCTCCGCGGGCTTCTCCTTCTTCGCCGGGGGCGCCGCGGGCGCGGCGAGCCGGCGCTTGACGATGGTCGTGCGCGGCGGCGGCGGCGGCGCGGGCTGCTCGCGGCCCGCCGCGAGGAGCGCGGCGCCGAGCGCCGCGTCCGGCGCGGGCGGCGGTTTCTGCGCGCGAACCGCCGCGTCCGGCCCCGCCGGTTTCCGCGCGTCGTCGTCCGACGACGACGGCGGCAGCGCCGACGTGGCCGCGCGGGCCTTGCGCTGCGCCTTCTGGAAGGCCTCGAGCTCCGACTTGTCCGCCGCGGCCGACGCGGCGGCCGCGTCCGCCTCGCCGCCGCCGCGGCCGAGGTCCGCGCGGAGGTCCGCGCGGTCGACGCGCTCGTGGCGCTCGTTGTAGGCCTTGATCTCGTCGAGCGCGTCGAGGATGTCCATCTCGATCTTCGAGTCGAGGGTCCGCGACTCGAGGGCGGCCATGGCGTTCCTGTGAGTTTTTTTGTGTCGTGTTTTCAACGGGTGGGAGCCTTTGTGTGCGAAGGGCGGGATAAGCTACCGCGGCTCGTCCGGGGGCTCTGCTCTCCCAGCTGACGTGTGTTGCGCGCTCGCTCCGATCCCCCTCGTTTTCGCGCTCTCTCGCGCGCTCGCTCCGATCCCCCTCGCCCCGCGCCGTCGCGGAACAATCACGAGTGCCGCGCCGCGCCGCGCTGCTCGTTCGACTCCTTCTGCTCGTCCTCGAACTCCTTCTCCTTGTCGTCCTGCTGGCGCCAGCTCTCGAAGTTGCGCGTCGCGCCGCTCTCGCAGACGTAGTCCTGGTTCTGCGGGTCCGTCTTGAACGCGATCTCGTTGCTGCAGACGCAGCACTTGATGTAGAAGCGGTACTTGCGGATGCCGAGGTACGTGTCGCCGACGACGTCCTCCTTGCGGCTGTTGAACTTTTTGCCTGAGGTTTTTTTCGGGTGAGCGACGCGCGGATCCTCTCTCTTTAGTCGGGGCGGGAGTTCCGACGCGCGGATCGTCTCGCTCACTCTTTCCGCGGCTCGTTCGGGGGAGTTCCGCCGCAGGAGCGTAGCGCGCAGGCGACGCCTCCCGCCGCCCGAGACGAGCCTCGAAGACGTCCCCGCGACGACGGCGCGCGCGTCCCCCCCCACGCCGCGCACCCTCGATGCTCGCGCGGAATCGGTCTCTGTCTCTCGGCGCCGCGGACGGACACCCGCCCCTCTCTCAGGAGACGTCGAAGTCGCGTCGTCGGGCGCCGGCGCGCGCCTCGGTACATGTACTCGCCGCACTTGACGCACTGCAGCGAGAAGGGGATCATCATGCGCACCTCGACCTGCTTGTAGGGGTCCCACTTGCGCCGCGGCACCAGCAGCGGGTCGAAGTCCGGCGGGAAGTAGCGGTTGAGCACCTTGCGCTCGCCCATTGGGTTTTGTTGTTGTGGTGTGCTCTGGTGTTTTTGCTTCGACGACTAGTGCGTGTGTGTGTTGACGAGGCTCTTGGGTGGCCTTTTGTGGTGGTTTTGGGCGCTTTGGTGCGCGGCGGCGGCGGAGAAGGAGGAGCTACGCGAGGAGCTACTCCATGCCCTCTGTCAACCTTGGCCGGGGGTCCAGTGTCTCCTTCGCCCCAGCGTGAGCCGCACGGCGCTCCGATTGCTGGAGAGGGGCGCGTCGGGCAGCGTCTTGATGGCCTTCGTGTAGAGCGCGTCGCAGACGGGCATGTCCTTGCGCGCGAAGGCCTTGCGCGCGCGATCCTTGATCTCGGCGACGAGCGGCGCGTCGTCGTCGTCGTAGGGCGATTTTGCGTTTTTTTGTGTGTTATGGTGCGTCGCTGTTTGATCCTAGGTTGTTGTGGGAGCTTGCGGTGTTTGTTCGAGTTTGGTGGTGTTGTAGATGTCATTGTCGTACGGCTCTTCGTCGCAGCGTCATAGCATGAGACCTAAATGTCGTCCGTCGCAGCGCACAAAAGCAACATTGTCCTTTGTGCACGTACCATCAACCCAACTTACATCAACCCAGTGACCCAACTTACATTTGACACTTTATAACACTCTCACCCAAAAAAAAATACAACAACATCAACTCAAACCTCCAATACAAAAAAAAACTACAACAACATCAACTCAAACCTCCAATACAACAAAAAAAACCACTCCAATACAAAAAAAAAACAAAAAAAAACAAAACAAAAAAAAAACAACAAAAAAACGACATTGACAGGACTCGAACCTGCGACCCTCGGACGGATTACGCGCGGTGCGCTGAAAATCGAACGGGAATTGATTTCTAGTCAATCGCCTTAACCACTCGGCCACAATGTCTAGAACCACCAACCCGAACTCGCGCCGTTTGACACAAGCTTTGGTCGAATTTGATTGATTTGGCAAAACAGGATCGAGTCGATCCTTGTATCGGCCCTAGTTGGAAAGATTCACGGTCTCGCCGTCGCCGCAGCCTCTTGTGCGCGACACAAATGCGTGTCGTGAGAGCGAGCGGCGGTTTATTTGGAGCCGCCGTCGTCGACGCGCCGCGACGACCGTGGCGCTCCGCCGGGCGCCGCCTCAACCGTCACGCCCGGGCCGAGCGGCGCCGGGCCGGGAGTCGCGGCCCGCCGGCGGCCGCGCCGCGTCCGGACTCCGCGTCCAGCGCCGAGCCGGCGGGCGCCCGGCGACGCCCGGCGACGCCCAGCGACGTCCGGTGGCGTCCGGCTCCGAGTCGGGTGTCGGATCGCGGTCGACCAAGTCTCGGGCTTCGCGTCGCCTGTATCTGCCCATATCTTAAAGATATGGGCAGATACGGGAGACAGGCGAAAGGGCGGACCGGTTTGGAACTTTGCGTCCGGAAGCCCGGCGTCGGCGTCCGGCCGCGTCCGGACTCGCGTCCGGAGCCGGCGTCCGGCGGCGTCCTGCGACGTCCGGCGACGTCCGGCGGCGTCCGGCTCAGGTCCTGAGTCGGCGTCCGGCGGCGTCCGGCGCCGCGCGTCCGGCGGCGTCCGGCGGCGTCCGGCGGCGTCCGGCGGCGTCCGGCGGCGTCCGGCGGGGTCCGGGAAACTTCAACCAGTGAATGGGCGTGCGGTAGTAGGCATCGCAGGCGTCGAGCGACGCCGTGCCGCTGGGTGACGTCGGCTCGAGGTCACGGTGCGCCGTCATGGGCCGGGATCAGGCTCGTCGGCGGCCGCCGTCTCGTAGGGCGTCGCCGACTCGTCGCGCTTGGACTCGTGGTAGTCGTCGACCTCGTTGGTGTCGTCGCTCGAGCCGTCTCGTCCGTCGCGGGCTCGCCGCCGACCGTTCTCGCCGCCGACCGTGTCATTCTAAAACTCCCACAATACTAATACCACCAAACGAAAACAACCACACGACACCTACCTCTATAAACAAAAAAAAACACCTACCTCCATATAACAAAAAAAAAGATACGGTCCGTGGGGTTCGAACCCACGCCTCCGAAGAGACTAGTACCTGAAACTAGCGCCTTAGACAGTGAGGACGAATGGAACCAGTGACCGATTCGACTCGCTCGGCCAGAACCGCACCACGCGAAAACGCGCAAATTTGTTAGATTCTGAAAACGGTTTCGAGACGTCCAAATAACCGTGAAGTGCTACTTCATTCTCGAGAACGCGATTGGCGCGCGTTCAGCGCACTAGTGCAGCGTCGTCAGACGCAGCTCGCGCGCGCGAACTGGGGTTGGGCGATCGTGTTGCGAGTGGCAAACGACAGGATTCGCACAAAAAAAACAGCATGCGTGAAACGCAGTCGCTTTCGACTGTGTAGACCCCAAATCCTTAAAAAAAAAACCCACATGCGTTACTAGGACGTTTTGTGAGATTGCGAGACAAAAAAAAAGTTTGTGAGATTCAAAAACAAAAAAGAAAGTACAGTCTGCGGGATTCGAACCCGCGCCCGAAGACCAGTGCCTTAAACTGGCGCCTTAGACAGTGAGGAAGAATGGAACCAGTGACCAATTCGACACGCTCGGCAGCCGTCGGGCGCGTCGCCCGCGCCGAAGAGGGCCCAGAGGCAGAACGTCCGCGCGTCGCCGCCGCGCGCGGTGGCGGTCGTCACGGCGCGGCCGCAGCAGCGCGCGCTGGTCGCGGTCCGACTTCTCGTGGAGCCCGGACACGATGCCCTGGACGCCCTTGGGCGCGTCGCCGTCCGTGGACCACTGGGCGCATTAGATGCCCGTCTCGAGCGTCGTCGCATCGCGTCGAAGTTGCCCAACGACGCCGTCGCGAGCTGCGCGCGCGCGAGCGCGCCCGCGACGCCCTTGGCGCCCTTGTGCGTCTTCCGCGCCATGTCCACGGGCAAACCCTCGGGCGCGTCCGGGTCCGCCTTGGCGCGCGCGGCCGCGGCCTTGATGAGCTCGGACGCGCTTCTCGGACTCGAGAACGAACAGATCCCGGCGTCGGGGACGAGCCCGCACCCGTTGGCCCCCGGCTCCCGCCCGAGGCACGGGTTCTCGAAGCAGTCCACGCCCGCCGCGCACCTCAGGAGCTTCGGCGCGGGCGCCGCCGGAACGACGGCGTTTTCCCGAGCCGACGCGCCGCGAGACGAGAGATCCCGGCGTCGGGGACGAGCCCGCACCCGTTGGCCCCCGGCTCCCGCCCGATGCACGGGTTCTCGAAGCAGTCCACGCCCGCCGCGCACCTCAGGAGCTTTGGCGCGGGCGCCGCCGGAACGACGGCGTTTTCCCGAGCCGACGCGCCGCGAGACGAGAGATCCCGGCGTCGGGGACGAGCCCGCACCCGTTGGCCCCCGGCTCCCGCCCGAGGCACGGGTTCTCGAAGCAGTCCACGCCCGCCGCGCACCTCAGGAGCTTCGGCGCGGGCGCCGCCGGAACGACGGCGTTTTCCCGAGCCGACGCGCCGCGAGACGAGAGATCCCGGCGTCGGGGACGAGCCCGCACCCGTTGGCCCCCGGCTCCCGCCCGAGGCACGGGTTCTCGAAGCAGTCCACGCCCGCCGCGCACCTCAGGAGCTTCGGCGCGGGCGCCGCCGGAACGACGGCGTTTTCCCGAGCCGACGCGCCGCGAGACGAGAGATCCCGGCGTCGGGGACGAGCCCGCACCGGCCCAGGCGTTGGTCTGCATCTGGTGTAGGCTCTGTGAACGTCTCGGCGAACTTCGTGGACTTTCAGCGCCAAACGCACGCCCGCGCGCTCTCCCGTGCTCCAAATCGTCGGCGTCGCGCGACTGAAGCGCTCAGATGACGCCGTCGGCCGGCGCGGTGCGTCGCAGGACATCATGAGGGTGTCGCGGGCCGCTTTGGGCGGCGCACGGGCTGCGTATGCCGGCTCCACGGCACGAGAGAGGTTCTGGAGGACGCCCATCTCGATCGAGACCGAGCAAAATCGCCACCCGCGTCGTCGCCTGCCTAAAAAACAAAAAAAAAACCACGACCGTCGTCGGGGGGTGTTGGACGTGTAGACGAGCAAAAAATAAGTACAGTCTGCGGGATTCGAACCCGCGCCCGAAGACCAGTGCCTTAAACTGGCGCCTTAGACCGCTCGGCCAAAACTGCGAGAGGTATCGGTGGAGCCCTTGTTGTGAAACCAACCCAGGGGAACCTAGGCCGGTATCCAAACACCGACCATTTCTGGTCGGTTTGAGGCGCTACTTTTTGATTTGCTGGGGTAATCGCTCCAGATTCGATGTTTGAACTCGCCCTCCGTGCATTTCGTTCGGAGCTCTCAATTCTTTCACCCGAGAGCTGTACACGCCTCGAGCTTCACACGCATCTTTACCGGCACCGCCCCATCCTCGGCACCCAGGGCGACGCGATCGTGCGGACGAGTTCCTCCCGCAGGTCGAGCATGTCGCCGATGATGCGGCCGCGGTGCTCGCTCTCCGTGTGGGTCTTGGGCGCGTCGGCGACGAGGTCGCGCTCGAGCGCTCGCCTGCGAGAGAATGGAGGTCAAGCGCGTCGCCAGGGGCTCCCGGGAGGACTCCAGGGGGGGGGCCCGCGGCGACGCGCCGCGGCGCGCGCGGCCCAGAACAGACACTGCCACCCGCAGCTCCACCTTCAGCTTCCGGTCGCGGCGGCGCTTGCAGGACTTCGCCAGGAGCGACGAGCTCGCGTGGGGGAAGAGGTAGGCGCCGTTCGGCGCGATGGGCGCGCGGCGGACGTGGCCCGCGGACGGGAGCCAGGGCGTCCGGAGGCTCCGGCGGTTGCGCTCGATGCGCTTCCGCCGCTTCCGCTCCACGGGCGACAGCGCGTCGATGGGCGGCAGCGCGCCTTCGCGGTGCGACGTCGCCGCGGGCGTCTCCGAGGACGTCAGGATCGACGTCTCGCGCTTCGTGTTCACGTCGACGCCTGCGCAGGTGCGTACGTCACGGGTTCGCGGGCTCCGGACGAGGCGGAGTGTAGCGTTCCACGAAGCGCCTCTCGACGGCCTCGGCGCGTTCCACGGAGCGCCTCTCGACGGCGTGAAGCCGCGCGCGTTCCACGGAACGCCTCTCGACGGCCGCGCGCGCCGCCGCGCGCGGCTCGAGCCGACGTCGGCGCCGGACGGCGGTCCGAGTGCATGGACGAGCGATCAAAACTCTCGGAAACGACTTCTCGGCTTGACGGAGCCTCGGAACATCTCCGACGCCGGCCGCCGCCGTGGACGATGACGCGCTTCGGCGCGTCGAACTTCCAGTCGTAGGAGAACGCCGCGGGTGGCGGCATGCGCCAGAGCGCCTTGCTGTCGGGCACGACGGGCCCCTCGCCGTCGAGCAGGCCGCCGTCGCTCCCCGCGGTGCCCGGCGTGAACCGGACCTTGCTCTTGGACGTCGACCGCGCGCCGGGCGACGTCCGCGGCTCGTTCCCGAACGTCACGGACGCCGCGCCGGCGGCGCCGACGTACTCGGCGAGCGTCAGCGCCATGCCGTCGAGCACGTCCTGGCGCCCGTCGGGGTCGTACTCCTGGATGGGGTGGAAGTTGTGCGCGGGCTCCTTCTTCGGCGGCGGGATGGGCGAGAACACGGGCAGCGTCTTCACCATCGACGGTTTTCGAGCCGTCGACATCTTCTATTGGCGACGCGGACCCGGTCGTCGCACTACTGCTGCTGTCCGACCACGGCGGCGCACAGTTACAGCGGCCGAAGCTCTCAGACTTCAAGCTTTCAAACGCATGGATACGGTGCACCAGATCTTCTGTCTATGGGCTCCTCCCGGGTGATGGGCTGGCTGCCGCTCGACGACGACTGCGTCCGCGTGATCTTGTTGTTTCTCCGGACGGGCGACGTCTTCGCCGCGCGGGCCTCGGGCCTGGACTGCGACAGCCTGCTCGAGAGCGACTGGGAGGAGCGGCTCCAGGAGCAGCCCCGTCCTTGGGCGGCGTCTGTCCTGTTCTTCTGGGGCGGCGCGTGGGCGGCTCCCTTCGGCGGCGCGTCGTTCCATCGTTCGCCGAGAAGCTCGCTCGAAAGCCGCTCGCTCGAAAGCCGCTCATCGCTCGTCGAACGTCGTCGTCGCGCCGTCGACGCGGGCGCCCGGGCGCGCAGGCTGGGCGCGGCGCTGGGCGCAGTCCTCCGGGGCGCGCGGCGGCTTCTCGACGCTCCTCGGCGCCTGCGAGGTGCGTCATCATTTTGCGACGCGACGTCGCGCCCTGAAGACGTCGCGGTTTAGGTCCGAGCGATGCTCGACGACCCGCGGCGGTCGACGATCGAGAAGGCCGGCGGGCCCGCGCAGCCCCAGATCTTCCTGACCTTCGACAACATGCGCGCGATGCGGCGGGAGTGCGTTTTCCCGGCGTCTCGAGTGTTCGCGCGGCTCGTCCGGGGGATCCGCCGGCCGCCGAGCGGAGGTCGCGCGAGAGCCTCGTCGCTCCCCGGGCCCGCGCCGTCGGACCGCCGCGCCCTTGCAGACATCGCACGGTCCTCGCGAGGAGCCGCATCTCGACGATCAAGAACACGGTCAAGGAGTGCGGTGAGTAGTACGCGAACCCGACCGAACGTCACGACAAATCCGTAGGCTACAGCCCCCTGCTGATCAACACGGTCCGCGCGCTGGAGCTCTCGAGCCGTCTCGCGCTGCGCACGCTCGGCGAGGGCGACCGCGTCGCGCGGAGGCTGTTCATCGTCGACATCGGTACGTCTCGTTCGCCCGCCCCCGCCGCGACCCCCGCGAACAATAGGCCTGGACCCCGACGACGACGCCGACGACGGCCTGCTCAACGAGGACCCGGCGGTCTACGTCGTCGTCGACGGCGAGGACGGCACGGGCCACGACAAGGACGACCTCGACTCGCGGCGCGCGTCGTCGTCCGCGGTCCTGATTCGCGACGCCCGGTGGCCCCGCTGGCGCTGGTGCTCGGCCCGCGGGTTCTGCTCGACGGAGCTGAACGTCGTGCTGGACCGCTTGCTCGAGGGGCCCGTCGGCGACACGTCGACGGACGCGGCGCGGTTCTTGACGTAGAGGTGGATCTAAGTGTCAAGCCTGGAGTTACCACGGTAAATCGCCGAGCTAAACAACTCCACCGAATCGTCCGAACAACCGACGGGTCATCGCTCCGTCGCCGCGCGGTCCGCCGCGGATCGTACGCGCCATGCGCGACCCGACCATGTAAAAGAGCCGTCTCGCAGAATTAAACGTAGACGTGGCTGCGGCTGCGTGGACGCAGACGCAGATGCTGAGAGCGGCCCTGCGCGGCCGGGCCGAGGCCGTCCGAGCTAAAATCACATTCGGTGAAAAAATCGGCGAGGTTGAGCGAGTTAGGCACCGGCTCACCGCTTGCGATGTGCGACCCGCCGCCCGCGAAGAAGCCGAAGCGGCGCTTCTTGCCGCGGGTTCCGCCACGCCAGCAGGCGGCGGCGACGCCCAACAACGTGCCCTCGGCCGGCGGCGGCAAGGGCTTCGCCAAGGGCTTCGCCAAGGGCTTCGCCAAGGGCGGCACGAGCGTCGCCAAGAGCCGAGGCGGCGGCCACGGCGGCCGCGGCGGCGGCGGGCAACGCGGCGGCCGGGCCGGCGGCCGCGGCCTCGGCGCGTCGATGCGGAACAAGACCGGCGGCCGCGGCGGCGGCGCGCCGAAGCCGCGCGTCGACGGGTCGCGCGACGACGACGAGCCCGCGAAGCAGGCCAAGCAGATCTCCCTCGCCGAGGCGCTGCGGCACATCACCCAGCCCGGCGGCTTCCCGCGGGCCCTCGCCGCCCTGCGGGTCGAGGCCGCGGCCCCCCGCGCGCCGCGCGTCCTCGCCGCGGCGCCCGCGGGCACGCTCGCGCAGCTCCTCGTCCACGCGCTCAAGAACGAGGCGCTCGACGACTCCCACGTCGTCGGCCTCCTCGCCGTCGACATGACGGCGCGGATCGACGAGTTCAACACGCAGCAGCTCTCCCAGATCGCGTTCAACGCCACGCGGTCGGGCCGCGGCGACCTCGCGCGGCTCCTCGCCGCGGCGTTCCGCCGCGCCGCGGCCCCGGCGATCTGGCGCGACGTGTCCGTGGTCGCGACGGTCGAGGCGGCCACCGGCCTCACGTGGGCCGCCGTCGACTACGGCATCGTCGCGGCGGAGGCCGCGAAGGCCGCGGCGGGCCTCCTGCCGACGCTCGAGGCCGCGCTCAAGGGCACGATCCCCCGCATCTTCGGCGACAAGGTGACCAAGGTCGGCGAGACCCTCGCCAAGCTCGCGGCGGCGCGCGCGGCCGTCGAGCCCGCGCGCGCGCGCGACGACGTCGAGCCCTCGGCGCCCGAGGCCGAGGAGCCCGACCGCGCGGACGACGTCGACGAGTCCACGCCGCCGGACCGCGGCGGCGGCGGCGGCGACGACGAATCGGGCCTCGGCAACAACGCGACGTCGGAGGAGCGCAAGTCCGACGGTGACGTGCCGCCGCCGCAGCCGGCCGCGGAGGCGCCGCCGCCCGACGACGAATTCGACGATGGCGTGCCGCTACCGCGGCTGCCCGCGGAGGAGCCGACGACGCCCTTCCATCCGGCGCTCGCCCAGGCGCTGCGCGACACGGAGGCGCTCTTCGACGAGGGCCTCCTCACCACGGACGAGTACCAGACGAAGAAGAAGGAGATCCTCGAGCGCGGCGTCTGGTACGCGGAGTCGCCGCCGGAGCCGCCGGACCGCGGCGGCGGCGACGACGAGGGCGACGACGACCTGGCCGGCGCGCCCAAGCGCCCCGGCGGCGCCGGCGAGGACGACCGCGCGCCGCGCGACGAGTTCACGCCGGGCGACGACGACCGCGCGGGCGGCGGCCGCGGCCACGCGCCGCCGGACGGCGACGGCTCCGCGCCGCCGGCCGGCGACGACGACCTCGGCCTCGCCCTGGTCTGCACGCCCAAGCACCGCGGCGGCTCGGGCGCGGACAACCGCGCGGACGACCGCGCGGACGACGACGGCGACGCGGGCAACGGCGACGCGGGCGGCCTCTCCGGCACGGGCGGCGGCAGCAAGAAGCGGAAGCGCCCGAAGCAGCGCCCGGAGCGCCCGGGCCACCTGCCGCCGCCCAAGAAGCGCAAGCGGTCCAAGGTCAAGGTCAAGGAGCCCACCGCGCGCGACCTCGACGACGTCAACGCGACGGGCCGCGGGAGTCGTCGTCCTCGTCTCGGGCCCAAGGCCCGACTGGACATCGAGGCCCTCCTCATCTACAAGGAGGGGCGGCACGTCGGCGACGACGACTCGGACGACTCGGACGAGGACGGCGACGACGACTACGACCCCGACGAGGACAACATCGACTGGAACGGCAAGTGGTTCGACGGCGAGTCCGACTCCGAGTCCGACGGCGGCCCTCAGGGCAACCGCCGGAACGCGACGGGCAAGACATTCGTGTCGATCAACTCCCTGGGCATCGTCGAGACCGGGCCCGGCACGGTCGACGCGCAGCTCACGCGCGTCGCGCTCCTCGCGGCGTCGTTCGCGCTCGAGGCCGACAGCGCGCACCGCGTCAAGCGCGGCACCAGGGCCACACAAGGGCGAGGGGCCGACCCGAGAACCCGCGAAACCCTCGGGAGGGTAAGGGTGAGGGGCCGCCAAATTCCCAGAACCCTTGGCTCGGGTACGGGTGCGGGTACCGACGAAAAGCCACGGGTGCGAGGGACGCCCCTTACCCTCGAGGGTGTCCCGCGCCTGGCCGACCTCCTGATTTCCGTTCGAGGGCGTGTAATGCAGCTGCCAGGTTGTCGGGTCGATCCAAAAGCAGCTTAATTTGCGCGTCCGAATCCAAATTCGGCGGTTTCCATATATATTTTTTTTTAATTAGAGGATTTTGGTAGGGTGCCACCCGCGGGTAAGGGTAAGGGTGCCCAAATTCCCAGGACCCGTGATAACGGGTGCGGGTAAGGGTTTCGGACCGGAGGGTGAGGGTAAAGGTGCGGGGCTCCGTCGGCCAAGAACCCTGACCCGCACCCGTCGGCCCCTTGTGTGGCCCTGCGCGGCACGTCGCTGCACCTCACGCGCGAGGACGCGGTGACGTGGCTCCGCCGCGCCCGCCGCGTCGTCATCGACAAGGACCCGGCCTTCCAGAGCGCGTTCGTCAAGGACGCGTCCGCGCTGCAGCTCGTCGTGACGACGATCGTCGCGGGCGAGTCCTCGAGCGCGAGCGCCGTCAACAAGTCCGCCTTCGACTCGAACCACCACCGCCGAGCACATGGGCATCCTGGCCCTCGCGCGCGCCGAGGTGGCGCGCCCCTCCGGGGCTCCGCCGCCGATGGTCTCGTTCCCGCAGGTCGCGTGCCGCGAGTGCCGCGCGACCTACTCCGGCTTCGCGCGCGTCTTCGACGCGACCGCCGGGGACTTCTGCCGGATCTGCCCGCGAGGGC
>NW_008705566.1:612943-640006 GCF_000186865.1 Aureococcus anophagefferens | reverse complement strand
GGATCCCCCGAACGAGCCGAGACGAAGTAAAACATCCCGCGCCGCGAAACGGACTCCATCTCCGGCGGGTCGAGGTCGACGTACTCGAGGTCGTACTTGAGGTCCGGCGTGATGCGCACGACGACGGCCCTGCGGTCGCTCCAGGCGACGGGCTGGCCCTTGCGGCGCGGCGCGCGCGCGCGGACCGTCGAGCCCGCGGCGAGCCCGTAGAACTTGTGGACCGAGTAGAGGAAGAAGGGGATGTTCGAGATGACGGCGCCGTGGTTCTGCTGCGCGACGACGGCCTGGAGCCCCGGGCTCAGGCGGTCCAGGAGCGCCTGGTAGTAGTTGAAGCGGAACACGGGCTCGCTGAGCATGACGTACTCGCGGAGCCGCACGCGGAGCTCCTTCGGGTAGCGGAGCTTCGTCATGTAGTCGTTGATGGAGTCGAGGGTCTGCTTGAAGTCGTTGCTCACGGGGTCCAGGTTCGACGCGATGTTCGCGAGGTCGCCGAGGAGGAACGCGAGCAGGATGCAGCCCACGAGCATCATCGCGAAGCCCAGGACGCCCTCCGCGTGCGTGACGAAGGTCGCCTCGCCGTTCATCGCCGTGAAGGACCAGACGATGGCCGTCGTGTACTCGGCCCAGATGCCGTCGTGCCACGTGTTCGCCTTGGTGATCGTCGTGCCGGGGCACGCGGCCTCGCGCTCGCGCGAGCCCGTGTTGCAGTGCTGCAGCTGGATGTCCGTGATGAGCCGCAGGCAGCAGGCGCTGCCGTGGATGCTCATGAGCAGCAGGAACGAGTACATCATGATCGTCTGCGTCCGCGAGCTCACGTTGAGGTGCTTCGAGAGCCGGCTCACGATGCGCGGGCTCTGGAAGACGCGGAGCAGCTTGAAGAGCCGCGCGAGCCGCACGAGCCGGAGGAGCCCCGCGTCCTTGTTGATGGGCATGGCCCACCAGGGCGTGATGGACACGGCGTCGAGCACGGCCCACGTCCGCAGGTAGTGGAGCACGATGCGGCCCGGCTGCGTCACCCACCTGGCGGGAACAGGGTGGGAGGCTCGGTCACGTTCGGCCCATGCGTGGACGGGCGATGATCTCTCGCGTGGACCCGTTCTCCGGAACGATCGCGCGCGTCGACATCGCCCCGCGTCCCGCGCCGGTCGCGCGCCGCCCGTGGTCGACGTCGAAGTAGGACGTCACGAAGTTGAGCCCAAAGTCGACGACGAAGACCGTGTCGACGCAGCGGTTGATCACGAAGAGCCCCACGTTATCGTGAGTGAAGGGCCGGTCCCCGGAGACGAACGTGAGCTCGAACGGCGTCACGAGCATGACGAAGAGGATCATGAAGAGCATGCCGATGTCCCAGTTGATGCGCCAGGGCTCCATGGGGTTGAGCGCTTTCCAGAATCTGCCCATCTCCGGGAAGCCCTCGAGCTCCAGGGCGACTTCCTCCTCGAGGTCCACGGCCGGCGCCTCGTGGACCTCCTCCGCGTCCTCCTCGACCGTCTGCGACACGAGGCTCTCCAGGCTCCGCTGCCGCATGGGCATGCCCGGGCGACCGCCTCCCGCCTTGGGCGTCGGCGTCGACCCGAGCTCGACCTCGCTCGGCGACCCCTTGGGCGTCGCGCCCCCCTGGCCGTTCCAGAATGACAGGCGCCGGACGCCACCGCCGGCGCCGGGATCCTCGGCCGACGGCGCGCCGCCGTCGCTCGTCGGCGCCGCGCCGAAGGCGACGGAGAGCCTAGAGGAGAACGACGGGTGTCGGGGCGGCATCGTCCTCGCCGCCATGACGCGGAGGCTGCCGCGCGCGCACGAGCAACACGAGCAACAGCTTCGCTCTGGACTTCGCTGCTGGAAGCCTGACGTTGTTGATGTTCAAATATTGTTCAAGGAAAAAGGGATAGAAAAGAAAAACAGTACTATATTAGACAGATATTAGAAGGTCCACGCGCCGTCTTCCAGGCGCGCGTCGGGGCGGCTGTGCGTGCGGGTCGATCGAAAGCGCCCTCGCGGGCGCGTCGGTCGTCGAAGTCGCGGAAGTCGCGGAGAGTCGCGGCGGTCGGTCGATCGTGCGTCGTCGTCGAAGAAAGGAGGTCGTCGTCGATGTCGAAGGAGGTCGTCGTCGTCGTCGAAGAAGCTCGCTCCACAAAAACTAGGGCAACTTCGAGATGAGCTCCGGGATGGACACGAGCTGCGTGCCGAAGTCGTTGACGTTGTGGTCGCCCGCGGCGCGCGGCAGCGTGTCGCCGTCGAAGTCGGCGTCGAGCGCCGCCGTGGACCGCGCGAAGAGGAGCCGCGCGAAGGCGATCCACGACTCGTAGGTGAGCCGCTTGTCCCACGTGCCGCCGAAGGCGTACATGCGGTCGAGCGCGACGGCCGCGTGGTCCCGCGCCTCGCCGTGGCGCCCCGCGCGGAAGTGGAGCTGCGCGAGGAGGACGTGCATCTCGCCCACGTAGGGCAGCAGCTCGATGGCCGCGGCGATCATCGTGATCGCCGCGTCGCCGGAGATGCGGTTCGAGTCCTGGACGACGCGCCAGTACATGTCGCGCGCCGCGGCCTCGTCCTCGTAGGCGATGTCCGCCGTGCAGCGGTCGAAGATGGGCGGGATCACCGCGAGGTGGCCGCGCACGGCCTTGCACGCGGCGGCCGCCCAGTAGAGCGACACGTCCGGTTCCACCGTCCCGGGGAAGATGCGCGTGTCCAGCGGGTCGATCTGGTGGTGGTCCCGCCAGCCGTTCGTCGTCACGCCCTGGTCCAGGTAGTCGGCGATGGACACGACGATGAGCTCCGCGACCTCGCGGTTGCTGAGCGTCTTCGCGCCCTCGACGCGCGACCGCGTCGCGACGCGGTCGTCGAGCCCGCCGACGAGCGGCCGCGCGAGCCGGTGGCTGCGGTTGTTCATCATGTGGCCCAGACCGACGAACTCGTGGCGCGCGACCGTGCCGAACTCGTAGATGAGCGCCTCCGCGGGTCCGCCGACGAGGGCGCGCATCTCCGCGCGGTCGACCGTCGGGTCGAAGATGAAGAACTCGAAGAGGTCGCCCGAGTAGGCCGTGTGCGCCAGGCCCGCGCGCGCCACGGCCACGGGCTGGTTCCAGGCCATGAGCATGCCGTAGGTGCCCTTGAGATGGTTGAAAAACGTGTTCCGCGCGTGCGGGAACTCGACGAACGCGGACATGGCGCCCATGCGCCGCAGCACGTCGTCGATGCCCTCGTCGAGCGCGCTCCATTCCCGGTAGACGAAGGCCCGGACGCTCTCCGGCATGGCCGGCGGCACGACGGGCAGCGCTGTCGCCGTCGCGTTGCTCGTTTTGGGGGTCGGCGTGCTGCCGCCGTCGAGCCGGACCTCGTGGCCCACGATGGGATTGACGAGGACGTCGCCGGCGCGCGCGTGCAGCGCGAGCAACAGCGCGACGGCTGCGAGCCGCGCCATCGCGTTGCAGCTGCCGCGGGTTTCTCCAACCTTGATGACATAGTCGATTGAGTCGTACTAGTAGTTTCCCCACCAACAACACGAGTTACAGCTCGACGTACTCAGGCTCCTCGTCCGGGTCCGGTCGCGGACTCGGGAGCCTCGGCGGCTCCGGCAGCGCGAACGGGTCCTCGTCGTCGTCGTCGAGCACGAGCTCCTCGCGGAAGGACTTCGACAGGTCCGTCGACGGGCGGTCCCGCGGCCTCAACAGCGAGTCGCCGACGGCGCCGGCGCCGAGGCGCGCGACGCCCGAGCTCGCTTCGCGGCTCGCGCGCGGGTCGAAGGTCGCGCCGTTGTCGCTCGTCGCGCGCGGGTTGAAGGTCATGCTGTGCGCGTCGCGCGACGAGCTCCGCGTCGTCCGCCGCTCGAAGACGTCGTCGAGGTAGCGGTCGACGCGCTCCGCGTAGTAGCGGTCGAGCGCGTCGTAGAGCGGCCGCGCGGCGCGCGGCCGCGGCGCGGTCCCGCAGAGGATCTCCGCGGGCGTCCGGGGCACGCCGTAGAAGCGCGTGTTCACGCGGTCGCGCACGTAGACGTGCGCGCCCTCGACCGTGAAGCCGCCGTAGAAGCCGCGCGCCTGCGAGTACGACGTCGTCGAGGAGGCGGCGCCCGCCGACGACACGAGCGCCTCGCCGTCGGCCGCCCGGCCCAGGGGCCCGAAGGCGAAGCTCACGGACGCCCCGAGGCTCAGCTTCGACGCGCTCGGGTCCATGAACTGGCCCAGCGCGTCGCGGTCCAGCGGCGTGACGACGTCCGTGATCTCCGCGCCGACGACGGCCCCGAACGCGAAGCCGTAGGAGCTCACGGCGCAGGGCGCGGACCAGGAGCCGTCGTGCAGCCGCGCGACCAGCAGGCCCGTGCCGCCCGTGACGCCGCCGATGAACGCGACCTTGGCCAGCGTCACGAAGAGGAGCGCGTCCGCGTGCGCGACGTTCTGGTCGAAGTACTCGGCGTCGCGCTCCCAGAAGTTGACGCCGTCGAAGAGGTTCTGGAGCGTGTAGGCCGCCTTCCGGACCTCGCCGCCGAGCGTGAACCGCAGCGGGCTGTTGCAGTAGCGCGTGAACGAGTCGCTCGCGTCCGCGACGGCGTTGCTCCGCGTCGCGTTGCTCCGGGACTCGGCCCACGCGTGCTGGTACGGCGCGAGGCGCACCTGGCACGCGTCGCAGACGCGCTGCGGGTCCCGCTCGCGCCACGCCGGCGGCATGAGCGCGACGCCCTCGGTGCACCCGCCGCAGAACACGAGGCCGCAGCCGCGGCAGTGGTGCCGCCGCTCCATCGTGTCGAACGCGACGCCGCAGGCCGGCCCGCGGCAGCACGCCGCCGCGGCGTCGGGCTCCCAGGCCGGCGCGCGGTCGCCGACGCCGCCGGGCGCCGGCGACGCGAAGGGGTCGTCGTCGTCGGGCGCCCACGACGACGCGAAGGCGCTGAACATGCTGCGTGTGGCGCGCGTTGCGGTGCGTCTCGCGGTGTGCTTGCCGTGTCGTGCCCGCCGAGTCGTGACGACGCGGCTTCGGAGAGCCTGCCTGTCGAAAACGTTGTGACGCGACGAGCTCGTTGACTTGCTCGTTGCCGTCGAGTTGCACCGACCGAGCAAGTCCACGCACACTACCTAGAAGCTTAGCCACACACCCGCGTCGCTCGACTAGAACCCGAGCCCGAAGGGGTCGTCCTCCTCCTTGCCCTCGTCGTCCTTCTTCTCCGCGACGGCCTCGAGCACGCGGCCGCGGACCATGTTCGCGAACTGGAGGCAGTGGCCCACGAAGACCGCGAACGTCTCCGGGCTGAGGAAGGGGAGCGTCGTCATGACCTGGGCAGCAAAAGAGTGATTCAACGTCGCTTCAACGTGAGTGTTCCGCGCGCGCGCGTTCCGGAAACAGCATCCACGCTTCGAGACCGTTCCGAGAGATGATCGCTCGTCCAAGAATTAGCCGAAACGAGTGAAAAACGGCCGAGAGAGGAGCCTTTGAAGTTGGGAGTTTCGCTCTCTTTTGCTGCCCTGGTCATGACCGTCGAGTCCGACAGGCCCTCGGAGTTCCAGCGGTGGCCGACGACCTCGATGAGGAGCGTCGAGGGCAGCGGCGCGAGGTCGCGGATCTGCGACGGCGCGTGCTCGCGGTAGTAGAGCGACAGCACGGGGTAGAGCGCGGCCGCGTAGGCGCCCGCGGCCTCGCGCTCGCCGTGGCCCGGCCCGACCATGTCGAACATGTGCATGAGGTCGCGCTTCACGAGCTCCGTGTCCAGGTACTGCTGGAGCACGGCGTCCTTCTCGCCGTCGAAGAGCGCCTCGTCGGGGAACACGAGCAGCTGCTTGAGCCACTCGGGCCGCCGCGGTTTCGGCAGGACGCCCCGCCCGGGCCTGCCCGGCTCGACGCCCGGCGTGATGACGTGCGTCGTGAACATGGTCTCGAACTCGGACCAGGCCGCGGTGCACGTCGCGACGCACTGCTCCCTCGTCGCCGCGTGCGCGTACGCGTAGTCCCGCCCCAGGCCGCCCTGGAGCTCGAAGGTCGGCGGCGACGCCTCGGCCGTGATGGGGCCGCTCTGCCAGAGCTTGAGCTTCCGCGGGCCCACGGCGCCGCCCGCGTCCTGCTTCATCGCCTTGGCCGCGTTGCTCACCTGCGCGCGAATCGACCGGTGAGCCGATGCCACACTTCGACATACACGCCGATTTGGCCGATCTTTGGACGGATCGATGGCTCTCGTCGAGGTCTCGTTGAAGTCGGTGTGAAGATGTGACGCGCGCGCCGTCGCTCGCGGTCGCTTTCACGCCCTTGTACGCGCCTGTGTGGAAACCAAATCTTCAACCCGACTTCAATGTGAGCGTATGCGACAGTTTCGACGCTAGACTTTCTCCTGTGCTTCGAGAACTCGACGAGAGCGATCGATTCGTCCAAAGATCGGCCGAATCGACTTCGATTTGACCGAGCTAGAGAATTCTCAAGTTTGGTCAGGACGTCCCAGCTCACTGGTTGATTTGCACACAGGTACGCGCCCGCGGCCTTGGCGCGCATCTTCGCGAAGGCGCCGCCCCGCTCGGCCTTCTTCTTCTCGCGCTCCTTGCGCTTCTTCTCCTCCTCGGTCTCGACCTTGGCGGCCTCCTCCTTCTCCTTCGCCTCCGCGTCCTCCCTCTCCTTGGCCTCGCGCAGCGCCGCAGCCGTCGCGTCGTCCGCGGCGTTCGACAGGCGCTTCGAGATGAGCTCCGTGTCCAGGCCGCAGGTCGCGCCGCCCGCCAGGAAGAAGACGCGCCGCTCGTAGGCCTCGGCCTCCCAGTCCTCGAGCAGGCCCAGCAGCCTGAGCAGGTCGCCGCCGTGCGCGGGCCACGTGTGGCAGACGTCGCGCTGCTCCGGCTGCGTCATCTTGTACTTGGCGTCGTTGATGCTGTTGTCCAAGAAGGGGCAGTCCGACGCCACGTAGAGCGCCCGCAGGCCCTCCGTGTTCAGAGCTTCCTCGAGCGCGTCCCACTGGTCGTCGCCGACGAGCGGCACCTCCATGGGCGGCCAGGACGTGCCGCCCTTGCCCAGGGCCCGGTTCCCGCCCCAGAGCCGCTGGTGCCTACGTCGGTGACGATGGTTCGTCGTTTCAAAAGCTCGCGAAACTCAGGGACGCCGGCTCGCGCTTCGTGTCGAGCGCGAAGAGGCCGACGACGCCGCCGCAGAACGTCTCGAAGAACCACTCGCCGTGGCTGCTCACGGACGAGCAGCCCGTCGCGTGGCCCTCGGGCACGCCCGGCGTCGACCCCCAGGGGTGGTCGAGCCCCACGTCCCGGAGGCTCCCGTTGTCCAGGTGCCGCTCCGCGGCGCTCACGGCCGCCGCCGCGCAGTTCGGCAGCGGGTCCCAGAGCTGGCGCTGGTACTCGCGGTAGACGCGCTGCGTGAGGCGCCGCGCCGCGCGGTAGACGTAGCCGCTCCGGAGCTCCTCGGAGCACTGGATGGACCCGACCATCATGCCCCGCTCCAAGCTCGTGATCGGCGACCCCTCGCGCATGAGCAGCGTCCCAAAGTCCTTGTCGCCGCGGAGCATGACGTGCGAGCCCCGCGCGAGCATCTCGCGCGTGCCCGGCAGGTTCCAGTGCGTGCGGTAGCCGTCCCGGAGCCGGTCGAGCGCCGCGTCCTCGAGGCGGCCGGCCTGCACGGGGTCGCCGCGGACGTGGGCCATCTCCGCGCGCGCGAGCACCGCGACGGCGTCGCCCAGCACCATGTCCATGTCGACCTGGCCCCCGAGGTGCACGTGGAGGTCGACGCCGGGCCAGGGCGCGTCGCTCAGCTCCTTGGCGCACTCCATGAGCTGCGCGCCGTAGATCGCGGCCTTCTGGAAGTCGGCCTTGCGCTTCGCCTTCTTCTTCGCCGCGCGCGTGAACACCGCGCCCTCGTCCGGCGGCGGCTCCGGCGGCGCCAGGACGCAGTTCTCGTGGTCCGGGTAGGGCGCGTCGCGGGCCAGGGCCATGACGCGGAACTTGCGCTGCCAGGGCGTGCGCAAAGAACCGCCGCCGTCGCCGACCTGCGCGCCGCCGTACTTCGACCCCTCCTCGCTCGTCGTCTCCTCGGCCTGCGCCGGGTCGTTGATGCGCGCGGGCGTCGTGAAGGAGCCCGTGCGGTACTTGGGGTCCTCGATGCCGTCGAAGTGGACCGCGTAGTAGCGCGCCGCCTCGAGGTCGTCGAAGCGGAACGCGTGGACGCGCTTCCCCGCGAGGTAGACGATCTGCTTGTGGACCCTGCCCGTGAGCGACTCCGTGACGACGCAGGCGATGGGCGCCGGGTACTCGACCTCGCACAAAATGATCGCCGACCGGTCGTTGACGCGGCCGATCACGGGGCCGAGCAGGCACCGCACGCCGCCGTAGAAGAGCGACTGCGACTCGGCCTGGATGCGCACGGGGTCCACGCCCGTGTTCGGCATGACCACGAGGCCCTCGACGTAGGCGCAGTGGTCCGCGGGGACGAGGCGCTCGTGCTCGAAGGCGAGGTGCTCCTTGGCCTCGTCGAGCTTGAGCGCGCCCGCGTCGAGGAGCAGCGGCGCGGCCGACGCGCGCTCCGCGGCGGGCTGGGCGCCCGTGATGGACCCGACGATCATCTGGCGGAACTCGGCCTGCGTGCCCGTCGTCTCCTCGACGTAGGTCTCGACGCCGCCGGGCTGGTCGCCGCCCGCGAGCACGTACATGCACCGCTGCTTCGACACGTGGAGCCACTTGAGCAGCAGGCCCATGAACTTCTTCTGGTCCGCCTCGTTCTTCGACCAGCGCGCGGCGAAGTCCTCGACGTCGTCCTCGAGCTTCTTGCGCTTCGCCGGGTCCTTGGCCACGGGCGTGTACGGGTTCAGCGGCGGCTCCTCGACGGCGACGAGCAGCGCCGTGCAGTCGCGCGACGCCGCGTCGAAGAGGAGCAGGTTCTCGAGCTGGGCCCAGGCGCTCGACGGCACGAGGGGCGCCGTCGGCAGCTGGGCGCCCTCGGGCGTGACCTGGGACCACCGCGTGTCCAGCAGCAGCACCGCGACCTGTGCCGAAACCAACCACTGGTTTGGGGGGTCCCCACCAAACTTGAGAATTCTCTAGCTCGGTCAAATCAAAGTCGATTCGGCTGATTTTTGGACGGATCGATCGCTCTCGTCGAGTTCTCGAAGCACAGTGAATGAGTCTGGTCCAAATCGTTCGAATAAGCTCACATTGAAGTCGGGTTGAATATTTGGTTTCGGCACAGACCGCGACGCCCCCGAGCACGTGGAGGCTCGATTCCTGCTCCGAGCCGCCGGGCGTCTCGTCGTTCTCCGCGTAGAACTTCAGCTCCTCCACGGCCTTGTCCACGTCGGCGTCGGCCCCGCGCACCTCGGCCTCGAGCTCCGTGCAGCGGAAGACGAGCGTCTGCTCCGCCGTCGACGACGCGCCCTCCTCCGACTGGAGCGCGCGCTTCCGGTAGACCTCGAGGTCGACGTTCGCGGCCTTGAGGGTCGCGGCGGCGCGCGCGGCGACGAGCTGGGCCTTGGCGACGGCCGCGCGCCGCTCGCCGAAGCCCTCCTCGCGCGCCACGAGCGCGGGCACGCGCGAGTCCCAGAGCTGGCGCTGGTACTCCCAGAAGACGCGCCGCGCGAGGCGCAGCATGGTAGACGCGACCTCGCCGCCGACGCCCGGGCTCAGCTCCAGCGCGTCCGTGAAGCGCGGGTAGACGTCGCCCTCGCCGCAGAGCATGAGGTGCGGGCAGTGCGAGAGCACGTCGCGCTTCCCGGGCAGGTTCCACGCGAAGCGGTAGCCGTCGCGCAGGCGGTCGCAGGCGCGCTTCTCGAGCTCGTGCCAGGGCTCCGTCGCCCCGCTCAGGGCCGCCGCCAGCGACCGCTGCTCGACGCCGCGCTTGAGCATGACCCACGCCTCCTCGAAGAAGCGGCGCATCTCGACCTGGCCGCCGACGTGGACCATGACGTTCACGGGCGGCAGCTGGCGCATGGACACGCGCTCGACGATGGTCTCCCAGCGGTTGTACTCGCCGGGCCGCACGGCCGTGGGCCGGTCGTGGGCGACGGCGATGAACCGCGCCCGCGCCTCCTCGCGCTTGCCGGCGCGCTCGTACGTGCAGAACTCGCAGAGCCGCTCGACGGCGTCGGACCGGTGGACGTTGCCGAGGACGACGACGAAGCGCGAGTCGGGCGTCAGGCCCGTCAGCTCGCAGACGCCCGGCCGGTTCGCCTTGAGGGTCGCCGCGCCGCGCCGCGTCTCGCGGCCGCCGGGGCAGTTCTTGTCGACGAGGCACGCGGCGAAGGCGACCTCCGCGTCGGCGTCGACCTCGAGGAGGATGCGCGCCGTCGTCGACCCGACGAGGCCCACGACGGGGCCCGTCACGACGCGCACGGCGCCGTCGCACTTGAGCCGCGCGCCGCAGAGGTAGAGGTCGCCCGACGGCTCCTTGCTGCCGTCGAGCAGCTCGCCGGCGACGCGCTCGGCGTAGTCCTCCTCCAGGGACGTCAGGTTCTGCTCCAGCCGGTCCAGCTGCTGCTGCAGCGCCTCCATGGCGCCCATCGGGCCGCCATCCGTGCTGCCCGCCTGGCCCATCGTTCGAAAGGTCGCTGTGCCGCAGCCCGGGGGGAGGATGTTGATGCGGAAGCGGCAAACAAATCGCCAATCCCAGCGGCTGGCAGTGGCATCCCACATCGAGCGGAGAAAAAGCCGCCGGCCGCGTCGCGCCGCCGTCGCGCCGGAGCCCGCCGCGCCGCGCCATGGGCGTCGGGCTCAAGGAGCTGCGCGACGCGGTGTTCGCAAAACCGGCCGAGGCGACGCCGCGCGTCCTCGAGCTGACGCGGAAGCAGCACTGGTGCGTGCCCGACGCGCGGCGCCTCGCCGGGCGCGCGCTGTCCGCCGGCGGCATGGTGCTCGAGCTCGAGAAGCAGCTCGAGGAGTTCGAGGAGATCAAGGGCACCTACCCCTACATCTGCATCGTCGAGCGCCGCGCGTCGATGCGGCGCGTCTTCGACGAGGCCGTCGCCGAGGCCGTGACGCTCGAGCACGAGGTGCGGCGCCCGAGCGTGTCCGAGTGGCACTCGCGGCGGCGCGCGGCGATCCTGAAGGCGCACCCGGAGGTCGCGAAGCTCCACGGCGAGACGGCCTGGTCGCCCGTCGCGTGCGTCGGCGTCTGCCTCGTCCACGCGGCCGTCGCGATCCACCTCCTCGCGCCCGGCGCGGGCGGCGTCGACGCGCGGTACGCGCTCCGCGTCTTCCTCCTCGCGGGCACGGTCGGCGCCCAGTGCGCCTTCGGCGCCCAGGCCCTGAACCACGAGCTGAGCCACGCGAAGACGTGGGCCGTCGCCGGGCCGTGCGCGCTGCTGGCGTCGTCGCTCACGACGTTCCCCTGGTTCTCCTACTACTTCGCCGGCGGCCACGAGCGCCACCACGCCCACGTCGGCACGCCCCGCGACGCCGACGCCGACGCCCTCTTCTGGCTCTGGGAGCGGTCCCCGGCGCACGCGAACGACGTCTACGGCGACGACGGCGACGACGAGCTCGAGGAGGCCGCGGTCGTCACGGACGAGTCGTCCGACGACGACACCCGGCGGCCCGCGGCGCGGGCCGTGCGCGTCGAGGACGCGGCGGCGGCGCGGCGCCGGCGCCTCGTCGCGGTCGCGGACAGCGTCGCCGGGGGCGTCGCGTGGGCGTCCGCCGTCGCCGCCGCGCTGCCCCTGGCCTACGCCTGGAGCCTCCTCGCCTGCCTGCGGGACGATTTCAAGGCGAACCGCAAGGAGACCTGCTTCTGGCTCTTCGACGCGCTGTGCAGCGCCGCGGCGATGGCCGCCGTCGGCCGGCGCTGCGCGTCGCCCGCGCACGGGTGGGGCGCGTTCGCCTACTTCGCCCTGTCCGCGGCCAACTCCGTCGGCTTCCTGGCGCACCCCTGCATCGGCTTCTGGCTCTTCCAGCACGCTTGCGCGACGGACCTCGACGAGCGGAGCTCCATGGCGGCGGCCTACAGGGCAGCAAAAGGGTGCGAAATTCCCAACTTCAAAGGCTCATATCTCGGTCGTTTTCCACTCGTTTCGGCTGATTTTCGGACGAGCGATCATCTCTCGGAACGGTCTCGAAGCGTGGATGCTTTTCCGGAACGCGCGTGCGCGGAACACTCACGTTGAAGCGACGTTGAATCACCCTTTTGCTGCCCAGGCGGCGTACGCGGCGCCGACGCTCGCGCCGCGCGCGAAGAAGGACGACGACGCCTACGGCGCCCTCGACGACATGCAGCCCACGCTCTCCTACGCGGGCTCCGACCTCTGGCACTGGCTCACGTTCCAGGAGCTCCGCCACCTCGAGCACCACGACTTCCCGGGCATCCCCTGGACGCGGCTCGCCGCGCTCGCCAAGGCCGCGCCCGAGTTCTACGCGCCGACCCACGTCTACCACGTCCCCTCCATCGCGACGCTCCTCGCCACCTGGCTCAAGGGCAAGCGCGAGAAGTTCGACTTCGCCTGCCGCAAGCGCCTCGTCGCGCGCGCGCGCGACCGCGCCGTCGAGCTCTCCGTCGCCCACGTCGCGCCCGCCAAGCACTAGGGGGGGGACCGGGCTTAGTCTTTTTTTCACCACCACACTAGGGGGAGGACCCGGCTTAGTCTTGTTTACCGCCACCGCCTCGTCCGACGACGCCCTCGCCGCCCCGCCGCGGCGCCAGGACTCGCCGCGTAGGCCGCGCCCGGCTTGGACGATCTGCCCGGGCAGCCCGCCGGGAGTCGCTCCGGCACGTGCTTGTGGGGGAAGTAGCCCGGGCAGCTGCCGTCGACTTTGCGGAGGACGAGGATGTTCTCGTTGGCGACCTGCTGGACGAGGGTGAGGACGAGGCCGCGGAGCTCGCCTTGCTGGTGGGCGAGCACGAGCACGCTCACGAGGCTGTCCGTGGTGAAGGTGTGGAGGTGCATGCCGGAGCTGGCGCCGGCGGCGATCTCGGCCCGCGCTCGGGCGAGGGCCGCGGGCTCTTCGTCCGTCGTCACGGGCCGCCCCAACTTGCCCTCGGCGACCTCGAACGGGTGGTCCGCGTCGATCTTGGCCTCGTTGTGGAAGGATTCGAGGTGATGCGTCGGCTGGGTCGTGTGTCTGTTCCGGTCCTCCGGGTTGAATCTTCGGTCGGGGAGCGCGACGAAGGCGACCCCGCCCCTGCGCAGCACGCGGTGGAAGGTCGCCAAGGTGCCGAGGAAGTCGACGACGTGCTCGAGGACGTGGTTGGCGACGACGAAATCCAACGACTCGTCTCGGAATCTTTTCAAGTAGTTGGCGTCGTCGACGACGTCGACGGGGTGGGCCCGGATCCCTCGAAGCCAGCCCTGATGCGTCGCGTCCGTCCCGCCGTACTTGACCAAGAGGTCCGCGGTCGACAACTCGTCGACCAGCCTCACGGTCGTCGGCGGCGCTTTCCTCGCGGCGCGTTCCGCGTTTATCTTGCCGAGCGTGTGGTTGCTCAGCAGCGGCGTCGACTTCGCGCCGATCTCGATCCCGTCGCCGCGAATATACTCGCGCGCAATCAGTAGGCGCGTCGCATACCTACGTGGGCGCATAGGTCATAGGTCCATAGGTTCCAGACGAGGCTACGTAGGCGCGTAGGCGCCTACGTAGCCCGTGAAAGGTCTCGTAGGCGCCTACGTAGGCATGTATGCGACGACACTGTCGCGTACTTATTTTTCCACAGCTCGGACGGCTCCGGCAGCACCGTGTCCACCTCCTTCCACGGCGGCTGCGCCGAGGCGAGCAACAAACCGAGGCTCGACCAGAGCATGGTAAAGCACGAAACGCGCGTCATCGCGCGTCCAGCGGTGTCGGGTTGCGTCTAGCGGTGTTGGCAAGTTGACCAAGTTATTGAAGGGGATGCGCGCCCGACTGCGTCCGACCGGGGAGGGGAGGCAGGTCCGCGGAGGGACCCCCGCGGAGGGAACCAGACCGAGCAGGCGCGGGGCGGCAGCTCCTGAGTCGCCTCATCAGACGACACAAGTTGAAAAATGCTAGAAAATTTACCTTAGGTGCCAAAGCACGAGCCACCCACGGACAAAAGATTCGAACCTCATGGCGAGGTGGGTGGGTGGGTCCGGAGGCCTGGTTTGGAAAATCTACAGTGTACTGATGGGTACTTGTAACGCGCGCGCGCGCGCGCGGTCATGACCCGCGGTGCCGCGGCTGACGGTCGCGCGGCGCCTCGGCGACGTGTCTTCACGCCGCTATCGTCGTCTCTGGGCAAGCGCCGCTTCTCGCCGCGGCGAGTCGAGCGGCGCGGGTGCCCGTTCTCATCGCAAAGCGGAGATTGGACCGCGCAGCTCCGCGACACGAGAGAGCGCGCGCGCGGAATCGCGCGCGCGTTGTGGCGATTTTGCGAGCGGCAACTTGAAGGCAACTAACGAAACGGAGGTCCCTGATTGGCCAGGAGGTGGGTGGGTGGGTGCCGGGCCCGCGATACGCCTCGCGATCGAAGAATCCGGCATGAGGTACCGCGGGATTTATCCCGGGCGGCTCTTGGCCAAAGCGATGGGGGCCCGTGACGATGGTAAGAGCGGTCGAGGTCCGCGACATTCAAGCTTTGAGAGACGCAGAAAACCTTCTGAGAGTGTGCCTTCCGATCGTCGCTGCGATCATCGCTCTGACCATTTATAACTTCGCCCTCTATTTCAGCTACCTCGATGCCTAAAATGCGACGCGTCTGGATAGCCCTGGTCGTAATCGCAGGGCTCGTGTGCGCTCTTCTCTATATCACGCATCAAGACAACCCGCTCGTGGTCGACGACGGCGGGTCGGAGTTTAACGTGACCGAGACGCTCGAGGACTTTCGGTGCTACCTCACCGCCTGCGACGCCGCCGCGACGGCGGCGTGCTGCGGCGGCGCCGCGTGCGCGACCGTCGAGGACGCCGCGTGCTGCCGGCGGTCGGTCTGGGCGCGGGGCGGGGGCGACTACGCGTGGGTTCCGCACGAGGCGCTCCGATGCGTCGACCGCGCGTGCCGCGCGGAGGGCTTCGGCCCGCACTGCGACGAGGCCTGTGCGCCCTACGGTACGGGGAGGTGGTGCGCCCGCCGCGTCGCCGCGGACGCCGTCCTGGCCCCGCGCGCGCGCCTGTCGGACGCCGACTACGACGCGCGTCTCTCGCGGGCGTGCCGCGACCCCGAGGGCGTCGTCGTCGACCGCCGCGGCCGCGTCGTCCCCCGCCTCCACGCCGAGGCGCACGACAATGCGCTGGGCTCGTGCGTCGCCTCCCTCGCCGACGACGTCGTCTTCGTCGGCGACAGCCAGACGAAAATGATGCGATTCGAATACGCGCGGTGGCTCGACGGCGGGCGCCGGGAGCCCTACGGCATCAGCGCCGAAGATTTCGGGCCGGCGCCGGGCGCGGTCCCGGACGAGGCGGCGGCGCCGCCGCCGACGAGCATGGCCGCGCTCGTCGCGGCGCGCGGCTACGACGGCGCGCTCGCGGGAGCCTTCGAGGAGGTCACGGGCGTCTACGCCAAACCGAAGCGCGGCTTCGAGGACAAGAAGCGGACGAACCTCAACGCGACGCTCGAACGCCTCGCCGAGCGGACGCGGCGAAACCGCGCGCGGCGGGGCCTCTACGTCGTCGGCTTCGGCGTCTGGGACCTGACCTTCAGCGGCGAGGACGACGTCGTCGGGCGGTTCGAGGCCGAATTCGCCGCGTTCTTCCCGCGCCTCCTGGACCTCGTCGCCGGTGCCTACGACGAGGCCGACGTCGTCCTCCGCAATCTCTGGACGTCGTTCGAGCGCGACAAGGGCGCCAGCTGCGGCGCGCTCCCCGAGGTCGCGCGATCCGAGGCTTTGAACGAGGCGATCCGCCGCGTCTTCGACGCGGCCGCGCCCCCGGCGAACGTGCACCTCCACCTCCTCGACGTCGAACAGCTCTCGCGGCCGCGGCGCTTCGAGATGCCGCAGACGTCCGACGGGCTGCACTGGGCCTGCAACTCCAAGGCGAGCTTCCCCGGCGGCGCGTCGCGGTGCCGCTACACGCTCAACGCCGTCGACCGGCCGGACGAGGTCGCCTGGGCCGGCCTCCAGATCGCCCTCCACGAGGTCTGCGCGCGACGCGGCCTCTACGCCCGGTAAGGGGCCTGTTTGTCCGCGCGCGCCCCCGAGGGCTCATTAACTTGAAGGGAAACTCGCCCTTCGCTTGAAGGATTCCAACCGGCGGGCAGCATGGCGGGCAGCACACGAACCTGAGCCCAGACATGCAGGAGGCTGCCGTGGCGAAGAAGTATGCGTCGAAGCTCAAGGCCAAGGCGGACTCCGAGCGCAAGGGCTCGGGCTGGTGGCGCATGGAGGACCTGAAGGCGGCCTTCAAGCGCTTCGCCGACAACCCCGACGACCCCGAGGCGTCCTACTTCTTGGCCAAGGCGCTCCAGATGGCCGGCCAGGCGGACAAGGCCGAGGAGCGCTACGACCTCTTCGCCGACCGCTGCCGCCAGCGCTTCGGGAGCGCCGCCGCGGCCATCGAGCACTACGAGGACGTCGTCGCCAAGCTCGAGAAGCGCGCGACCGCGGACGGCGACACGGGCCGCGCGGACCCCAAGGCCGTCACCGTCGAGGACTACAAGGGCATGCGGCGGAACCTCGGGCTCGCCGAGGAGCGCAAGCGCAAGCGACGGAAGGGCTGCGTCCTGTCGTGACGCGCGCGCGCGCGTAAGCGCGAGACGCGTCGGAGACCTTAGCACTCGCCGCACGTCGCGGGACAGGCCTCGAACGCGAACACGTCGGCGTCGTCGCGCTTGTCGCAGTTCTCGCTCTTCTTGGAGACGTAGTCCTCGCACGTGTTTTTGGATTTCTTGTAGAACCAGCTCGTCGAGTCCGCGCACGTCGCTTCGCACTCGCCGCACGTCGCGGGACAGGCCTCGAACGCGAACACGTCCGCGTCGTCGCGCTTGTCGCAGTTCTTGCTCTTCTTGGCTACGTAGTCCTCGCACGTATTCTTGCTCTTCTTCCAGTACCAGCTCACCGAATCCGCGCACCCGTCCGCGGGGAACGGCGTCGGCGCGGGCGCCGGGACCTCGCATGCGTCGCACGCGACGGGACACGCTTCAGGACTTGAAACCCCTGATTCTTCGTGGACGTACTTGCTCTTACATCGCTTCGACTTCTTCGCGACGTAGTCGCAGTCGTACTTCGACTTCTTCCAGTACCAGGACGTCGAGTCCGCGCAGTCCCCATCATCCGTGGGAAAGGGCGTGGGCGCGGGCGCCGGCGCCTCGCACTCGCCGCACGTCAGCGGACAGGCGTCCTCGGCCTACGATGCGAGAGTCGCGCGAACCGCGGAAGCGGGGACGCCGCGCGCGCGCCTTGACTTTGTTGTCGTCCTTCTTGAGACAGTTTTTCGACTTCTTCGTGACCTGCGGGGGCGACGCGATCACGGTCTCCTAAAAAGACCGGGACGCGCGCGCGCGCGTAGTCCTCGCACGTGTTCTTGCTCTTCTTCCAGTACCAGCTCGTCGAGTCCGCGCACCGCTCGCCGTCGTCGTTGTCCGCGGGGACCGTGGGCTCCGGCGCGGGCGGGGCGCGCGTCGGACGGGACGTGGGCTCGCCGGGCGCGTCGCAGCAGCAGCCCTCGTCGGCCGCGCAGACCGGGTCCTCGTAGTCCTCGCAGCGGTCGCAGCTCCGGGGGCACAACTGCCACGTGTAGAGCTCGTAGCCGTTGTAGTCCGCCTGGAAGTCGTCGCAGCCGTCGTCCGCGATGCCCGCGCAGGCTTCGCCGACCGCCGGGCCCAGGTCCGCGATGATGCCCAGCGGATCGTCGAAGCAGCCCCGCGGCTCGCGGCAGCAGCCCGAGTCCGAGACGCAGACGGGGTCCTCGTAGTCGCCGCAGCGGCCGCAGCTCAGCGGACAGAGCTGCCACGTGTAGAGCTCGTAGCCGTTGTAGTCCGCCTGGAAGTCGTCGCAGCCGTCGTCCGCGATGCCCGCGCAGGCTTCGCCGACCGCCGGGCCCAGGTCCGCGATGATGCCCAGCGGATCGTCGAAGCAGCCCCGCGGCTCGCAGCAGCAGCCCGAGTCCGAGACGCAGACCGGGTCCTCGTAGTCGCCGCAGCGGTCGCAGCTCCGGGGGCACAACTGCCACGTGTAGAGTTCGTAGCCGTTGTAGTCCGCCTGGAAGTCGTCGCAGCCGTCCTCGACGATGCCCGCGCAGGCCGCGGCGACGCTCGCCCCGGAGGTCCGCGACGATGCCCATGGGATCGTCGACGCAGACGTCGCCCGCGTCCTTCGTCGGCTCGCGCGTCGGGTCGGACGTCGGCGCGGGCACCGGTTCGCCGGGCGCGTGCGTCGGGCGCGACGTGGGCTCGCGCGTCGGGCGGCGCGTCGTCGGGTCGGGCGTCGGCCCGAGCGTCGTCGGGCCGCGCGTCGGGTCGGACGTCGGCGCGGGCACCGGTTCGCCGGGCGCGTGCGTCGGGCGCGACGTGGGCTCGCGCGTCGGGCGCGGCGTGGGCTCGCGCGTCGGGTCGCGCGTCGGCCGCGCCGTCGGCGCCGCGACCGGCTCCCCGGGCGCGTGCGTCGGCCGCGCCGTCGGCGCCGCGACGGGCTCGCTCCCCTCCGTCGGCTCCTGCGTCGGCGTCGGCGGGTGATCGGCGGCCGCGAACTGCGGCGCCCAGCAGTCGGAGAGGTCGTCGGCGAGCGTCGTGCACGTGCACCGCGTCTCGAACCAGTCGCCCGCGTCCGCGTAGGCCAGGACGCCGTAGGCCATGTCCGCGCTCGCCGTCTCCGACCCCGAGTCGGCGACGGCGACCTCGTAGGCGTAGCCGTAGCAGGGCACGGGCTCGAACGTGTCGTAGACGCGCTCCTCGTCGTCGACGTAGTCCGCCGGCGGCGTCGGGACCAGGAGCACGTGGACGACGTCGGCCGCGTCGCCGATCTCGACGGTCACGGACTCGGGGTCCTTGCCGTCGAGCTTCCAGTAGGTGCGGCCGCCGTCGGCGTCGAGGCGGACGACGCGCGCGGAGAAGAAGCGGTCGTCGTCGACGCACGACGCGTGGACCGCGTTGAGGTCCGCCGGGTTCGCGTCGGCGTCGTCCGTGTCGAGGTCGTCCCAGGCGACGGTGATCGTGACGAAGTCGCCTGCGTCGAAGCCGTCGAGCTTGAGCGCGTTCCAGCCGAAGGGCCCCGGCCTCGAATCCGCGGGGCCCGCGACGGAGCCGCCCGTCGCGCCGCTCACGGCCACCGTCGTCTGGAGGTCCTCCAGGGTCGACGACCCGAAGATGCCGTCGCCCTCCAGGGAGCAGCGCGCGTCCGCGTCCTCGGCGACCCAGGCGCAGTCCTGGTCGTCGTCGCCGCCGTAGGTCCACGAATCGCTGTCCGCGCAGTCGTCGACCTCGCACGTGTCGCAGGCCACGGGGCAGCCGCCGTCCTCGTTGTCGGCCCATATTCCGGCATTGTAGGCGTCGAAGCTCGTCTCGATCATGAGGCTGATCTCGTCCGCGAAGAGCGGGTCGTCGACGGTGCGCAGGTGCGCGACAAAGTTCGCGAAGACGTCGCCGAGGTCGAGGCCCTCCGCGAAGAGGAGGGCCCGGAGCTTGAGGAGCTCCCCGGCGTTGCCGAGGTCCACGGAGTACATCTTTCCGACGGCGCCGGGCTGGCCCGCGTGGTTCGCGAGGAACGACCAGAAGAGGAACGCGGCGTAGATGTGGCCGCCGCGGACGCTGTCCGAGATGCCCAGGTCGATGAAGTGCGTCGACGGCTCGACGTCGAAGAACATGTTGAGCGGGATCGGAGGCGTCGCCACGTAGGGGATCGTGTAGGTGTCCGTGCCCGGAAAGTTGTAGTCGCAGCCGAACGACGCGGTGCTCTCCGCGAGCCATCGCCCCCCGCAGGTCCCGTAGGTCCCGCAGAGCTCGCCCTGGAACCCGTGGAACGTCTCGTGGACGACGAAGCCGTAGCCGCTGTGGCCGCGGTCGTAGTAGAAGGTCTTCAAGTCGAAGAGTTCGCCGTCGTCCGTCGGCTCCCACTTCTCGATCGCGCTGCCGTAGAACGGGAACAGCCAGCCGTTGTTGTGCTGGTGGAGGAAGCGGCAGGGGTTGTTCCAGTCGCGCGCGCTGTAGCCGGGCACCTCGGAGCCGCTCGCGTACCAGCTCCAGGGCGCGAGATTGACGGCCATCATGTCCGTCTCGAAGTAGTACCTTTCCCAGACGTGCGAGAGCATCTTCTGCTCCTGGAAGTAGTGGTCCAAATCCAACATCTCCTCCGTGAGGTCGTACATGTCGCCGACGACCAGCTCGTCGAACATGTCCGCGGCGAAGTCGCCGTTCGTGCCCGGCGGCACCTCGTCGAAGTCCTCGGTCCACCAGTCCGTGCCGTACTCGGCCGCCGCGACCCACAAGGTGCCGAAGGCGCCGGAGCCGTAGGTCTGGATGCCGTCGTCGGACGGCACGGCGTCGACGTCCGGGTCGCAGCCGCCCCGCAAGAATTCCGTCTCGAGGTCTAGAAGCATCTTCAGGTCGCCCGGGTCGCCGCAGCGCGCGCCGACCGTCGCGACCTCGTCGGCCGACAGCGCGCCGGCGTAGACGCGGACGTCGAAGAGCTCGCCGGAGAAGGGCCCGAGCGATCGTCGGCCTCGTCCGGCGCGATCTCGGCGTCGAGGTCGCGATCGACGGCCTCGCCGCGCACGAAGATGTGCGTCGGCGTGATGGCGACCTGGGTGCAGTGCCAGGTCTTGAGCGGCGAGAAGGCGTAGGCCTCGCCGTTGACCGTGAGCACGGTCTCGTCGTCCGCCGACGAATCGACGTGGACCGCGAGCGACGGGCCCTCGTAGACGTCGCCCTCGAGCCACTGGTCGCGGTAGAGGTGGTGGAGCTTGAAGAGCACCGTGCTCTCGGCGGGGAACGACGCCGAGAGCTCGTAGGTCAGCGTCTTGGCCGTGAAGTCGACGCGGCTCACGAAGAAGGCCTCGTCGCGCGGGTGGAGCTCGTCCGTGCCGTCGACGGGCGTCGCCGCGGCCTCGTAGTAGGCCGTCACGAGCGAGTCGGGCGCGACGTCGCGCGGCGTCACGGAGATCGGCGCGAGGAAGACGATGCCGTCGCCGAGCCCCGCGCCGCCGCCCTGGAAGTCCTCCGTGTTGCAGACGCAGTTCCCGACCTCGAGGCACTTGGAGATGGGGTCGACGCGGCAGAAGCCGCCCTTGGGCGACGAGAGGAAGATCCACTGACAGCGCTCGGCCGTCTCGCCGACGCAGTCGGCGTACGCGTCGTGCGCCGCGCAGTCGTCGTGCGTGGCGAACTGGAGCGCCTCCGAGGAGATCACGGGCTCCGTGACCTCGTCTCGGTCGTAGGTCGAGTCCGTGGGGTAGACGCACTCCATGTGCGGCGACATCACCTCGGAGCAGCAGTCGTCGGGCGCCTCGTCCTCGTCCTCTTCCTCGTCCTCCTCGTCCTCCTCGTCTTCGTCGTCCGCCTCGTCTTCGTCGCCGGAGCCGTCGCAGGTGGCGTCGCAGGCATCCTCGTAGCGCGCGCAGGCGTCGACGGAGGTGTCGAGGTCCCCAGGGTAATAGCAGGCCTCGCACTCGGCCGAGGGCTCGTCGGCGTTGCAGAATTCCCCGCTCGAGCAGTCGTTGTTGCTCGTGCAGTCCGCGGCGGCCAGCGCGAGCCAGCCTATCACGATCAATGAGCGCATCATTGTCAACAGAACCCGATAATTTTGCGGGGGAAGCGAGTTCAACATGCATGTGTCGAAGTATTCGTTGAAGCACTGAGCCTCGACACAACCAACACTCGCCGCCGCAGCAAGCGTCGCAGCCAGCAGCCAGCCCGCCAGCAGCCAACAGCACCAACAGCACCACCAGCGCCAAGAGCACCACCACCAGCGCCGCCATGTCGCGCGCGGCGCACGACGCCGTGCGGAGCCACCTGGACCTCGGCGGCGAGGAGGTGTCCGCCGGCGCCGCGGCCCAGCTCGTGCGCGAGTGCAAGACGGACCGCCAGGCCGCGGCGGCGCTCGCCGCGGCGCACGACGGCGTCGTGCGGGCGGGCTTCAGCGCGGCCGACGCGTCGCGGGCCCTCGCCTGCGTCGCCGCGCGGCGCGGCGCGCGCGCGTCGCTCGCGCGGCACGCGCTCGACTGGCTCTGCCTCCGCCTCGACCACGGGTCGCTGCCGCGGGCGTTCCGCGAGGACGACGAGGACGAGCGCAAGGGCCCGGACACGAGCCACGTCACCCTCGACATCGTCGCGGCGACCGCGCCCCGGCCGCCGCCGGCGCCGGAGGCGCTCGCGCGGGACGCGAACGCGGACGTCGACGACTGGGAGGCCGCCGAGGACGAGGCCGCAGACGCGGCCGACGACGACGGCGGCGCCGCGGACCGCAAGGCCTTCGCGCTGCGCTACGCGGCGCAGCTCGCCGAGGCCGAGGTCGCCGAGGCGCGCGCCGAGGAGGCCAAGGCCGAGGAGCGCGCCGCGTGGGACGCGCTCCCCGCGGACGAGAAGCGGCGGCGCCTCGAGCGCGAGCTCGAGGCGCTGCGCGCGCGGCACCGCAAGCTCAAGCGCACGAAGCTCAAGCACGCGACCTGCGACAAGAAGACGGCCGTGCGCGACGAGGCCGCGGACATCGGGGACACCATCGCGGGGATCGTGGGCGAGCTCGCGAAGCTGCCGCCGCCGCCGCCGAAGCACAAGAAGCAGCTCGCGCCGCGCGCGCCCGTCGACGACAGCGCGCCGGACCCGGAGGAGGCCCCGGCGCCCGTCGACGACGCGGGCTTCCTCGAGGGCGACCCCGGCGACGACGCCGCCGACGCGCGCGACCCGGCGCCGGCGCCGGCGCCGCCGGACGACGACGACGACGCCGTCGGCGACCTCTTCGCCGCGGCCGAGGCCGCGGCGGCGGTCGCGCCGCCCGTCGAGCACGCGCCCGCGGCGCCCGCGCGCGCCGTCGAGCCCGCCGTCGTCTGGAGCGGCGCGACGCCCCGGGAGAAGCTCGACCAGTGGTGCCGCGAGCGCGGCAACCCGAAGCCCCAGTACGAGGTCGCGTCGAAGGCGACGCTGCGCTGCCGCGTCTGGGCGCCCCAGCGCGAGCGCATCCAGAAGAAGAACGCGCGCAAGGCCAAGGGCTGCGCGGCCGTCGGCCCGCCGACGCTCGTCGCAGGGCAGGACAAGAGAGCGAAATTCCCAACTTCAAAGCCTCATATCTCGGCCGTTTTCCACTCGTTTCGGCTGAATTTTGGACGAGCGATCATCTCTCGGAACGGTCTCGAAGCGTGAATGCTTTTCCCGGAACGCGCGCGCGCGAAACACTCACGTTGAAGCGACATTGAATCACCTTGTGCTGCCCAGGCTCGTCGCGACGGCGGACGTCGGCGACGCGATGCTCGACCCCTGGGCGCGGAGCCGCGCGTGCCCCGGGGGCGCGTCGGGCGCGGGCCGCGACTTCGCCGCGACGAAGGCGCTCTACGCGCTGTCGCCGGAGCTGCCCCTCTACCGCGTGCTGCCCCCGCCGTTCCGGGGCTGGTGGCTCGACCGGCTCGAGGACGCGCGCGCGGCGCGCGACGCGGAGAACGCCATCAGCGCCGAGGCGCGCCAGCAGCTCACGGACAAGAAATTAGACGACGTGCTCCAGCAGGTGCTCGCGGCCATGGAGGCGCGCGCCGTCGCGGGCGACGACGGCGGCGCGCCGCCGCCGCCGCCGGCCGCGGCGGCCGCGCCGCCGCCGCCCACGGACGCCTGGGAGGACCCGGCGCCGGCGACGGACTCCTGGGAGGACCTGCTCTCGAGCGACGACGAGGCCGCGGCGCCCGCGCCGTCGGAGGCGACGGCGAGCGTCGCCGCGCCCGAGGCCGCCGCCGCGCCCGAGGCGGCCGCCGCGGCGGACGCGCGGCGGCTCAAGCAGACCAAGGCCGGCGACGAGTGGAAGGCGTGGTGGCTCGCGCGGAAGCGGTCCAAGGGCTACAGCGCCATGCGCGAGACGCGGAGCGCGCTGCCCGCGGCGAAGTCGCGCGACGCGTTCGTCGACGCCGCGGCGTACGCGGCGTCGCCGCGCCACGCGGACGGTATTGTTGTTTGCGGCGAGACGGGCAGCGGCAAGACGACGCAGCTGCCCCACTTCATCCTCGACTCGGAGCTCTGCGCCGGCGGCCTGCGGGCGTCCGACGTGCGCATCATCGTCACGCAGCCGCGGCGCGTCGCGGCGACGTCCGTCGCGCGCCGCGTCGCGGAGGAGTGCGGCGAGGACGACGTCGGCGGGCTCGTGGGCTACCACATCCGCCACGAGCGGCGCGTGTCGTCGCGGACGAAGCTGCTCTTCTGCACCGCGGGCGTGCTCCTGCGCATGCTCCGGGGCTTCTCGGACGACGGCGACGGCGGCGACGGCGACGACGGCGACGCGTTCGTCCGCGGGGCGACGCACATCATCCTGGACGAGGTCCACGAGCGCGCCGCGGACAGCGACCTGCTGCTGGCGGCGCTGCGGCGCGCCGTCGCGGCGCAGCGCCGCGAGGCCGCGGCGCGGCGGCGGAAGCTGACGTTGGTGCTCATGTCCGCGACGCTCGACGCGAAGCTCTTCCAGAAGTACCTGGACACGGGCACGGGCAAGGCGGCGACGCCGACGCCCGTGCTGTCCATCTCGGGCCGCGCGCACCCCGTCGCGGAGTACTTCCTCGAGGACGTCGTCGCCGCCGCGGGGCACCGCCACGACTTCGGCGGCGCGGCGGGCTTCGCCGAGTCGGGGCCGGGCCCGTCCGTGCGCGTCGCGCGGCGCGACGGCGGCGACGACGGCCGCCTCGAGCGGGCCATGGCGCGCTACCGCGACGAGGAGGCCGAGCCCCACTCGGGGAACGCGCGGCTCGACTACGAGCTCGTCGTCGCGGCCATCGAGTCCGTCGTCGACGGCGACTTCGCCGACGGCGCCGGGGACAGCGACGACGCGGCGGGCGGCGACGCGCGGCGGGCCGCGGGCGCGGGCACGTCGACGCTCGTCTTCCTCCCCGGCGTCGCGGAGATCCGCCGCGTCGCGGACCTGCTCCGGGGCGGCCGGCGGTTCGCCGACGGCTTCGTCGTGGCGGAGCTCCACGCGAACGCGGCGCGCGACGAGCAGCGCAAGGCCTTCGACCCGGCGCCGCCCGGGTGCCGCAAGGTCGTCCTGGCGACGAACGTCGCCGAGAGCTCCGTGACGCTACCCGACGTCACGGCCGTCGTCGACTGCGGCCGCGTCAAGGAGGTGCGCCACCACACGGGCGGCTCGGAGAAGCTCTTCGCCGCGTGCCCCACGCTCCTCACGTCCTGGTGCTCGCGCGCGTCCGCGCGGCAGCGCTGCGGCCGCGCGGGCCGCGTCCGGCCCGGCGTCTGCGTGCGCCTCTACAGCCGCGAGCACTACGACTGCCGCCTCGCGGACCACCAGGAGCCCGAGCTCATGCGCGTGCCCCTCGAGGAGCTGCTCCTCTCCGTGAAGCTCGCCTGCGACGACGCGCGCGCGACGTCGTCGACGTTCTTCGGCTCCGCGGCGGAGTGGCTCGGCGAGTGCCCGCAGCCGCCGCCGACGCACGCGCTGAGCGCCGCGCTGTCCGAGCTCGTGAGCGTCGGCGCCCTGGCCCACGCCGTCGAGGGCGAGGACGACTCCTGGGCGGCCATGGAGGCGTCGCTGGGCGCGGGCTCGGACGCGTCGCTCGCGCTGACGCCGCTGGGAAGGCACCTCGCGCGGCTGCCCGTGCACCCGCGCCTCGGCAAGATGCTCGTCTACGGCACGCTCTTCGGCTGCGTCGGCCCCGCGGCGTCCGTGGCCGCGGCCGTCGGCGCCGCGGGGCGCGCGGACGCGCTCTTCGCGCCGGACGCGACGCGGTCGCAAAAGGCCGCGCGCGCGCGCCTCGCGCCGCCGCGCGCGGACCTCGTCGCCGCGGGCCGCGCCCTCGACGCCTACCGCGGCGAGCCGGGCCAGCGGGGCCGCGCGGCCCTCGCGCGGGAGCTCGGGTTACACGAGCCCGCGGTCCGCGAGGCGCTCGACGCGCGCGACAACTTCGTGGCGCTCCTCGAGCGCGCGGGGCTCCTCGACCGCGGCGCGTCGGGCCGGCGCGACGCGCCGGCGAACCGCCACGCGGCCAACGCGAACGTCGTCGCGGCCGTGCTGCTCGGGGCCCTCGCGCCGCACGTCGGCCGCGTCGACGCCGCGGCGAGGGCCGACGACGGCGCGGCGATCCGCGGCGCCGCCGTGGAGCTCAGCGTGCCCCGGGTGGCGTCGGCCCGCGCCGCGGGCGACGCCGACGCGCCCGCCGCGGGCGCCGCGCCGAGGCGCAAAGCCGTCAAGTTCGACAGGGCGAAGCTGAGCCCGTCGTCGTTCCTGGCGCTCGCCGACCTCGACGCGGCCGCGTGCCACGTCGCCTTCTTCAGCCGCCGCTGGGACACGAACCGGAGCAAGCTGCTTTTAGGCGGCTGCGCCGTCGCGACGCCCTTCGCGCTCCTGCTCATGTACCCGGGCGACCTCGAGGTGCGGCACGCGGCGCGCGAGGCGACGCTCGCCAACTGGATGACGCTGACCAAGGTGCCCGCGCGCACGGCCGTGCTCCTGCGCGAGCTGCGCAAGCAGCTCGGCTCGACGATCCAGGCCCTCTTCGAGGCGCCCGCGGCCAACTCCGACGAGGCCGCGGCCGCGACGATCGACGTCGTCGCGCGGCTCCTCGCGGAGGAGCCCACGCGCGCGATCCTCGGCGAGTAATTCGAGGGAGAGATCCGCGTTACTGCGAGATCTAGGGAGAGATCCGCGTTACTGCTTTGGGCGCGCCGGTCGTGCGGGGCGGCCTCCCGAGGGCCGCCCCGTGTGGCGCGCGCGCGGCCGTTCTCCCGGCGGGGTGGCGAGCGAGCTTGGCGACGATGCGAGCGTGGCGGTTTGACCTATCGGAGGATCTCGAAGGTCATGACGCGCTGGTTCTCGCCGGAGCCCGAGAGGTTCGCGCAGTCGTCGCCGACGAGCTCGACCTTGGCGCCGCGCGCCTTGACGAAGTCGAGGACGGCCTCGGGCTTGCCGTAGTCGCGCTTCGCCGGGCCGATGAGGGAGAAGCGCGTGACGCGCGTCGACGCCGCGACGGCGGCGAGGAGCGTCTCCTTGGCCGGCGGGTCGAAGCCGTGCCACACGGCGGAGACGGTGATTTTGGAGCCGTCGTCGGCCGCGCCGAAGACCTCGGCGAGCCAGGCCTCGACGGAGGGGCCGCGGAGGTCGCAGATTCC
>NW_008705566.1:599981-612893 GCF_000186865.1 Aureococcus anophagefferens | reverse complement strand
GGCGCGCGCCGAGGGCCATGGCGCCCAGCAGCACCTTGCCGTCGGCGGCGCCGACGTCGACGTGCGTGCGGTCCTCGCACTCGACCTTCTCGATCATGCGCCGCATCGTCGCGTTCGTCAGCGTGCCGTAGAGGCCGACGCCGTCGTGGCCGAGGCCGGGCATGAACTTGCGGAAGATGGACCTGGGGGGCGGGGCGCGTGAGGGCGCGGCGCGGGGGCGCGGGGGCGGGGCGCGCGCGGGGGCGGGCGCCGGAGGCGCGCATGGCCTGGCGCCACTTGCCCTCGTCGACGGGCGTCGACGGCGTCGGCGCGGCGGCCTTGGTCTTCTTGCCCTTGGGCGGGGTGACGACGGCGGCGGCGGCGGCGGAGCGCTTGCGGCTCTTCGTGGGCGTGATGGCGGCGGTCACGCGGAGGGAAGACATGCTCTCTTTTGAAAGGAACGTCGGGAGAAGGATACGCGATTCAAGTCGCGCGCGGGGCGGGAGAGTCTCTAAAAAAAGACGATGAAGGGTCCGTGCGCCTACGGGGACGGGACCGGGGGGCGAGAGAGCGGGTGCGGGGGTGTTTTTGGGGGTGCGTGCGGGTTGCGCGCGAAGCAGAGTGGATGTCCGCTTCGGGAGAGCGAAGCGAGCTGGGCGGGAAACGGGAATCTCAACAGGTTCAACACGGCGTGCATTGGAGACGTAAGCTCTGCCGTCCGCGCTGTCTCGGGCAGCCCGCGCGCGCTCGAGGTTTTGGACGCCCTCAACGGCAGCCATGGCGCCGCTCGACATGGACGCGCCGGCGTGGAAGGTGCGGCGCGTGGCGGCGTCGAAGATCCAGGCCGTCGTGCGGCTCAAGTCCGGCGCGAACCGGCTGCTCGCCGTCGCGCGGTCGGTCTACGAGGTGGGCTACGACGCCGAGAGCGAGGACTACTTCTACTACAACAAGATGACGGGCGAGTCGCACTGGGACCTGCCCATCGTCCTGCGGGCCATGCCGCCCTACCGCAACGACCGGGCGGCCGTGGGCAAGGCGACGACGATCCAGGCCGTGTTCCGCGCCAAGTTGGCGAGGCGGCGCGTCAACGCGCTCATGCCCGAGATCTACCGCAAGGACTTCGACCCGGACAGCGGCGAGTACTACTACACGAACACGGTCACGAAGGAGGTGCGCTGGGACAACCCGGCGGACAAGATGCATCTCTTGGGCGCGGACGCGGCGCCGCAGCTCGGGCCCGACTCCGCGCTCATCGTGAGCCGCGACGAGGAGATCAAGGCGCTCAAGGCGCGCCTCGAGGAGAAGGAGGCGGAGATCGAGGAGGTCAAGCAGGGCACCTACGAGCAGCTCGGCAAGGAGGTGAGATTGAAGCGCATGGCCGACGCCCTCAAGGGGCAGAAGCGCGCGAAGAACTTCGACGAGTGGCGCAACGAGCACGTCGTCGCCTGGTTCCTGGAGCTGGACCTCGAGGAGCACGTGCCGTCGCTGCTGGCCTCCAAGGTCGACGGCCTCTTGCTGCTGAACATGGACGAGGACGACTTCAAGGAGCTGGGCATCACGAAGCGGCTCCACCAGCGGAGGATCGACGTCGCGCTCCGCAAGTACAAGCTCCGCTACGAGCGCCGGGAGAACGGCGGCGACGATTTAGATGTCGAGGACGACGACGTCGAGGACGACATGGACGACGACGAGTCCCAGGGCGCGTCGTCGTCGTCGAGCTCGTCGAGCGAGAACGACGACCTCGGGCCCGAGGTCCTCGCGGCGGACGACGTCGACGAGGACGACCTCCTGCCGACGGAGGAGGAGCTGCTGGAGCTGAAGCAGGACCGGGACAACGTGCAGATCGAGGTGCTCTTCCCGGGCGACGAGGAGACGTACCCGCAGATCGGCGACGTCGTCCGGTGCCACTACGTCTGCAAGCTCCACGACGGCGGCAAGGAGATCGAGAACACGCGCAAGTCGAAGCGCACCTTCGAGTTCGTGCTGGGCATCGGCCAGGTCATCCGCGGCTGGGACCGGGGCGTGCTCCAGATGTCCTTCGGCGAGCGGTCGAAGCTGACGATCTCGCCCGAGTACGGCTACGGCTCCGACGGCGTCAAGCCGCTCATCCCGCCCAACGCGAAGCTCATCTTCGACCTCGAGCTGCTGCGCTGGCACACGCGGCCCCACTGGACCAAGCCCCTCATCCAGCAGCCGGGCCTCACGGAGTGCCCCTACGAGGAGGCCGAGGCCAAGGCCGTCTCCGAGGACGGCGACGACGACGACGACGACGACTTCGAGGACTACGCCGACGACGACGAGACGAAGACCCAGTTCACCTAACCAACCTCGCGAAACGCGGGGGCGAGGCGCCACGCCGTGAGGTGCGCGGCGAAGGGCGGCTCCCGGCGCCCCGCGCGGGGGCCGTGGGCCACGGCCGACACGCGGAGCGCGCCGTCGGCCGGCGCGTCGAGCGCGTCGTACCAGCGGTGCGCGCAGGCCGTCCGGCCGCCGCCGACGTCCCACTCGACGAGGGAGCCGTCGACGTAGATCGCGAAGGCCAGGGGCTCGCCGCCCCGGAGCGTCAGCGACATGGCGCAGTGCGCGGTCCTCTCCCGGAGGCGCCGGTCCGGCAGCGTGAGGCTCTCGAAGTAGCGCGCCTGGGCGCGCGCGGTCGCGTTCGCGTCCCGCCGCGTCCGGCTCGCGAGCCCCGCGGTCGTGAGCGCGTCCTCGACGCCGACCGCGCAGGCCGAATCGCCGCGGTCGTCGGGCGCGTTGCACCAGACCGACGCCATGAGCGTCTTGCGGCGCCGCGAGAGCTGGACGACGCAGCGGTAGAAGTTCTTCGCGTCCGCGGGCCGGTCGACGGCGAGCCGGAGCTCCGCGGCGTCGGCGAGGCCGTCGCCGACGAAGGCGAGGCGCTGGTCCGCCGCCTCGGCCGCGAGCGGCTCGCCGACGCGCAGCGCCTCGAGGTCGGGCGCGAAGCGCGCGAGCAGGCAGCCGCAGGCTTCGGACCAGGTGAGGACGCGCGGCAGCGTCAAGGCGCCGTCGTAGGGCAAGCTCGCCGGCGCGGCGTCGCGGACCCAGGCCAGGCCTACCGAGCATGACGGTGACGATGTCTCCTCGTGTTCCCACCCCAAATCTCTCGAAAATGGCCGCGGGACGCGGGGCCGGGCTCAGGCGCCGGCCGCGGTCGTCCGTGAAACTCTTCGCCGCGTAGGCGCCGCCGCAGTCGAGGCGCGTCCCGAATTCGGCGTCCGCCGCGGCGTCGGCCGCGGGCCGGAAGCCGCCGCCGCCGCAGCGCGGCCGCGGCGCCTCCGGCGCGAAGGCCGGCGGGTCGCCGCTCATCGTCCCGACGAGGACGACGTCGCGCCGCAGGCGGCCGCCGAGGCTCGCCTTGAGGGCGTAGCGGTCGCCGCCGAGGGCGAAGAGGTCCGGGCACTCGACCATCATCGACGCGCAGCGCGGGCCGTCGGTCCAGCCCCGGCAGCCCGGCGGCGGCGGCGGCGCGCGCCAGAGCGGCCCCGCGTAGGTCCAGTTCGTCGCGGACGCGGCCTCGTAGAGGAGCACGGCGCCGCGGCCGTCCAGCGACGCGCCGACGCCCGCGTAGGTCCGCCCCCGCCAGGCGAAGGCCTCCGTCGGGTCGCGGAAGAGGGACCCGGGCACGCCCGGCGGCGGCGCCGCGACGACGGGGTTCTCCACCGCGCGGACCCACCGCCTCAGCGTCGCGTCCTCCGGGAACGCCGCGCACTGGCGGTTCGCGCGCGCGCCGTCGACGCACGTGTAGAGCGCCGCGAGGCGCCCGCCGACGCGCGCGAGCGAGCCGCTCCAGGCGCCGCCGGCCTCGTAGGGCGGCGGGTCGCGGAGGATGGGCGGCTCGCGCGTCCACCGCGCGAGGTCCGTGCTCGTCGCGTGGCCCCAGACGATGTTGCCCCACGTCGCCGCGCGCTCGTTGTGCTGGAAGAAGACGTGGTAGACGCCGTCGACCTGCGCCAGGCCGTTGGGGTCGTTGAGCCAGTTCCGCTCCGGCGCCACGTGGTAGCGGGGCTGCATGCGCCGCGCGTAGGCGTCGCCCTGCGCGAGGCCGCGCCGCAGCGCGGCGCAGCAGAGTAGATGGCGCAGCATCAGGCAGCCCATAATGACATAATTTTGCGGCTTTGATGCGTTGCTGAAGTTCATAAAGGCAAAGTTTACTCAGCGCTGAGCAGCGGGCGCCGCGATGGGCTATCGTCCCGCGCGCAGCGCTGCGCGAGCGGCGGCGGAGCGCTGGGCCTGTTGCGCCATGTTTCTCTTCCTCGCCGCGCCGTGGCTCATACCGGCGGCGAGCGCGCGCTTCCGCGACACGACGCTGCGCGGCGACGACGCATCGCCGGCGGCCGACGACGCCACGCCCTACGCGTCGGTGCACATCCCGGAGCTCTGGGTGCCCATCCAGACGACGGCGCGCGAGTTCGGCGACAGCGGCGTGCGCTGGTCCGTGACCATGTGCCTCGTCGACTGGGACCGCTACTGGCGCGCGCCGCACGACGCGCCCAAGTTCACGGCGCTGCAGCAAAAGTCGGGCTGCGGCGGCGCCGACCGGCGCAAGGAGGTGAAGCTCGCCGACGCCGCCGCCGCGGCGCGCAAGCTCGGCCCGCCGCTGAAACCGTCGGCCTTCATCTTCCACGAGAGCCGCGTCGGCTCGACGCTCGCCGCGAATTTGCTGGCGGCGGTGCCGTCGCACCTCGTCTACTCCGAGGGCATGCGCCTGCCCGAGTCGCGCAAGGCGTCGCGCGCGGCGCTCCGGGAGGCGCTGAGAGACTACGTGGCGCTGCTGGGCGCGCCGACGACGCGGGACGGGGCCCGGGGGCCGCACGCGAAGCTCTTCGTGAAATTTCAGAGCGCCGTGTCCGCGCGCATGGCCGACGTGCTCGACGCCTTCCCGGACGTGCCCTGGCTCTTCATCCACCGCGATCCCGTGCAGGTGCTGATGTCCCACGGCGCCCGCGGTTTCGGGAGGGCCGTCTGCGTCGCGAAGCAACGACGAACGCCGAAGGACGTCTGCGCGCTGCTGGACGGCTGCGCGGACGCGCCGCCGGAGGACTACTGCGCCGCGCACCTGGCGCACCTCTGCGACGGCGCCCTCGCGGCGGCCAAGGCGGGCCACGACGGCTGCGGGCGCGTGTTGGAGTACACGGCGGACATGACCGCGGCGCTCGTCGACGACGTCTTCCCGCACTTCTTCGGGGTGGACGTGGACGACCGGGCGCGACGCGCCATGGTCGCGACGTCGGAGAAGTACTCCAAGGGCCACGAGACGCTGCTCGGCGCGGGCCGCTTCAACGCGCGCGCGGACAGCGACCGGAAGAACCGCGCGGCGACGCCCGCGGCCCAGCGGGCCGCCGACGCGCACCTCGCGCCGCGCCACGCGGCGCTCGCGGCGCTCGGGCGCGAGCTCGACGCGAAGCGCGCGTGTAAGGCGTAGCGGACGCGCGTAAGGCCCGCGTGCCTAACAAAAGTCCGCGTCGCGCGGGCGGCGCCGGCCGCGGCTAGCCTCGTTGCCCCGCGCCGCGCTCGATCTCGAGGAGGTCCCCGAGGAGCCGCTCGTACCACTGCTGCACGTCCGCGGCGGACTTGGCCGGGAGGAGCGCGGCGATCTTCGTCCATCGGTCCGCGTCGCCCTCCTCGTAGGTCGCGAGGGCGTTCTCGAAGGCCTTGTTCTCCGCCGGCGACCACGCCGGCGTCCACGTGCCCGCCGTCGACGCGAGCCTGGGAGGACGCGAGTGGGACGCGGCCGCGCGGCCGCGGAAGCGAAACGGGAACGTCGCGCGCGCGCGAAATATGTTTTTGCCGCGCGTGTTCCGGCGCGTCGCCCGCGCGCGGCGGCTCGCGCGGGACGCGGCGGGACGCGCGTGATCTCCGGGTTGCGCGACTGGAGGCTCATGAGGTAGTACTGCGCGTGCGCCTTGATCTCGTCGGGCGTCCGCGTCCGCACGTGCGCGGCGATGTGGCGCCAGGCGGCGTCGCCGACGGGCGCGCCGGACTGGTTGCAAAACACCTCGACGCCCTCGACGAAGAGGGCGTGCTCGTGCGGCGTGAACGGCGCCGCGGGCGCCGCGGCGTGCGGCGACGGCGGCGGCTGCGGCGGGGACTGGACGAACATGGGTCTCCGCCGCGGTTCGGAGCGCGGCGCGTCCGGCGAACTCGCAGCGCGGTGTGAGGCGGTGCGGCTGGGTCGCTGGGCGTGTTTACGCGCTGAAGGCCGCGGCGTCCGACGAGGAGCCTCAGGCCTGTGGCCGAATTGCCCGAACGGCGCGGCGGCGAGCGTTCGAGCCGATCTTATGGGAGCAGAGATCGTCATCCAGGTAGCCGAAGCGGCCGATCTTATGGGCGCAGAGTTCGTGACATCCATGCGCCTACTCCTCGTCGTCGCCTGCGCGTCGGCGTTCGTCGCCCCGACCGCCCCGCAGCGCTCGATGGCGCTCCGGGGCTGGTTCGACGGCAAGGACGACGCGAAGAACGACGACTGGAAGGACGAGATGATGCGGGAGCAGAAAGAAATCCTGAGCCGGCGGCAGGACAAGGACAAGACGCGCGACTACTTCAAGAAGGTCGACGAGAAGCGGGTGCAGGCGCAGAAAGAGCAGGTCGACCGCTGGGCGTTCCAGCGGGACCCGACGGCGGACCCGCTCATCGCGTGGAAGAAGATGCGCAAGGAGGGCAAGATCGGCGACCTCAAGACGGGGCTGGGCGTCGACGGCGAAAAGCGCGAGGGCGGCATCCCGCTGCCGCTGCCGTCCTTCGGCGTGGGCGGCGAGGCCGGCGTCGGCGGCCAGTACGACAACGGCGAGCGCTTCGACCTGCGCCTGCCCTACGCGGACCAGGGCTACGTCGACGAGGACGCGGACTTCATGGGAAAGCTCATGGGCATGTTCGGCGGCGGCAAAAAGAAGAAGGAGGAGGACCAGTAAGGCAGGCTCAGTTAATCCCCCGGGGGCTGAAGTTGGAGAACTTCTCCGCCGCGCGGAGCGGCTGGGCCATGCGCGTGCACCACTCCTGGGACTCCTTGGACGCGTAGTAGAAGTGCTTCTTCGCCGCCTCCTTCTCGCGGTCCTCGGCGGATATCTCCGCGATGCTCTGGACGTGGACGCCCTTGAGGCGGAAGGGCTGCGTGACGCGCCGCCAGGTCTCGACGCGGTCCGCGTCCATCTCCTTCGTCTCGGGCTTCTTCAGGTTCATGGCCCAGAGGCCGTCCTTGTCGCGGTTGACCTTGACGCGGTGCGAGAAGACCTTCCGCATCTCCTCGGCGTGCTCCCGCTGGACCTTGATGGCCGCCTTGTGGTCGCCGTCGACGCGCACGGGCGCGGAGATGCGCTTGTAGACGAGCTGGCGGCTCGGGTCGATGTCGAGGCGCCAGACGCCCGAGCCGTCGCGGCGGACCCGGCACGTCGCCCGGCCCGCGGCGTCGCGCATGGCGCGGTCGGCGTCCTCCTCCTCCCAGGACGCCGTCGCGTGCTGCTCGCGGCGCCGGCGGCCCAGCGTCTCCGTGACCTGGCGGCGCCGCAGGGACTCGTAGCCGGGCGCCTCGCGCTTCGGGCTCCGCGCGCGCTTCGGCTCGGGGCTCACGAGCGTCACCGGCAGGTCCGCGGGCGCCGGCTGGGCCCAGTAGCCGCCGGCGCTGGGCGGCTGGGGGAGCACGAGGCTCCGCGCGAAGGACCCCGGTTTGGACGCGGGCGCGGACCGGGGCCGGCCGCGCTCGACGAGCGCGCGGTCCTCGACGGCGTAGTCGGGCGCCGCGTCGCGCCGGGGCTTGCGCCGCGCCGCCGACGCGGACTGGGGCCGCTGGGGCGACGCCGGCCGCGCCGCGTCCGGCGGCGCGCCGTAGGCCTCGCGGCCGCCGGACGCGGACCGCGGCCGCTCGCGCGGCTCGCCCGCGAAGCCCTCGGCCGCCGGCCGCGCCTCCGCGTCGCCCCAGCCCCGCCCGGCGCCGCGGACCTCGTCGACGGCGTCCGTGAGGTAGTCCATCTGCACGGGCTTGATGCCGCTGCGCTCCAGCAGGCGGCGCAGCTCCTCGACGCGCGCGTCCTTCATGCGCCGGAGGTCGTCCTCGTCCTCGACGCCGAGCTCGTCGAAGAAGCTCACGTAGCGCCGGCCGTAGCCGTACTTGATGCTCTCGAGCCACTCGTCGACGCTGCGCGGCGGCATGGCGCTTCGTCGACGCGCCGCGGTGGTGCGCGCAGAACGGCGGCGTCTATGCCTTAACGCTGCCCCGATGTGCGTTTAGTGAACCTCAACAACCCGGATTGGCGAACTGCGGAAAAAAACGAGGCCAGCGAGATGTCTTCCTCCGTGGTCGTCGGCATGGACGGCACCGTAGCCAAAAAAACAATAGAAACGACCGCCAAGCAGTGTCCCGAGTACCTCTATGCGTCGTGCGTCGCGGCGATGACGGCCGCGGCGGCCTACGCCAACACCGCCTGGCAGATGCAGTGCCTGGCCTTGGTCGTCTGCGCCTACGTCGGCGGCCTCCTCTACCAGAACCGGCGCCGGCCCGGCGAGCCGCCCGTGGTCTGGTCCTGGGTGCCCGTCCTCGGCAGCGCCGTCGCCTTCGGCGCGGCGCCGCTCGAGTTCCTGAAGACGTCCGCGGAGGCGCTCGGGAGCCCCGTCTTCGTCGCGACGGTCGCCGGCGAGCGCACGGCCTTCGTCGCGGACCCGGGCCTGTGGCCCAGGGTGCTGCGCGAGCCCGCCGGGCGCCTCGAGTTCCGGTCCACGGGCATGGACGTCACGGAGGGCGCCTTCGGCGTCGCGCGGGCGGACGTCGCGGACGCGTTCGCGGACGCGACGGACAGGGTCGCGCACCAGCAGTTCGTGCGCTGCCTCCAGAAGCCCGAGCACCTCCGCGAGCTCACGGCCGCCGCGGCGGCGGCGCTGGAGCAGTCGCTGGCGGCGCTCGCGGGACGGAGGCCGCTCTTCGAGACGCTCGCCGCGCCGCTGTGGCTCGCGACGATGCGCGCGCTCACGGGCGACTCGAGCTTCGCGACGCCGGCCTGCTTCGACGACTTCAAGGCCTTCGACGGCAAGTTCGCCTACCTCGCCGGCGGCGCGCCGGCCTCCGCGTTCCCCGCGGCCGCGAGCGCGCTCGCGCGCGTCGCGGACCGCTACCGGACGGACCCGCTCTACGCGTCGGGCGACGCGACCGTCTCGGCCCTGCTGCGGAGCCGGCGCGAGCTGTTCGCGCGGTGCGAGGCCGAGGCGGGGCGGCCCTGGCGGCCCGACAGCCACGGCCGCATCCAGACGACGATGGTCTGGGCCTCCGCGGCGAACACAATCCCCGCGGCGCTCTGGACGACCTACTGGCTCGCGCGCGACGCGGCGGCGCGGCGGCGCGTCGTCGCCGACGTCGCCGCGGGGCTCCGCGGCGCCGCGTCCGTCGCGGAGGCGCTCGAGGACGACGGCGCGTTCCCGGTGCTCGACGGCGCCATCTCCGAGGCGCTCCGCCTCGCGACGGCGTCGCTCACGGTGCGCCGCGTCGTCGTCGGCGACTACGTCCTGCCGGGCGCGGGGTTCCGGCTGCGGCGGCGCGACCGCGTCGCGCTCTACCCGCCTCTGGTCCACTTCGACGCGGCGCGCGTCGGCGCGGACCCGGAGAAGTTCGTCCTCGACCGCTACCTGGCGAACCCGCGGACGCCGCTCATGCCCTTCGGCGGCGGCATCTCCCTGTGCCCGGGCCGCATCTTCGCGCGCCGCGAGATCAAGGCCTTCCTCGCCGTCCTCCTCTCCCGCTACGACGTCGCCCTCGCGGACCCGGCCGCGCCCGTGCCGCCGTCGGACCCGTCCCGCGTCGGGCTCGGCATCATCGGCCCGGCGCCGGGCGCCGACGTCGACGTCGTCTTCTCGACGCGCGCGTGAGCGCCGCCGCTGTTTTAAACTTCAACCCCGGATCAACCGGGTCGACGCTGCCGTGCACCCACCCAAAAAGACGTTGATCGCAGGCCCAGCTCGGATCACAGCGACGCGGAGCGCCATCTCGCAATCTTCGGAGTTGTTTATGCCGTCGGCGCGCGTGACCCATGTTACAGCATTCACTCGCTGAGTACGCCAATCCGACGCCGCCCACGAAGAAGAAGCCCGCCGATTTCCACCGGGTGCGTGCAGCCCCGCCCGCGCGGCGCGCCGCCCCCGGGGGCTGCCCCCCGCGCCCCCCCCCCGCGACATCCGCGCGCGGCGCCCGACGCCCGAACGCCCCGCCGCAGTACCAGACCCTGCTGCGCAAGGGCCGCTTCAAGAAGCGCGTCGGGTCGGCGAAGAAGCCGCTCCGCGACGCGACGAACCGGAGCCGGGGCTCGCCCGCCAAGGGCAAGAAGGCCGGCACGCCGTCGAAGATGCGCCGCCGCGAGCCCTACCCGACGCTGACGCCGGACAAGCGCACGTCGCCGCGGAGCGACGGCCGGGGCAGCCGCACGCCGCCGCGCGGCGACGACGCCGCGCGGACGCCGCCGCGGCGCTTCGAGAGCCCCGGCGCGTCGCCCTTCGGCGGCGCGGCGCGGAGCTCCTTCGACGCGCCGACCTTCGGCCTGCCCCAGTCCGCGGCCTTCGACGCCTTCGGCGTGCCCGCGCGCCAGCGCGCGCGCGCGGACGCGCCCGCGGCGCCGACGCGCGCGGCCGCCGCGGCCGCCGCGCCGTCCTTCGACGTCGACGCCGCGCCGTCCTTCGACGCGCCGCCGCCGCGCCGCGACGCGCCGCCCGCCGCGGACCCGCCGCGGCCCGCGCCGGCGCACGCGACGCCCGCGTACGCGCGCGGCGGCGGCGGCGCGAGCTCGCTCTTCAGCCGCCTCAGCGAGCGGTCGTCGGCGGCGAGCGCCGCGGGCGAGCCGCGGAATGCCGCCGGCGGCGGGGCGCGCCCGGCGCGGGGCAAGGCCCTGCTGGGCGGGGCCCGCTTCGACGTCGGCGCCCCGTCGAAGATGAAGAGGGTCGTCTCCGCGGGCATCCGCTGCACCAAGTGCGCGCACGCCGTGAGCCGCTTCGTCGGCAAGGCCTGGAAGCCGACCGCGGGCTACATGCACTTCCGCAACTTCTACCCCGACGCGGCGAAGCTCCTCGCCGAGGCCGAGGACCGGCCCGACGCCGCGGCCTACTGCTGCCAGTGCGCGTGGGTCGACGCGACCGCGCTCCGCGAGATCAACACGCTCAACGCGTCGGACCCGGCCTGGGTCAACGCGTGAGAGGCCCCCCGCCTGCCCCGTCGCCTCGGAACCAATCAACCTTACTGGCGAGGTGGCCGGACGGCGGCCCTGCGGCGTGCGACAGGAGCGGTGGTGCGAGCGGGGGGACACTTGGCGGGACAGCTGTTTCGTGGTCGGGGGGGGCGGGGGGCTGGAATTCGCGCGGGGCTCCGCGGGGTCGCGCCCTCACTGGGCGGCGACGGCGACGGAGACGTGCGGCGCGGGGACGGGCGCCGCGGCCGTCGGCGACTCGGGCGCGCGCGGCGAGTCCTTCTTCGCGTCGAGTTTCTGTTTGAGGCGCTCCTTCTTCCAGGCGAGGCCCGGCAGGTTGTAGCAGTAGGTGCGGAACTCCGACATGTCGACCGTGCCGTCCTGGTCCTTGTCGAACTTCTTCACGAGGCCGTCCATCTCCTCGTCCGACATCTTGAACCGCATGGGGTCGAGCTCCTCGATGCCCCGCTTGAACTCGTCGGGCGTGATGCGCGCGTCGCCGTCCTTGTCGAAGTACTTGAAGATCTGCTCCGCCGTCTTCCCCTTCTCCTTGGCGAGCTTGAGCACGATGTCCATCTTCTCCTGCGGCGGCGTGTCGTCGGTGATGCCGCTCTGCTTGCAGATGTGGTCCTTCATGGCCGTGTTCATGCCCCCGCCCATGCTGCCGGCGCTCATCATGCTCAGCGACTGCCGTCGCCGGGCCGCCTTCGCCGCCTCGGCGTCGCTCGCCGTGCCCTTGCCCCCGACGGAGCCGTCCTTCTGCACCTCCACCGGGGGGTCCCCCTGGGAGCCCCCCGGGCGCCGGATGCCCCCGCCCAGACCCGCGAGCGACGCGCGCCGCTGGGACATGTCACGCGACGCGTCGACTCCCCCGGCCGATGCCGGGCAGCACCGCCAGTGGCTTCTGCCAAGTTCTGGCTGCTTCGGGGCCCGAGAGATGGTCGCAAAATAAAGGCAACAAGTTCAGGCGCGCTCGCAGGATACTCGGAACGCGTGCTATTCTGGATCCACGCGCTCGCCGTTTTGAAAGGGCCGGCGCCACCGGGATCCCATTTTGAATGTACCACCGGCGATTTTTTTAAACCCGAGGAGATCGCCCGTCATGAGCCGGTAAACGACCGAGCGAGCAAAGCTCGCCGCACGCAGGTCGGTGCTTCTTTAGGATGGGCGTGATGGGGGGCGTCGGGGGCGGCGAGCTTTTTGGCGCCGGCGGAGCTCCAGGATCAGTCGTCGCTGGGCGAAGCGCCGCCGGCGTGCGGCGGGGCTCACGTCGCCGGCGGCGTCGCCTCCGCGACGGCCGGCGCCGCCTCGCCGCCCTCGGCGGCCGCGGGCGCCGCCGCGGCGTCGGGGGCCTTCGAGGCCATCGACGCCGTGGAGTCCGCGGAGGCGCGCGATTTGCGCAGCTTCTCCGCCTTCCACGCGAGGTTTTTCATGTTGAAGCAGTAGTTCTTGAACTCTGCGGCGGGGCGCGCGCGCGTCGGGGACGCCGCGCGCGGGGCGACGCGCGCGAACGTCGGGCGCGGCGCGCGGAGGCGCGGGGGACGCGCCGTCCATGTCGACCTCGCCGTCGCCGTCCTTGTCGAAGAGCTTGACGAGCTGGTCGATCTGCGCGTCGTTGAGTTTGAAGCGGATGGGGTCGAGGTTGTAGAGACCCGTCTTGAACTCCTCCTTGGTGATCTTGCCGTCGCCGTTGGCGTCAAAGTACTCGAAGATGCGCTCCGAACTGAGCCCCTTCTCCTTGGACCTGCGAACGAAGGCGGCT
>NW_008705566.1:558873-599541 GCF_000186865.1 Aureococcus anophagefferens | reverse complement strand
TCTTCTTCCCGGCTCTCGCGAGACATGCTGCCGCACGCCGGCGCGCAACAGGATCACTGCGAATGCGGGAACAGAGCGCTGTGATCGCGAGAGGCAAGGGGATCTTCAAGTATCCTTGAAGATCCCCTTGCGAGAGGGCAGCCCAGATATTCGCGTCAAACTTTGAGGCGGGCAGCCCACGATGGTCGTCGCGACCTCAGTTGTCGTCCGTTTACTTCGTATTTGAGGCGGGCAGCCCAAGATGGTGCGCTTCGCGTCCACAGCGCCTTCGGCTCACGGCCTGCCCCGGACGCAGCGCCCGCTGTCGGCGACGGCGCCGGCGGCCTACGCCGACGACGACGCGGCCTACGATGACGACGCCGCCGAGGAGCGCGAGCTCCGCGAGGGCATCGGCCTGCTCTTCGGCCTCGAGAAGGAGCTGCACCACCTGCAGACGGAGCGCATCCGCGAGGAGCGCGACGAGCTCGAGCAGGAGCGCGACGCCTGGAAGAAGCGCTGCGAGGACCAGTCCGCCGCCGCGCGCGCGGGCCCCGCGGCCGCGCGGCGCGGCGCGGCCGCGCGCGGCCCCGAGGCGCCGCGCGCGCCGCCGCGGACGCGCCGGCTCTTCGCGTCCCTCTGCGAGACCGACGGCGCGGGCTACGCCGACGAGGCGCCCGGCGCCGACGAGGTGCTGGACCTCGAGGACGCGGGCGTCGGCGACGCGACGCTCGGGCTCGTCGTCGCGCGGGTGCAGCGCGCGCCGTCCGCGGGCGAGTTCGCGGAGCGCGACCGCGAGCCGGCGGGCGACGGCCGCAAGTGCCGCCTGTCCCACGCGCTCCTGCGGAACAACGGCCTCAGCGATGGCGCCGCGCCGGCGCTGCGGACCCTCGCGCAGGCGCAGCGGCTCCGCGTCCTCGACGTCTCCGGCAACGACCTCGGCGGCGCCGCGCTCGGCGCGCTCGTGCAGTCGCTCCGGAACCGCGGCTCCTGCAGCGGCCTGCGGCTCCAGCGCCTCTGCCTCGAGGGCAACGAGCCCCTCGCCGGCGCCTTCGCCGCGGGCGAGACGCTCGGGGCCGTGCCGGAAACGACCGGTGGAACGGACGCGTCCCGCAAAACCTCTCGAGCTCGGTCACATCGAAGTCGTTTTGGCTGATTTTTGGACGAATCATTTTCTCTCATCGAAGCACGGCCGAAGCGTACGGCGCACTCCGTTCACTTACGCGCGCATGGACGTCGGGTCGAAGATTTGAGTTTCCTGTTCAGGCTCGGCGAGGCGCTCTACGCGGCCGCGCGCGACTCCTTTTTGCCGCGGCTCTTCGAGGTCACGGCGACGCTCCGGGACGCGGCGACGCCCCAGGCCATGCGCCTCGGCTGCCGCACGCTCGGGAACCGCTTCTCGGACAACCCCGTGCTGCCCTGGAGCGACGGGTCCGGGGGCGGCGCGGACGCGGGCGGGCCCGCGGGCCCCGGGACCGCGCGCGCGCCGGGCGGCCTCATGCCCGCGGCGGGGCCGGACACGACGCACTGGCGCAAGGACCGGAGCGCCAAGGAGGCGCGCACGCGCGCCGACGAGGCGAAGAAGGTCGCGCTCGGCGGGCGACCGCTGAACGCGCTCAACTTCCTCCGGCACGTCGCCGCCGGGGCAGGAAAAGAGTGCTTCAAGTTCGCTTCAACATGAGTGTTCCGCGCGCGCGCGTGCCGGGAACAGCATCCACGCGTCGAGAGCGCTCCGAGAGATGATCGCTCGTCCAAGAATTAGCCGAAACGAGTGGAAAACGACCGAGAGAGGAGCCTCCAAAGTTGGGAATTTCGCACTCTTTTCCTGCCCAGGTCGCCGCGGAGGAGGCGAGCCTCGAGGCCAAGCACCTCGCCGCCGACGGCCGCCCGGGCCCCCAGGTCGCGTCCCTGCGGTCCCTGGCGCTCGTCGGCGCCCAGCTGTCGCCGGAGAGCGTGAAGTGCCTCTGCCGCATGCGCCACCTCACGTCGCTCGACGTGTCCTTCGGCTTCGTCGGGGCCCAGGGCGCGGCGACGATCGCGCACCACCTGATCACGGGCGACGCGAGGAAGGGCGACGAGGCCGCGGGGCTGATCTTCCTGAACCTGCGGCACAACGGCATCGGCGACGCGGGCCTGCTCGCCGTCGCGGCCGCGCTCGACGAGCGCGCGGCGGCCTCGGGCGCGCGCGCGGCCTACTACGACCTCGCCATCGACGCGCGCGTCGACGGCGATTTGCCGCGCCGGGGCCGGCCGCCGCCGGGCGTCGCCGCGCGCGACGCCTTCGCGCGCGCGCGCGACGCGCGGCGGCGGCGGCCGCGGCCGCCGGCGCTGACGTACCTCGACGTCTCCTCGAACCGCGTGGCGAGCCAGGGAGGCCTCGCCCTCGCCGTCGCGCTGCAGCGCGCGCCGACCCTGGTCTGCGTCGACGTGAGCCGCAACGGCATCGGCGCGGACGCCTGCGCGCGCCTCCTCAAGGCCGCCGCGGCCTCCAAAGGCTGCCTCGAGGTCCGCGGCGCGCGCGCCGCGGGCGCGCGGGCCCGGGACGTCGCCGACTTTGCCGTCGCCGTCGCGGACCGGAGCGACGCCGCGCGGCGGCACCTCCGGGGCGCTTTGCGGACCGTGCACGTCCGCGACGACGACGACGCCGCGCCGCGCGTGCTCGCCGCGCCCCTCGACGGCACGCTCAAGTTCGCCGCCGGCGCGGGGCCCCTCGCGGCGCCCCCGCCTTTGGACGATGCATCCGCGCGACGGAAGGGGACGCGGCGGGGCGACGACGCGCGCGACGAGTCGGCGCTCGCGCGCGCGATCCGGGGCGTCGCCGCGCGGGTCGCGCGCGCCTGCGGCGCCGAGGACGCCTTCGTCGACGAGCGGCCCCAGTTCTCGCCCGCGGAGCTCGCGTCGCTGCGCCTCGAGCGGCCCGCGCTGCCCGCGCCGCCGAAATTCGCGGCCTGGACGTGCGCGGCGCGCCGCTTCGTGCCCATCCGGGGCCACCTGACGCTCCGCTGGGCGACGGCGGCCTACCCGGCGTCGCTCGCCTTCCAGTGGCACCTCGTGCGCACGCGCGAGGTCCGCGGCGGCGCCGCGGACGCGCTCGCCGCGGGGTCCCGCGACGGCGACCCGGCGCCCGACCCGGACGCGGACGTCTTCGTGGAGGCGCGGAGCGCGTGGGCCTGGCACGACCACACGGTCGACGTGCCCCACTGCCTCCCGAACGACGTCCTCTCCCTCTGGCTCGCGCCGGACTCGGCGGAGGACGCCGCGCGCCTCGACGCCGCGCGCCTCGTCGCGCGCGACTTCCGGCTGGAGCTCGCGGACGCGCACGCGGCCCACGCGTCCCACAACGCCGTCCTCCTCGACGCGGCGCTCCTCGCGCTGCCCTTCCACGGGTCGGACCCGCTCCACGCGTTCGACGCGCGGTAAGGGGGACGCGTCTTCGGACGCGTCGGAGCGCGGCGCAATCTCAGTGCAATCTGCGGAGCCTTGCAGGTGAAGGGCTGGTGAACTGAGCGCTTGTACTTGACGATGTGCAAGCTCTTGGATTGATTTACATCGCGCTTATGAGCATGGGCTTTGCCCGATCAGCAGGTGATTGCAGCGTGCGCTGGATGCGAGCCGTGCGCGGCGTCGCGCTGGCCGCGGCGTGCTGCCGGGCGTTCGTGCTTCCGACGAAGCCACGACATCCCTCCCTGTCGCGCGCCGCGGCGCGCGACGCGCCGGAAAACGACGTCTACGACGTCGTCATCTGCGGCGCCGGCCCGTCCGGCCTGTCGCTCGCGTCGGCCTGCGCGCGGCGCGACCTCAGCGTCTGCGTGGTCGACCCGGCGCTGGACAAGCCCTGGCCGAACAACTACGGCGTCTGGATCGACGAGGTCGAGCCGCTGGGCTACGGCGACTGCTGCGACGCCGTCTGGCGCGAGAGCAGCGTCGTCTTCGAGGACGCCGGCGCGGGCGACCTCGCGAACGTGACGCTGCGGCGGCCCTACGGCCGCGTGGACCGGATCGCGCTGAAGCGGCGCCTCGTGGACGAGTGCGGGCCATCGACGGTTTTCGTGAGCGAGGGCGCGCGCCGCGTCGACCACCGCGACGACGCGCCGAGCGAGGTCTCGCTGGACGGCGGGTCGTCCGTCCGGGGCCTCGCCGTCGTCGACGCCACGGGCTTCAAGCGCAAGTTCGTCGAGCACGCCGCGGCCTTCGACCCGGGCCTCCAGGTCACCTACGGCGCGCTGCTCGACGTGCCCGGCGGCCACCCGTTCCCGCTCGACAAGCTCGTCCTCATGGACTACCGCGACGGCTACCTCGGCGACGACGCGGCCGCGGTGAAGCGCAACGAGCGCTTCCCGTCCTTCATGTACGTCATGCCCCTGTCGGAGCGCAAAATCTTCTTCGAGGAGACGATCCTCGCGAGCCGCGGGGCGGGGAAAGAGTGATTCAAGTCCGCTTCAACGTGAGTGGTCCGCGCGCGCGCGTTCTGGAAAACGCATCCACGCTTCGAGACCGTCCCGAGAGATGATCGCTCGTCCAAGAATCAGCCAAAACGAGTGGGAAACGGCCGAGAGAGGAGCCTTTGAAGTTGGGAATTTCGCACTCTTTTCCCGCCCAGGTGAGCCGGCCCGGCGGCGACAGCAGGGACCTCGAGGCGCGGCTGAGGAAGCGCCTCGCGGCGTCCTACGGCATCGGCGAGTTCACGGTGTTAGAGTCGGAGCGGGCGGCCATCCCCATGGGGGGCGCGGACCCCGTCGTGCCCCAGCGGACGGTAGGCTGCGGGTCCACGGCGTCGTGCATCCACCCCGCGTCCGGCTACATGGTCGCGCGCGCCCTGGAGGTCGCGCCGCGCGTCGCCGACGCGCTCGCGAGCCACCCGCGCCTGTCGGCCGCCGGCCGCGCGGCCGCGCGGGACCGCGGCCGCGAGGCGCCGGGCGAGCTCGCGTCGCTGTCGGCGGCCGCGTGGGACGCGACGTGGCCGAGGGACGACCGGAAGCAGCGCGACTTCATGCACTTCGGCTTCGAGCTGCTGTGCGACCTGAGCCCGGGCGAGCTGCGCGACTTCTTCGCGGGCTTCTTCCGGCTGCCGGACGCGCTCTGGGAGCACTTCCTCAGCTGGCGGCTCTCGGGCGCGGGGCACGTCTACATGGGCGCGCTCGTCTGGTGGGCCTGCATCCCGAAGCGCTTCATGCTGCCCATGCTCGTCAAGTCGCTGCCCTACCTCGTCGACAAGCTCGTGCTGCCCTTCGCGTCGCGCGGCGGCCCGCCGCTCGCGGAGCACACGCCCTACTCCGAGGCGAAGTGGCGGCCCGACCGCTACTACGCCTACCTCGACGACCTGCGCGCGGACCTCGAGGAGCACCACCATCGTCGGAGTTAACTGCTACGAGGCTTACACTGTACAGACGATAGCGGGGCGAAGCGAGGGGGCGGCCGCGGGCGCCGGGGGATGTTCCAACCGGCGGCCGCGGGCGCGAGCGATCTCGAGCGGCGACGCGTGTCACGTCGCCGTGGGGTCCTAGGGGTCGGCCACGTCGCGCTGGCGGCCCCCGCGGGCCTTGCGCCGCTCGCGGGCGACGGCGACGGCGCGGGCCTTGTCCTCGGCGATGGCCGTCTGGACCGTCGGCGAGAATTTTTTGCCGCCGGCGCGCCGCTGCTCCTTGATGAGGCTCTTGTGCGTGATCTCGAGCTCCTTGTTGCAGAAGCGCTTCGAGTCGGCGACGGCCGCCGCGCAGGCGCCGCGGACGAAGGCCTCGGCCTCGAGGGGCGTCTCGCAGGGGGGCTCGAGCTCGTCGTCCTCGCCGCACTCCGCGTCGACGAAGGGGTCGCAGCCGACGGGGTTCTCGTCGTCGTCGAGGCGCCGCTCGGCGTTGAGGAGGTCGCGCTCCGCGGCGTGGAGGAAGAAGGCGCCGAGGTCGTCGGCCGCGCCGAGATCGTCGCGCCGCCGCATCCACCGCGCCGTCGGCAGGAGCCGCGTCTGGTAGCGGTTCGCGACGCCGCCGCCGAGGACGCGCGACACGAGGTCGTCGATGGCCGAGAAGCGGTCCACGAGCACCTCGTCGCTGAACCGGAGCAGCGCGTCCCACGCGGCCTCGCGGGTGTCGACGCCCTCCCACCGCGCGATCTGGTCCGCGCCGAACTTGTCCAGCAGCGCGGCGACGCGCGCGGACCGCGCGGCCTCCACGGCGCGCTGGTCGCAGCGCCGCATCTGCGTGTACTTGAGGAGCACGTACTCGCGGCCGGACGCGCTCGGGCCGTAGAGCCTGTGGAGCGTGAGGAACGCCAGCACGGTGTGCATGCCGTTGACGAGGGAAAACTTGCGCTCCGAGAGGTAGTCCGCGTGGGTCAGGGACACGGGCAGGGACACGATGTCCCGCCCGAAGGGCACCATGCGGTTCGTGAAGCCCGGCTCCAAAACGACGATGGACCCGGACCACGGCTCCGCGTCGATCTCGACGCCCGCGGGCCCGATGCGCCGCCCCGTGCAGACGCGGTCGACCATGCAGTCGACGACGCGCACGCGCGTGCGCAGGGACCGCTTCAGCGCCGCGACGGCGGCGTGGTCGTTCTCCGCGCAGTACAACACCGGCCGCGGGTCGTCGCCGGGGTTCAGGTCGCCGGAGAACTCCTCGGACGCGCCGTCGCCGAGCACGTAGTCGGGCACGTAGCGCCGCCGCCGCCGCGCCGTCTCCGCCGCGCGCCGCGCCTTGTTCTGCCGCGATACGACGTCCGCCTCGGACATGAGCTCCGGGAGCGCCTCGAGCGTCGACCGCATGACCTTGTTCATCGCCGCGCCCAGGGAGCACGAAAACGACGTCGCCTTGCCCAGCACGCCCGCGAGGTCGCTCTGCGAGGCGCCGAAGACGAGCGACGTGCTCGGCAGCGCGTCGGGCACGCGGCCCCTCGAGACGACCTCCGCGCGGCGGACCTTCACCTCGTCGTTGACGGCGACGTCCACCCGGGACTCGCCGTCGCTGAGGAAGATCTCCTGCCAGCGGGGCTTCGGCCGCTGGACGACGGCGAAGGGCACGCCGGACGCGGCGATCGCGGGCACGACGAGGCCGAGGCCGAGGCGGCCCGCGCCGAAATGCACGTGGTAGCGGCGCTCGGCGTCGAGCGCCGGGTTCTGCTGCTTGAGCCGCAGGAAGTAGTCGGGCCCGTAGACCTTGGAGAGCACGTCCGGCGGCACGTCGCAGGTGTCGTCCGCGAGGCACCGACGCCAGTCGGCGACGGAGACGAGCGTCTCCGCGCCGCCGTCGGGCACCGTGAAGACGAGGTCCTCCTTGAGCCGCTCCTCGAGCTTCTTGCCGTCCAGCCGCACGCCCACGGCGCCGACGACGTCATTGAGCTCCTCGACGGACATGATCGCGCAGCTCTCGATGGACCCGCCGTCGTCGAGGCGGCAGACCTCGAAGACGCGCTCGCTCGATGTGTGTCGTGCGCTGCTTGCGCGTCGGCGGTGGCACGCGTGTCTCCGAGGGACCCAGCAGCTGCATCTCAGCAGCAGCAGCAGCAACGACAACCAACGCCGCGGCAGAGCCATGGGCAACAAGTGCGTTTATTGCGATCCAGAGCTGGCTTTGCTGCGATAGATGCTTCGATTGAAGCCAATATGAACCCGTTGATGTTTTGTTGCACCGCTCTGCGATGAGCTGATCAGATTGAATCGTCGTTGACGTTGTGTTGCCGCACCGCGCTCCTGCCTGCAATTATCTGAAGCGCGAATCCCGGGGGGGAAAAACGTACTAGGAAGGACTCGATGGTCAACACGGAAGGCGAAGCGAGTTTTAGAGTAGCCGCACGGGCGTCGCGTTGGGCATGATGTACTTGCCGTCGAAGCCGAGGAACGACTCGCCGTCGACGACCTTGCCGTTGCCCGTGAGGATGCCCAGCGCCGCGCCGCACATGGAGTGGCCGTAGAGCAGCACGACGCGCTTGCCGCCGCCCTTGGCCGGCGGCAGCGCGGCGACCTCGGCCTTGAGGTCGTCGAGGACGCCGCGCATGCGCTCGAGGACCTCGACGAAGTTCTCGCCGGGTATGGACCGCCCCGTGGCCGGCTCGACGTAGGGCCCGCCGGCCTTGACGACGGCGTTCTGGGCGAGGTAGAAGAGGTGGCAGATGGAGTCCTTGGGCAAATCCTTGACCATGACGTTGTCCCAGTCGCCGAACTTCATCTCCGCCGTCGACTCCCAGGTGGCCACGGCGATGTCGGACCGCCGCTTGAGGAACGCCTTGCCGGTGTCCGCCGCGCGCGCGAGCGGCGACAGGACGACGAGGTCCGGCTCGAGGCCGAGCGCCTCGAGTTTTTGCGCCGCGTCCTCGGCCTGCTGCAGCCCGATCTCGTTCAACGCGTTCGACGGCTCGTCGACGTAGCCCTGGTAGACGCGCGGCTCCGTGTTGCCCGTCGTCTTGCCGTGGCGGCAGTACCAGAGCTCGAAGTCGAGCGCCGGCGCGGCGAAGCCCGGCGCGTACGACACGACGCCGCGCGCCACGTCGAGCGTCAGGCCGCAGCGCGCCGCGGCCGCCTCGAGCGCCGGCGCGTCGACGGCGCTCTGGATCCAGTAGGCGTAGTTCTCCTCCTGCGCCGGCTGCGCGGCGGCGATAGACGCGTAGATCTCCTCGAGGCCCTCGGCCGTCTTCTCGCCGACGGCGCGCAGGGCAACGTTGCGTCTGGGGGTCGTGGAGAGCGCCGTTGCGACGGCGGTCGTCAAGATGAGGCGCATCGCTCGGTGCCTGAGAGCGCGATCCATCAGCTTGCGTCTCTTCTGAGAGCGCACGATGGACAACGAGCCGGGGCTTCGCGCCAGCCTTGCGCCCGACGCCGTCGACGCGAAGTGGGCCGTGACGTCGCAGAAGCTCGGGGACGCGCCAGATGACCCAAATCCCCCAGCGCCATCGCCCGGGATACGTATCCTGCCTAGGTCTCCCCCTCTCAGCCTAGCTTCTAACGCGCCGGCACTGGCAATGGCTCACCTCATCTGGGCACTGGGCCCACAGCGCTGCCAGCTGTAAAGCTGAGCCTGCCAAAGGAGGGGCGCATCAGCACTGGCCGCGGCGCGCTCCGCGACGGCCTCGTCGTCGTCAACACGCGCGGCCACTCCCACTGCAACCAAAGGGCAAGCAGCGGGAATCCACGGCACCTCCAGAGCTCTTCAAGTTCGAGTCGTGGTCCGCAACCACTGCCGTGGCAAGCTCCCGGCAGCTCGCAATTGCCGCCCGACGTTCCAGCGCCATGCGGATCGCCGCAGTCGTGGCGTGCGTGCTGACGGCCACCCATGCCCTCCAGGCGCCACCGACCCAGCGCACGCGCCTGCACAAGAAGACGAGGAGACCCGCGCCCCTCGCGACGCCGCTTTCGGACGAGGGCCCCGTGACGCTGACGAGCAGCGGCGACGTCGTGAGCAGCACGGACGCCGCCTACGACGCGGAGCTCGCCGCCGCTCGGAAAGAGCGCGCCAAGGAGCGCTTGGAGAAGATCCAGCGCATCAACACGCTCGCGTACGTCAACGCCGGCGTGTTGGCCTTCGTCGCGCTGGGCGTCGCCTACGAGCTCTTGCACGTCGACGTCGAGGCCATCGTGGCGCTCTACACCTACTGCTTACCCGTGGAGAACGAGGACGCCTATCGGCTGGCGACGTCGCTGGACCTCCTCGCGCGCTTGCCGATGGACAGCATCCACAGCTACGAGGCGCTCGTGCCGACGAACCCCATCTTCTACAAGGCCTGCACGTCCGGCGTGGCCTACACGCTGGGCGACTTCGTGTCCCAGATCTACCAGGGCCGGAACCTCAAGTCCGTGGACCTCGCGCGGTCCGCGCGGTCGGGCGCCGCGGGCTTCGTCGGCCACGGCCCGCTCTGCCACTTCTGGATGGTCTGGATGGAGGCGCACCTGGACTTCGACGGGGCCTGGTACGGGACCGGTTTCAAGGTCTTCGCGGACCAGACGGTCTGGAGCCTGTACCTCAACGCGATGTACAGCTTCCTCATCGGCTCGTTCGCGCTGCGGAACCCCAGGGACGTCTGGGAGGACGTCAAGGCGACGTCCTGGCCGGCGCTGCGGTCGTCCTGGCGCTTCTGGCCCTTCGTGCACACCATCTCCTTCTCGCACCTCGTGCCCCTGGACCTGAAGCTGCTGTGGGTCGACGCGATGGAGATCGTCTGGGTGACCATCCTGTCCAAGGTCGCGAACGACGACAAGGTGGCGAAGCTCGACGAAGACCCGGAGGCGGAGCCGGTGCTCGCCGTCCTCGAGCCCTTCGGCACGGACCCGGCCCTCGAGATCGAGCTCACGCGCGAGTTCGAGCTCGACGCGTCCCTCGACTTCGACCTCCGGAAGGAGGACCAGTTCGACGAGAAGAAGCTGTCCTTCGAGCTGCCCAAGCAGATCGCCAAGGCCGCCTGGCCCCTCGTCGTCATGTGGCCCGTGATCTTCTGCACGTTCCAGGCCGAGAAGGCCCTCGCGGGCACGGGCATGTTGTAAAATAGTATCATCTTGGTTAATTCACCGGGCTAGTCGCCCGGCGGCGGGTCTGGCGCGCGCCGCCGCTTCCGCCCCTGGGGCGCGAGGATCGCCGCGGCGACGGCCATGGCCGGCCGGAGCTCGTAGACGAGCGAGAGCCGCGGCGCCGGCCCCTTGGCGACGTCGTGCGTGCAGGCGCGGAGCCGCCCCCGGGAGAGGGCCTGGAGCGCCGCGTCGACGAAGACGACGACGTCGGCGTGGGGCCGGTAGCGCCGCTCCGCCTCGACGACGTCGCCCGTCGCGCGGTCGCGGACGCGCAGGCCCGGCGTCCCGGCGACGGGGATCGCCGTGACGAGGCCCGGGCTGTCGACGTGGGGCGTGCTGTTGGGCTCGGCCGCGGCCGCGGCGTCGTTCGGGTAGTACATGAGGTCGAAGGGCGAGCTGGAGATGGCCTCCGACCCGGGGCCGACGACGAGCCCGAGCTCGTCCTCCGCGCAGTCCGGCGCGGCGGCCGCTCGCGCCGCGCGCCACGCGCAGACCGCGACGCGCTCCAGCACGTCGAACGCGCCGAGCACGCGGCCGCGCAGCGACACGGGGCAGCGCGGCACGGCGTCGTGGCAGCCGCGGCGGACGCGCACGACCTCCTTGGCCGCGTGCGGGCGGTTGTAGCCCACGAGGCCCTCGCCGCCGGCGTCCGCGAAGCTTTGGCGCAGCCGCGCCTTGCCGCCGTCGGGCGTCGACTGGAAGAACTCCCGCGCGGATGCGGCGCAGTCCCGCACGGCGCGCGCGTCGCGCTCGCCCAGCGCGATGACCGCGAAGGAGTGGCGCTCGAGCGCCGCGGCGACGAGCGCCGGCTCCTGCTGCGCGCGCCACAGCGGGATGGCGTCCATGCCGCGCTCGGGCCGCGGCGGCGCGGGCGCGGCGCCCGCAGCGTGCACGTCCATGTTCAGCGCTGCCGACGCTCTCCGGCGCGGACCATCATGCTCTCCCATAGACCTTGGCGTCCACTGCCGCTTCAGCCCCGGCCAGATCTCGCGACCTCGCGGCCAATTTGGCCGGCTCCTCGCGAGCTCGGCTTGGCGCGTCGTTCGCGGCCTGGCCGCCGACCCTGTAGCCCTTGCCCCGCGCCTAGCCTCGCATGGTCATAGAGAGGCCGCCCGACGCAAAAATCCGTCCGTGAAACGCTGTCGGGGGCGGCGCACGCGAACGGTCGGAATCGACGCACTCCTCCTGTGGCGGTGCTTGCGGCGCGGTCCCGCCGGCGCCGCGGCAGCGGCAGCTCCAGGAAGCTCAGGACGCGCGAAGAGGTCCTAGACGGTGCCTCTGACGAAGCGTCGCGACGTCGGGCGCGTCGCACGGGTTCGGGGGTGCGGAAAGCCGCTCGGCGGCGCCAGGCGCGAGATTCGCTACGACTTCGCCTGCGCGCACACTTCGCCGCGAAGACGCTCCACGAGTGTTTGTAGACGCACGTCGGACGTCGCCCAATGCCTCGGAACGATTCCAGCTGCTGCGACACCCGTCATCGGCCACTAGCACAGCTTCTACTCGCAGGGCAGCAAATCCGCATGCACGCCTTTGACGCCCAGCGCACGAGATGGCGCTGCGAATGGAGCTCGGGCGCGCTCCAGCTTCCTCCACGGGACACACTCGCCCGATTGCGACCGCTCTACGGCTCGCACGACTGAACCTGTCGCCGCGACCGCGAACCACAGCCTCGTGTCCTGCGGGCCTCTACCCCTAGCCGTCGCCACCGGTGCTCAAAAGCGCGCGATGGGATGTTTAAGTGTCTTACGGCCCCTCCGCGGGCGAGAAGCGGCGCGCAGCGCTGGCCACGGTCAGCAAAATCACCCGATGCGAGTCGTCCTGGCGGTGGCTGGACGGCTACTGGTCTGGGCGACAATTTGGCCACGCCGTCCGCTGCGGAAACGACGTCGACGAAGGTGATCAACGGGTCGCACGGGGTCGGAACATCAACCGAAGCATTCGCTGAGACCGTCACGGGTTGCAGGACGTGGATCGTTGCTGCGAGCCGTGGTCGAGATCTTGTGCGGCGCCGAGATCTCGGAAGACGTCACAGAGGCGTTCTCGGTGCCCACAGCGGAATCCACGCTGCAGAGAGCCGCTGCCCGTCTGTGCGAACGCCGCGAAGCAGTCGGCGCGCCTCGCGAGCACCGTATCGACCAACGAGCACTTGGTCGCCGGCGCCGCGTTTCACCGACAATCCCGAGCGAGTGATAGCTCCGTCGGAATCGTCGTCCGGGGCGTCAGAGAAGTTTGGCACCTCGAGGGGACCCCACTAGTGGACTCCGAAGCGCCTCAACCCACACCTGATCGTCGATCGTGCAAAATGGGAGCGCATCGCGGCGAGTTGAGGCCGAAAAAGACGCAAATCCGACCGCCTCGTTCTCGCGGACGAGCGCGCGCAATGAGACTGCGCGTTGCAGCATTCGGATAGGGTCTCGTGCGAACCCGTAGAGCCAAGCCGCGCTCAAAACGATGCGATTTCGGCCGAGAACGAGCCCATACGCGCTGGCCGAAGCCGGCAGTGACGCCGAAGCGGCAGTGGACGCCAAGCATAGACTTCACCACCGCTTCACCGAGAGGCAAACATAGCCCGCGCGCCCCGATGGACGTCGCGTTCGAGCTGTTTGAGCAGCCGACGAGGCTTGTTTTCCAGCCAAACGATCGCGTCGTCTCGACGAAGAAAGGCGTGAACGGCGTGGGCGTCGTGGAAGCGCTCGAAGACGAGGACGCGCAGGCCTACGGCGACCGCGTGCGCGTGCGCTGGGAGGACGACGGCCGCGTCTACCACGCGCGCGCCCACCAGCTCCAGCGCTACCGGCCCCGCGGCGACCGCTGCGCCGTGCTGCTCTGCGAGCGCACGGAGGACTTCCGCGCGCTCTCGGCGCAGGCGCTCCCGGACGAGCGCGCGCTGGACCTCGGCTGCTCGTGGGGCGAGGGCACGACTCGGCTGGCTCGGCGCTGCGCCTACGTGCTCGGCGTCGACCGGTCGCCCGAGGCCCTCGCCGACGCGGCGCGGAAGCTGCCCGAGGCGCTCCGGGGCCGCGCGGCGTACGCGCCGCCGACGGATCTGCTCGCCGCGCCGCTCGCGGCCGTCGTCGGCGACGGCGCGTTCGACGTCGTCTTCCTCGACCTCGGCGGCGTGCGCGCGGCGCACCTCGTCGCGGGCCTGCTGCCGGAAGTGGTGCGCGTCGTCGCGCCGCGCGTCGTCGTCGTCAAGTCCGTGGAATTCGCGCGGGCCGTCGCCGCGCTCCCGGACCGGTCCGGCGCCTGCGACGTCCTCTGCGCGCGGGCCCTCGCCTGGCACGACGCGCGCGTCGCCCGGAAACGCGCGCTAAATGCCGGCTAGCGCCGAGGCCCGGAGACGCGCGCGCGATCCCGGCGAGCCTAGGCTTCGTCGTCGTCGTCGTCGAAGACCGCCGCGCCGCGGCGGCCGGCGTCGTCGGGCGGCTCGAGGGCGCCGACGTCGCCGTCGTCGTCGAAGAAGGCGGCCCCGACGTCCTTGGACGCGAGGCTCCGCTTGATGGCGTCGTCGGCCTGGCCGAGGGCCGACTTCGTGCGGAGCGCGGACTCGAGGAGCGCGTCCGCGAGCTCGCCGAAGGCCCGGGCCTTGGGCCGCTTCGCCCTGCGCTTCTTCGCGGACCGCGGCGCGTCCGCCGGCGCCGACACGCCGAAGGTCGCCGGCGGGGCCCGCGGCGGCGGCGCGTCGTTCTCGTCGCCGCCGCCCGCGCGGCGCCGCCGCCGCTCGTCGCGCACGGCCGCGGCCGTGGCGATGGCGGGCCCCATGGCCGCGAGGAGGGCGTCGAGGCGCTCCCGGCTCGCGGCCTCGCCGGCGCCCGCGGCGAGGTCGTCGACGAGCCGCGCGACGTCCCCGAGGCGCACGGCCGTCGCCGGCGCGTCGCCGTCGCTGTCGTCGTCGTCCAGCACGACGAGCGGCGCGCCGCGGGCCGCCGCGAGGCGCTTGTCGACGTCGAGCTCGCGCCGCGACGCCGCGCGGTCCGCGCGCGCGGCCGCGAGGTAGTCGTCCGCGCCGGCGGCCGGGGCCCCGCGCGGCGACCGCTCGGCGACGAGCTTCGCGCGGTCCGCGGCGCCGGGGATCGTCGCGCCGACGACGTCCGCGCGGCCCAGGGCCCGGAGCTGCGCGTCGACGTCCGCCAATCGCCGGAGCTCGTCTTCGTCGCCGCCGTAGGCCGCGAGCTCCTCGAGGACGTCGTCGCAGGCCGCTCGCGGAGCGCGCGGAACTCCTGCTCCATGGTCAGGAGCGACCGGCCCTGGCGGTGCTTGTTGTCGAGGACGAAGTCCGTCGCCGGCTTCTCGTCTTCTTTCGGCGGCGACATCGCGCGGTTCCGGTCCCGGAACCGCGACCGCTTCGACCGGGGCCGCTTCTCCGTGAGGAAGACGGCGTCGGACGCCGACGACGCCAGGGACCGCGCCGTGCCGGGGCCGTCGGTGGCGTCGCCCGCGAGATGCGCGTCGTCGAGCCGCGGCGGCTGCGACGCCGCCGCGAGGGCGCCCAGATCCCGCACCGCGCGCGCCTTGGCCTGGACGCGCCGCAGCTCGCGGTCGAGGCGCTCGATGGTCGCGAGGCCCAGGACCATCCGCTCCTCCTGCACGCCGTCGTCGAGGACGCCCTTGTACCGCGAGAGGTCTCCGGAGCCGCACGCGCGGCCGACGCCGGCCCGGAGCGAGCTCGCGGCCCAGGACCGGCCCGCGGCGTCGCCGCCCTCCCCGAGGTCCCGCCGGTTCATGAGCTTGACGACCTCGTCGTAGTTCTCGGGGAACCGGACCGTGGGCGCGCCGTCCGCGTCCTTGGCGGAGCGGATCGCGTTCGCGTAGTCGCCGAGCTCGCGCCAGAGCTCCGCGCGCTCGACGTCGTTGCGCGCGCTCAGCACCTCCCGGGAGTCGGGCCGCCGCGGCGCGTCGCCCCGCGCGCTCCGGAGCGGGGGGTCGCCGCGCGCGCTCCGGAGCGGGGGGTCGCCGCGCGCGCTCCGGAGCGGCGCGGCGCCCCGCGCGCTCCTCGGCGGCGCGTCGCCCCGCGCGCTTTTCAGCGGCGCGTCGCCCCGCGCGCTGTTCAGCGGCGCGGCGCCGCGCGCGCTGTTCAGCGACGCCTGGCTCTTCCGTTCGCGCTTCGACCGGAGCAGGTCGTCGGAGCGCTCCGCGGCGACGTTGGCGGCCGCGGCGACCTTGGCGGCCTCGCGGCGCTCGCGGCGGCGCTTCTCCTCCTTGCGCCGCTGGCGGTCCGCCTCGCGCGCGCGCCTGGCCTCGCGCCGCGCGGCCGCGTCCGCGTCCGCCTCGGCGCCGCCGCCGCCGCCCTTGCCGGGGCTCAGGATCTTCACGAGGTCCGCGCGCTCGCGGTCGCGCGCCGCGAACGCCTCCATGAGCGACGCGCGGCTCGCCGCGGCGTCCTCGGGCACGGCCTCCTCCTCGACGGCCTCGGCCGCGGCCGCGGCGCCGAAGAGCGCCGCGCGCGCCCGGTCGCGCGCCGCGAGCTGCTCCCGGAGCGCGTCGCGCGCCGACGCCGGCTCGGGCGCCATGGGGATCATCTCGTGGAGCCCCGAGTCGCCCGAGCTCATCGGCCGCGGCGACGGCAGATGCGTGGCGCCGTGGCGGACGGCGGCCTCCGCGCCCAGGGGCTGGATGCTATTCTGCGCGGGGATGTAGCGGGCCTTGTTGTCGCACGACTTCGGCCGACTGCCCGCGTACATGGCTCAAATGTTGGTTCCGCGGATTCCTCGCGCTCAGAGGCTGCCCGCGTCGCGCATGATGCTACCGGCCGCGCGCGGCCCGGCATGTTGACCTCGGAAGGTACTAGTAGTTTCCCTCAGGAACCGAGACTCTTCCCGCTCGAACGCCGTCGAGACTGTGTCTCGACGCGAGGCCTCCGAACCCATAGCATAATGCGCCGCTTCCAGCCGCTCCTCCCGAACGCAAACAATGATATGACGCGCCGCAAGACGCTGCCGAAGAAGAGCGTGCTCAGCCGCTTCCTGTCGGGCATGGCGGTCGAGAAGCGCGTGGCAGCGCCGCGCGTCAACCGCATGCTCGCGCCGCGGCGCCGCGAGCCGTCGCCGGAGCCGTCGCCGCTCCGCGGCACGACGTCGCCGCCGAGCCCCGGCGGCGACACGGAGCTCGACGAGGACTGGGTCGACGCGGGCGACGCGGCGGACGTCGATCGCTCCGAGGACGTCGACTGCACCTACGACACGGGCGCGGCGTCGACGTTGCTCGTCCTCCACACGGAGGCCGTGGAGCGGCACCTCGTCGGCCCGGAGCGCCAGGAGCGGCCGGAGCGCACGATCGCCGCGCGGAAGTGCGCGGAGCGCTTCGCGGCGCGGCGCGGCGCCGTCGCCGCGGACTGGGCCGCGGGCGAGGCCGTCGGCGACGGGGACCTCACGCGCGCGATCCTCCGCGCGCACACGGGCCGCTACTACGAGAGCCTCGAGGCCGCCGTCGGAGGCGCCGCGGCGGGCGAGATCGTGAACCTGACGCCCGCGGGAGACACCGTCGGCTGCGCCGGGAGCCTCGCGGCCGCGCGGCGCGCGGCGGCCGTGGGCCTCGACGCCGTGCGCCGCGTCTGCGCCGGCGACGCGTCCTGCGCGGTCTGCCTCGTGCGCCCCCCGGGCCACCACGTCGCGCGCGACGGCAAGACGGACGTCGCGCCGAGCCAGGGCTTCTGCCTCCTCAACACCGTCGCGATCGCGGCGCTCGAGGCCGCGTCCGCGCTCGGCCGGTCCAGGGTCGCGGTCGTCGACTTCGACATCCACCACGGCAACGGCACGCAGGACATCCTCGGGTCCGACGGCCGCTTCTTCTTCGGCTCCGCGCACGCGTACGGCGGCGGCACGTACCCCGGCACCGGCGGCCCCCGCGACGCGGCGCCCGCCAACGTGCTCAACGTGCCCATCCGCGGCACGGTCACGGCCAAGGGCTTCCGCGCCGCCGTCGCCGCGCTGGCGCGGCGCGTCGCGGCCTTCGAGCCGGACCTGCTCCTCCTCTCGGCGGGCTTCGACGGCCACCGCGACGACCTCGCGGACCTCGGCGCGCTCGACGCCAAGGACTACGGCGAGTGCACGACGGCGCTCCTCCGGGCCGCGGGCGCGGGCCGCGGCGTCGGCGTCGTCTCCGTGCTCGAGGGCGGCTACGGCCGCTGGTGCGCGCCGAAGAAGAAGAAGCCCAGGGCGAAGAAGAACGCCCCGGGGCCGAACCTCGCCGCGGCCATCGACGACGCGCGCCTCGCGTCCTTCGGCGCGTGCCTCGACGCGCACCTCGAGGCCATCGCCGCGTTCTACGCGCCGCCGCCGCCGCCGCCGCGCCCGGCGTCGCCGTCGACCGTCGGGACGACGTCGCCCCTGCCGCGCGCGCGCCTCACCTTCGACTCCGCCTAAGTCGCCATCTGCGAATTGCGACCGCGCCGGACGCGCCTGAGATGGTCGCCTAGAGCTCCCCCGCGCCGCCCTCGAGCGCCGCGACGAGGCGGTCGAAGTTGGGCGCGAAGGTCGCGTGGACGTCCCTCCGCGACGGGAGCTGCACGGGCGCGTCGTGGCGGCCCGGGGCGAGGTAGAAGACGGCGGGCAGCACGCCGAGGTCGAACTTGCGCGGCGCGTCGTTTTCGTCGACGTCGAGCGTCGCGACGGTCGCGTTGCCCGCGAGCGGTTCCGCGTAGGCCGCCGCGAGGTCGTCCCAGCCCTTGAGGATCGCGTCGCAGAGGCCGTTGCCCGCGCAGGCCGACGACGTGTAGAGCACGAGGGCGACGTGCTGGGACTCGTCGAGCGCCGCGAGGCCCGCGCCGTTGAGCCGGTCCGCCTTGCCCGCGACGCGGGGCGCCGGCGCCGCGGACCGCGGCGCGTGCGGGAGCTCGCCCCGCAGGGACGCCTCGGCGAAGTCGGCGAGCAGCGGCCCGTCGAGGCCCGCGCCGACGGCGTCCGCGGCGCCCGCGCGCGCGAGGCGCTGGACGTGCCTCGCGAGGAGGGTCTCGTCGTCCGCGAGGCGGCGGACGTCGCGCGGCGCGTTCCAGCTCGCGAGGACGACGACGGCGACGTCCGCGCCGCCGGCGTGGGCGAACCAGCCCAGCCGCTCGTAGGCCTCGTCGTTGCCCGCGGCCGTCGCGAGCACGAGGGGCAGGTAGCCCCGGAGGTCGCGCGCGGCGCCGTGGAGCGTCTTCAGCAGCTCCTCGGTGACCCGGGGCAGCGTCGTCGTCGCCGGGTCGATGGCGACGGCCGCGGAGCCGGCGACGACGAGCACGGGGCAGAGCGACCGCTGGAGGTGCGGCAGCCAGGCCTCGCTGAGCGCGAACGCGGGCGGCAGCGCAAGCGCCTGCGCCCAGTTGTTGAACGCGCGCGCCCACGTCCCGTCGCGGCCCGCGAGGCGCGAAAAGTCGAAGGTCGCGTCGAGGGGGTTCGGGTCGCCGCCGTCGGCGGCCATGCGCGCGCTCCGCCGGTACGCGCGCGGCGCGTCGCCGGCGCCGACGCCGCACGCGGCGACCGCGGCGCCCGCGCACAGCGCCCAGCGCATGGGCGGCCCGGCGACGGTCGCCTGCTGCTGCGCCGTGTACTTGGCCGTCGCGAGGAAGTCCGCGACGTGGTGTCCCGCCGCGCCGAAGACGGCGATGGCGCCGCCGGCGCCCGCGGCGTCGACGAACGCGGCGACGTCCGCCTCCGATTCGAGGTGCGCCGCGAAGCCGTCGCCCCAGACGCGGCCCGCGAAGGCCGCGAGGGCCGCCGCGTCGAGGTCGGCGCCGCCGTAGACGCCCGGCACATGGCGCGGCAGGAGCACGGCGACCGCGCCCGCGTCGACGTCGAGCCCGGGCACGCCGCCGAAGAGGCCCGCGTCGCCCGCCGCCGTCTCCGCGAAGAGGGGCCGCGGCTGGGCGTAGGTCGCGTAGGCCTCGCCGCCCTCGACGGCCTCGGTCCAGCTCGGACCCTCGGACTCGAAGGCTGCGCGCGCCAGCGCCGCCGCCTCGCGGAACGCCGCGCGCCGCTCGTCGCTCTGGTCCGCCGCGCCGACGAGCACGAGCGTCAGCGTCGCCGGCCGCGTCGCCAGGGACGCGTTGCGGTGCGTCAGCGTCACGACATCTGCGCCGCAGATCGCGAGCAGCAGCAATAGCGTCGCCGCCTGCCTTGAAATTGAGAAGCCCATCGCGGCGCTGCCCCAAGATCTTTGCTTGATGTTCTTTTAGGTCGTTATTTACCCCGACAACCGAGCGATGGCGCCCTCGCAAAAGCGGCAGCGTGTGGCGGACACGGCGGCTTCTGCGAAGGCCAATGTGGAGCCGCCGGCGGTGCGCATCGATGGGCTGCCCGAGGACCACGCGCTCATCGTCGACTGCGGCATCTACGAGCGGACGGAAACCGTCGTCAACGGGCGCGCCGTCTGGCACCAGGTCGACAGCGCGCCGCCCTGCGACACGTTCCTCTTCTACTCGACGCTCGGGTCCTGGTGCGTGAGCGACGAGGGCGACATGCTCGCCGGCGCGCACCAGGGCTCGATGATGACGGAGAGCGACGCGGCGACGCCGGACGCGATCGCGGAGACGTTCGTGGTCGTCGACGACGAACAGTGGGCGGCGGACGCGCCGGAGATCACCGTGGCCGCCGTGGACCGGGCCGCGCTCGACGCCGCGAAGGAGCGCGCCGAGGCGGAGATCCGCGAGGCGCTCGCCGCGGCGCCGGCGAAGTTTACGTTCGAGGGCCTGCCCGCCGGCCACGAATACGAGGACTCGATGGGCTCCTATGTGCTCGTCGAGGACATGGTCGTTAACGGCCGGCCCGTCTGGAAGCTCGAGGAGGCGCCGACCGCCGAGGAGGCAGACGACGACGACGACGACGACGAAGAAGTGTACCTCTACTTCGCGTCGTCGCGGGAATGGTTCATCTCGTTCAAGTCGAATGCGGAGGCCGGGGCCCCGAGCGGTTGGCTGCGGTCGCGCGGCTATGTGACGTCCGCCTGGGAAGTCTTCGACTTCGAGACGCGCGAGTGGTCCGCATCGGACGTCGGCGTCGTCCAGACGTCTATTTAAACATGTACCACGCGGGATAGAAATGGTGGGAGCGGACGCGGTTCGGGCCGTGGTCGCCGCGGCTGGCGGAGAACTCGGCGTCGCTCATGGAGTGCCTTCTTGAAGGCTTCAACTTGCGGCATCGATGAAGCCTCATCCCCGAGAGTGAGCGCTCTCCGCCACGCCCGTCGTCGAGCACGCTCGCGCAGCGCCCGTCGTCGAACGCGCAATGATGCGTCCGTTCGCATTGCTCGCCGTAGCCTCAGCGCTGCGCGTCGCGCCGCAGCCACGGACCGCGTCGACGCGCCTGCGCGCCGCGCCGACGGCCGCCGCGCCGCCCGCCGCAACGCCGACGCTGGCGGAGATGGAGCGATGGACGCGCGAGTACTACGCGGCGGCGCGCGATTCGCGCGTGCGCGGCGGCGAGTCGATGGACGCGTTCCTGGCGCGCTACGACTACTTCGACGAGGGCTACGTGCTCACGGGCCCCGACGTCGGCCCGCTCTGCAAGAACGACTACCTCGCGACGCAGCGCGGCTTCGCGCGGCGTCGAGCGACGGGAGTGCGTGATGTAAATTCTATGTGAAGAACTCCGACCCCGTCGCACTTGGTAGGCTTCACGCTCGACTTCGGCGCGGCCATCCCGGACCTGGACTACCTGCTCGACGGGTTCCACCTCGACCCGGACAACGACGCGCGCGTCTGGTTCACGCTGCGCTACGTCGGCACGAACGACGGCCAAGCGACGAGCATCGGCGACTACGAGCTGAAGCCCACGGGCAATCGGGTCCGCGGCGGGCCGGAGATGCACAGCCTGTGGTGGACGCCCGAGAAGCGGATCAAGTGGGAGACCGTGGGCTACGTGGGCTGCAAGTTCACGGGCACGAACGAGGGCTTCGGCGGCCTCGCGGGCCTGCTCATCCCGCTCGGCGTGCCGCGCTTCGTCTTCGCGCTGTCCGCACCCTTCGCCAAGTACCTCTTCCAGCTGTCGCAGTTCAACGAGGTCGACTACGAGAAGGGCGGCCGCGCCGTGTCGCCCGCGGCGGACCTGCCGGCCTGGTGGCACGCGCGCACGACCGCGGGCGTCAACGTCAATCGTTAGATGCCCGCGGCCCGTTCCAGTTCGCCGTAGTAGGCGAGGGCCGCCGCGAGGAGCGCGTCCGCGTCGAGGAGGGACGCGTCCGCGTTGAAGGAGATCGTCGCGTCCGGCCCGACGGTCGCGAGCGCGACGCCCAGGGGCACGCCCGGCGGCGGCGGCAGGAAGGGCACGACGGCCTCCACGGGCACGCCCCGGATCGAGAGGCCGTCGACGGGCGGGCCGCGGACGTTCGTGAGCGCCACGGTCGCGCAGCCCGCGGAGCCGCCCAGCGCGTAGGGCACGAGCCGCCGCGGCAGGACCGCGGCGGCGACGTAGGCCGCGCCGTAGGCGACGAGCGCGCCCGCGCCGCCGCGCAGCGCGCCGCCGACGTCCCGCGACACGCGCGCGACGTGCGCGGCGGCGCCGTCGCCGCCGGGCAGCGGCAACCTCGCGAGGACCGCGCCGATGTGGTTCCCGACGTCGACGCCGGGCAGCAGCGCGCCGCCGTAGAGGTGCACGGGCACGGCGCAGGTCACGTGCGCGGCGTCGCCGAGCACGTCCCGGAGGGCGCCTCCGACGATGGCCGCGAAGAGGTCGTTGACCGTCGCCTTGTCGCCTCCGAGCGCCTTCGCGACGCGCTTGAGCGTCGCCACGTCGCTGAACTTGCTCGCCCAGGCGACGGACCGGCCCGTCGCGGCGCGGCGCGGCGCGGCCCCGCGCAGGGGCGCGCGCGTCGTCGCCACGACGCGCAGCATGGCCAGCGCGCCGCGGACGACGCGCGCGACGAAGCCGAGCGCCTTGAGGAGCGCCCTCGCGAACCGCGCGAGCGCGGACCGCCGCCGCCGCTCGCCCCTGGGGCGCCGCCGCTTGGCGATCTCGGCGTCGACCGCGGCCGCGATGGCCTCGGCCTGGTCCGTGGCGCGCGCGAAGAGCGACGCGAGCGACACGCCGTCCGCCAAGCAGTGGTGCGCGCGGAGGAGCACGGACGTCCGCGCCGCGTGGTCGAAGACGAGCGCCTCCCACCAGGGCCCCGCGCCGTCGCGCCCGAGGAGCGGCGCCGTCAACGCCTCGGCGACGGCGCCGGGCAGCGCCGCTTCCCCGCGCGCGCCGCGCTCGACGACGAACGGCGCCGCGGCGGGTCCTAAATCGTCGACGAACTCGAGCGCTCGCTCGTCGACGCGGCTCCGGAAGCGCGCGCTCGCCGGCGCGACGCCGGCCGTCAGCGCGTCTTTGAGATCTGCCGCCGCGAGCGGGGCTTTAAACGTGAGCAGCACGGCGGGGATCGACGGCGCCGCGGGCGTCTCGGAGAGGAGGCTGAAGGCGCCGATGGGCGTCATTTTGCGGCGCACGGCGTCGCAGTGCGCCGCATCGGTTTCGTGCGCGGCGGTGACGACGGAGGCGCCGGCGGCGAAGCGCACGCAGGCGGCGCGGGCTGCGACGCTAAGCATCGTCTGCGACGCGATGCCACAAGAACTTGTTGCCACAGCCCTGAGCCGGGGGTCGCCGACTGCACAGGCCGGGCCGGCCGGGGCGCGATGATGCGGCGCGTGCCCATGCGGGGGGTTGATTATAATGGCCACCCGGGCGTTTCGTTTTACGGGAATCTCCCAGTCGCCGGCCCCCAGGGCGACCGCGGCGCGACGGTCCGCGTCGACGAAGACGACGGCGGTCTGCTCCATTCAGCGACGACCGTGGGCACGCTCGGCGCCGACGGGCAGGTCGCGGGGATGTACAAGGGACGCGTCCCGGGCGTGGCGGCCGAGGTCGAGCAGTGGTTCGCGAGCACCTTCGACCCCGAGCTCGTGCGGCGTCAAGCGGGGGCCGGGCCGCGAGCGCCGATCCTCGTGACTCCCATTCCCGAGGTCGACGAGCTCGTCCCTGGCGTCGACGCTTTAGCGTCGGGCCTCTGCGACGCGCTGGGCCGGACCGTCCGCGGCGTGACGGCGGCGCGCTTGTTGAAGCGCCTTCGGCTGCCGGCGCGAGCCGGTGCGCGCGTCGACGCCGCCGCGGCGTCGTCGACGCTGTACGCCGACGAGGGCATGCTCGCGCGCGTGTCGGCGACGACGGTCATCGTCGCCGTCGCCGTCGACACGCGCGCGGACCTCTCCGGGGCCGTGCGCGCGCTGGCGGCGGCGAGCGACGCGGCGCGGCGTCCCAAGCCTCTCAAGCTTGTCGCCTTCAGAGAGAAGCCGATCACTTATCCGGTAGCGACGCAATCGCAGCTCGAGCCGTCGATTCGCGCGATGCACTCGCCCGCGTCCGTGCACCGCGCGCTGGGGCGCGACGCGCGCGCGGCGCCCGCGACGCCATCGAATTCGCCCCAGAGAGCTTCATAATGCAACTTCACATCCGTTTCACCTTTACTCACCGCGTTAACGATGCAGGTTCGAGCGCGTCCTCCTCGACGCGCTGCGGCGCAAGGACCCGGGCGAGGCCAACGCGCCCGCCGGCTCCTCGTGTTGCATCATCTACATCTCGTCGCGCGGCGAGCTCCGGTACGCCGGTTCGCACCTCATCGAGAAGGAGCTCTGGGAGCGGCACAAGAACGAGTTCTTCGAGCTGCTGCGCGCGGGCGACGCGCGCAAGCTCGAGGCGCTGCTCCGCTTCCTCCTAAAGACCCGCGTCAACCAGCACGCGAGCACCTGCCGCGCGGGGACCGCGCCGGACGACATGGTCGACTACTTCAAGGAGTTCAAGACGTCGACGGAGTTCAAGACGAGCTTCCGGCCCGCGTTCGCGTTCTACAGCAAGGCGGGCTGGAGCCGCGCCGTCTTCCTCCACGGGGTCCAGTACCCGGCGGAGAGCCGCCTGATCGACGTCATCGGCCCCGACGGCGACTGGTTCTTCAACGTGAACTCCGCGCCGGTGGCCGGCGGCAACGTCTGGTCGTTCTACGTCCTCGACGTCGACGACGTGGTCCGCCTCTCGTGCCACACGCTCGCGGCGACGAAGAAGCGCGTCGAGTCGTGGAAGCGTTCAACGTTCAAGGAGACGATGGCGAAGAAGCCGCAGCACGAGAAGGACGCGCAGCAGAAGCAGCGGTTAAAGACGAAAGCGGAGAACCTCGCGCCGGAGCGCCTCGCGCGCGAGGAAGCCTACCAGGAGCCGGACGACCTCGTGCCCGTCGACCTCATGCCCGCCACGGTCGCAGTCAAGGAGCTGTACCTTCGCGGCGGCTGCGACCAGTTCGGCCAGAAATCCATCGCCCGCTCCATGGGCGGCGCGAAAGCGGTCAAAAAGCGCCTCGTCGAGAAGCGCGCGGAGATGGCCGCGAAGCGGGCCGCCGCCGCGGGCCTCGCGAACCCGGCCGCGCCCCGCGCGCCGGGCGCCGTCGTCGAGGAGGCGCCGCGCCGGTCGTCGTCGCGCGGCTCCGGCCGCGGCCCCGCGGTCGCCGCGGGGGCGCCGAAGCGCCGCGTCCGCGCCGCCGCGCCGCTGTCGCCGACGGACGCGCCGACGGCGCCGAAGCGGTCCGCCGCCATCCGCGCCTCGCCGCCGCGCGCTCTGCGGGCCGCGCTGGCGGCCTCCGCGGCCGCTCCCGCGGCGGCGGCGCCGGCGCGCCGGTCGACCCGCGCCTCCTCCGCCGCCGCCGCGCCGCCGGCCGCCGCTCCGGCGCCGCCGCCGCGCCGGTCGACCCGCGCCTCCGCCGGGGCGCCGGCGTCCTCCGCGCCGCTCGCGCCGTCGTCGCCGCGCGACCGCGCGCGCGTCACCATCGACGCCGCGCTCGCCTGCTCCGCCGCGGACGGCGCCGACCCCCGCGACGAACTCGCCGCCCTCGTCGCCGAGGCCTCCTCCCGTTTGATGGACCTCAGCCTCTAAGGGCTCTCGAAGCATGCACACATCGCTGCCGCCGCCCGTGTGGGTTGGGGTCGCGGTGTCCTCCGTCTCCATCGGCGCGGACGTCTCCGTCATGGCGGCCATCGTGTCGCCAAAGCGCCGCGGCCGCAGCATTGGCGACCTTTCCGTCAGCATCGGTGAATTGAATCGTCTTCTTGTGCCAAAACGAATCGCGCACGTGGCAGCCCTCGTCCGACTCCCGTGGTTCCTCCCGGGCCCCCTACGTTTAGAGACGCGTCAAGGCAGCCCTCGTCCAGCCGAACCATGCCGCTCGAGGACGGGACGAATGCGGAAAAAGAGGACCCCGAGCCCCCGTTGGGCTGGACGTCGAAGGACGACATCAAGGACTGCAAAGTTTATGGTCAGAGTTTGTCTCCCCCGTGCTTCAAAATCATGCTCTTCCTGAAGCACTACGGCATCCCCTTCGAGCTCGTGAGCGCCGACGCCGGCAAGGGCATCACGAAGGAGTCGAGCTACAAGAAGATCCCCGTGATGACGGCGTCGGGGCGCACGATCAACGACAGCAGCGTCATCGTGCACCAGCTCCTCGCGGCGTGCGGCGGCGACGCCTTCGACAAGGAGCGGCAGGAGGAGATCACCTTCGGCCTCCAGCCGGCCATCGAGGTCGACGTGCTCGCCTGCGCCGCGGACTTCAAGAAGATCGCGCTCAAGGCGGGCTTCCCGGTCTGGTGCGTGCCCGAGTTCGTGCTCGGGGGCCTCATGGGCGAGAAGATCAGCGAGAGCATCAAGGCGAAGAACCCGGACATGAAGCCGTCCCTCGACTACGGCAAGGCCTTCAAGGCGCAGTTCCCCGACACGACGTTCCACGGCGGCGACGACCCGGACCAGGTCGACATCAGCTACTACGGCACCGTCGCGCCGTTCCACGTCGGCGAGGGCTGCGTCGTCGAGGCGCACCTCGCGGACGCGGGGCTCGCGGCGTGGTACGAGGAGATGCTCGGCGTCATGCCCATCGTCGACTAGCGCGTAAGGTCACCGCCGCGCGGTCGTCGCGCCGCCGACGCACGCGCCGTCGAAGGGGTAGGGGATGACGTCGTACTCGGAGCACCCGCCGAGGTCGCCGAAGAAGCCGAGGTAGACGCGCGCGCCCGGCGGGACGTCGCAGATCGTGATGGTCTGCTCGAGCGTGTGGTCCGTGACGGGGCCGAGGGCGTCGTCGCCGACGTTGACGACGTTGCGGCTGTTGAACATGGGCGGCTTGCCGACGCGCGCGGAGACGCGGTAGAGGTCGCCGTTGTACTGGCGCACGACGAGTTTCACGTGGGCGTGCGCCGCCGCGACGTAGTAGTGGAAGACCCAGGCGCTCACGCAGACGCCGCCGGACTGGTGGTGCCCGGGCCGGAGCTCCGCGGCGATGACGTAGACGGCGATCTTGAAGCGCGCGTCGAGGCCGCCGCACTTGACGGCGGCCGAGAGGACCGCGTGGTCTTCGGCCTCGATGATCTGGCTCACGACGATGTAGTTGAAGGTGCAGGAGTGGATGTCGCGGACGGCCGCGGCCGAGGAGCAGTACGCGGCGCCGCGGTCCGCCGGCGCGGGCCCCGCGTAGACCCGCAGCTCCGTCGCGCGCTCGTCGACGCGGCCGTCGAGCACCTGCTGGACCTCGAAGATGATGTTGTCCGAGCCGCTGTAGCCCGACGTCGAGTGGTTGTACGTGAAATCGGTCGCGGCGAACGAGCCCGCGCGGCACGAGCCCGCGACGGGGCCGTTCGCGGCCAGCGCGACGGTCGGCGTCGCCGACGCCTCGACGGACTCGAGCTCCGCGCAGGCGCCGTAGAAGTAGTCGGCCATGATGTTGTAACTCGCGCACTCGCCGCCGCCGCGCAGGCCCACGTACTGCGTCACGTCCGCGTCGACGTCGCAGAGGTCCACGTTGACGCCGAGGTCCGGCGCCGCGATCGTGTGGTAGGGCCTACCAAGTGCGACGGGGTCGGATCTCTTCACATCTTCAGGCGAAATTCACGCGAAAAACACGCCCGTCGCTCGACGCTGAGTAGGGCGGCGTCAAATACACGACGGGGAAGCCGTGGCGCGCGACGGCGTTGAAGTCGCCCGAGAGGCGCCAGATCGTGAAGCGGACGTGCGTCGCGTTCGCGCCGGCCGCGGTCGCGAGCGCGCGGCGGCCGCCCGGCCCCGCCGGCGCCGCCTGGAGCGGCGCGAGCGCGTGGTAGACCCAGTTCTCCGGGCAGAGCTCGCCGTGGCTGATGGCGCCCGCGGCGATGCCCGCGGGGATGAGGAGCGCGACGACGGCGTAGCGCACGGCGAGCGCGTCGCACCGCACGCCGACGTAGTACGTGCCCTCGCGCAGGTCCGTCGCCGCGACGGAGACGGCCCAGGCGCCCTCGACGCCGCGGTCCGCGCGGAGCTCCGACGCGAAGTCCGCGGGGATCTCGCCGGCGTAGACGAAGACGCTCAGCGCGTCGGGCGTCTCGCCGTCGAGCGCCTCGTCGGCCCGCGTGACCTCGAGGAGCAGGTTGTCGTGCGCGCGCGCCGCGTCGACGTCCACGGAGTAGAACTGGTACTGGCGCGGCGCGCAGGCGTCGTCGAGGGGCACGTGGATGTCGAGCGCCGCCGCGCGCAGGCCCGCGTCGTAGGGGTCCTGGAGCTCGCAGGCGTCCGCGGACGCCGCGGACCAGCGCGCGACGACGTCGTAGGTCGCGCACGCGCCGCCCTCCGCGGACACGGCGACGTAGGCCGGTGACCCGACCGCGTGGTAGCAGAGCGTCACCGTCGCCGGCGCGACGCCCGCCGTCGACGCGTAGGGCGGGGTGACGCGGAGCGGCGGCTCGCCGGCCGCGGAGAAGACGACGGAGCCCTCGAAGGCCAGGACCTCGAAGGCCACGTTCACCTTGCCCGCGGCCGCGGCGTCGCCGGGCACGTCCACGTAGTGGTAGATGAAGTTCCCCGGGCAGACCTCGCCGCGGACGACGCGGTCCGGCGCGAGCGCCGCGGTCACGCGCTCGCCGAAGAGCCGGAACCGCGCGGGCTCGTGGCCGCAGCGCACGGACACGTAGAGCGCCGTCGCGTTGCGCATGGCCAGCAGGCTCACGAAGGACTTGAAGACGGCGTAGGTCGCGGACGCGGACCGCTCGGCGCGGTTCTGCGTGACGCGGTCCTCGGGGATCTCGTCGCGGAAGACGTGGACGCTCAGCGCCTCCGGGTTCGTGCCCCGCGACGTCGCCCCCGTCACGTCGAGCACCTCGAAGAGCAGGTTCGTCGCCAGGTCCGCGGGCTCGAGCGGCACGCGGAAGTCGCGCCAGCCGTACGGCTCGCACGACGCGTACGCGACGCGCTCGAGCGCGAGGTCCGCCGCGGCGTCGCGGTACGCGCCGCCGTCGAGGTCGCCGAGCTCGAGGTCGCAGGCGCCGGCGAAGGGCGCCGCGGACGCGTTGTACGCGGTGCACGCGCCCTCGCCGTAGAGCGCGACGTAGGCGAGGCCGCCGTCGAGCTCGTCGCGGCAGACGTCGAAGGTGCGGCAGCCGCCGCCGTCGAGGGACACGGCCGGCGCCGCCACGCGCAGGGGCGGGTGCCCGACCTTGGCCATGAGCTTGACGGCCGCGGCGCTGCCCGCGGGCAGACAGACCTCGAACCGGAGGCTCTCGTCCGCCGCCAGCGCCGCCGCGTCGTAGCTGTGGAAGAGGAGCTCGTCGCCGCAGATCGCGCCGTCCGTGGCCGCGCCGCCGGCGTCGAGGGCCTCGGGGATGCGCTCGACGAGGACGCCGAAGCCGTAGCCGTCGGAGTGCGGCGCGCATCGGACGCTCGCGTAGTAGCGGCCCGCGCCCACCTCCTGCGAGTTGATCGCGAAGGACAGCGCGCGGTCCTGCGTCGACTCGGACCGGAGCTCCGTCGCGCGCGACTCGTCGACGGCGCCGACGAAGACGGCGAGCTCGAGCGCGTCGGGCACGACGGCCGCCATGCCGTCCGGCGCGTCGAGCACGACCTCGAAGAAGAGGTTCGACGCGGCGCTCGAGGCGTCGACCTCGACGTAGAAGTCGACCCAGGCGTCGCGCGAGCAGGCGCCGGCCGTCCAGACGTGCGGCGTCAGCTCCACGGCGCCGTAGGCGCCGTTCTCGAGGGGCAGCGGCGCGTACCCCGCCGCCTCGGCCGCGGCGGCGGCCCATGCTGCGACCGCGGCGCCGAGCGCCGCCCGTCTCATCGCTCCGCGTCTAGCGACCTTTGGCCGTCCTTCTCATCGATGGCGCTGCCCGAAAGCGAGTGCTTCTTCTTCCATGGCCGTCCTTCTCATCGATGGCGCTGCCCGAAAGCGAGTGCTTCGTCTTCCATGGCCGTCCTTCTCATCGATGGCGCTGCCCGAAAGCGAGTGCTCCATGGCGCTGCCCCATGCCGCAAAGGAGTTTCACGACCATGTTGACGTGCACTTGCGTGAAAGCTGAACTTTTTTTTTCCGTCGCGCTCTGCGAGATGGTATACCAGCACAAGCCGCTGTGCCGCCGTCGAAGCGTCGCCCGGTGACTCGTCGGCGGCCATGGCGGCGCGCGTCAGCGCGCCGAACCTGGGCAAGCTGGAGAGCGTGCGGGGCCTGGACCGCCACGAGCTCGAGACGCGGCGCCGGGCCTGGTACGTGCGGCACCGCTTCGGCCTGTGGCTGCCGGAGGACAACTCGCCCCTGAACGGCAACGCCGAGGACTTCCTCGAGGAGGACGACGACGCGGGCGACGGCGCGTCGAGGCGCGTCCGCGTCGACGTGCTGCTCCAGCGGCTCCTGGTGAAGCGCGTGCGGCGCGTCGCGATGAGCCGCCTGCTCAAGTACCTCGCGTTCTTCGCGTGCTACAGCGTCGCCCTCGTGCTGCAGCGGAACCTCGAGAGCGCCTACGCCCTCGAGGCCGCGACGAAGGAGCGCCTGCTCTCGGCCGGGAGCCTCGGCAGCGACCGCGCGTTCCTCGACGTCGACTCCGTCGAGGACCTCTGGGACTGGCTCGAGGGCGGCTTCGTCGAGAGCGTCTTCCCGGACACGGCCTGGTACAACGGCGAGCCCATCGACGCGGACGACGACGAGGCGGCGGGCTACGTCTTCTGGTACAGCAAGCCCGTCTCGGGCTTCGAGCTCGTGCAGCACCGCGTCAAGACCGTCGACGGCTGCGACGTCATCCCGGGCTACTGCGACTTCTACCCGACGGTCTGGCCGCGCACGGGCGACCGCTTCTGGGCGCCCTGGGGCCGCGAGGCGTCGCCCCACGCCGCCGAGGAGCGCGCGGCGTTCGGCCCCGCGTACGACGACGAAAAATACGAGTGGCGCACGGACGAGTCGGGCGAGTTCGGCGGCGGCGCGCACATGGTGTCCTTCTCCAACGACCGCACGCTCGCGCGCCACCAGCTCAGAGAGCTCAAGCTCGACCGGTGGATCGACAAGCAGACGCGCGAGGTCGCGGCCGTGACGACGTTCTTCAACGGCAACTCGCGGCTCTTCGTGGTCGTGACGCTGCGCGTGCTCCTCGGCGAGACGGGCCGCGTGGCGACGTCCATGGAGATCCGGAGCTTGAGGTTGGAGAACTTCGTGAGCGCGGGCGACTTCGCGCGCGTCGTCTTCGAGGTCCTCGCGCTCGCCGGGGCGGGACAAGAGTGCGACATGCCCAACGTTGGAGGCTCCTAGCTCGACCATGTTCCACTCGTTTCGGCTGATGTTTGGACGAGCGATCATCTCTCGGAGCGCTCTCGAAGCGCAGACGCTTTTCCCGGAACGCGCGCGCGCGGAACACTCAAAGCGAACTTGAATCGCTCTGTTCCTGCCCAGGCGCTCGCGCTCGGCGTCGCGCACACGTGCGAGGAGGTCGCGGAGGCGCGCGACTACGGCGCGAAGATCTACCTGAGCTCCTGGTTCAACCTCTTCAACCTCGTGCGCCAGGGCCTCTTCTACGCCATCGCGCTCCTCTATTTGCGCCTGTCGCTGCACCCGCTGAAGCTCCGGACGCGGGAGCTGCCCGCGGACGACTTCATCAACTTCCCCGAGCTCGCGAAGATCGAGGACGAGTACGTTTTTTGTAGTGGGATTTTCATCCTTTTTAGCGTGCTCATCATGTTCAAGTATTTGTGCTCCTTCCCGAAGCTGGGCATCCTCGTGCACACGACGGTGCAGGCGGGCACGGACCTGCTGAACTTCTTCCTGCTGCTCCTGTTCCTGCTCGCGGGCTACATGCTCATGGGCCACGTCATCTTCGGCCACGTCATGGCCGAGTTCTCCAGCGTCGCCGCGGCGTCGAACACCGTCGCGCTCATGGCGATCATGGAGGGCCCCCTGTTCGCGCGCCTCGTCGACGCGAGCGGCTGGCTCCAGGCGACGTTCTTCTACTGGACGTTCGTCGCGCTGATTACGATTATTTTCCTCAACATGGTGCTGGCGATCATCTTCACGGCCTACGACTCGCTCCAGGAGGCCATCGACTCCGCGTCGACGATCCCGATCGGCGGCGACGTCGCGCGGTCCCTGATCCTGGGCCGCGAGCCGACGTTCGAGGAGATGGCCATGTCGCCGGGTGAGCTCGCCATGCAGGTGGGGGGCGTGCGGCAAATCCAGCGGCGCCTGCGGCGCGCGTCGCCCGTCTTCGCCGCGGGCGACGACCTCGCCGGCGCCGCCGCGGCCTACGTGCCGCGCCGCGAGCGGACGCTCCGGGTCTCGCGCGCCAGGGGCCTCGACCGCCACAACTTCAGCGAGCTCGACCTGCTGGCCATGCTCGACAAGTCCTTCGACTACCGCTTCACGGGCAAGCTGTCGCGGACGCTCGAGAACTACGTCGACGCCGCGAAGCGGCGCGTCGCGCACCTCCGGGGCCTGCCGCACGAGCCGGACGACGACCGGTCCGTGGACGTCTTCGAGTTCTGCTACGTGCTCCACCTCATCGACGACGAGGACGACGACGTCGACGTCGGCACGGCGTCCGCGGAGACGTTCCGCCTCGAGGAGGCCACGGAGGAGATGGCCATCGCGAAGCTCTGCTTCGACTTCTACGCGTACACGCCCGAGACGCCGCCCGCGGAGGTCGGCTTCCGCAAGCAGACGAGCAAGCGCCTCAAGCGCATCGAGGAGAAGCTCGACGCCCTCGCGGGGACGCCGCCGCCGACGCCGCGGTCGCGCCGCGCGTCCGCGCGCAAGGCCGAGGACGACCGGCTCCGCGATCGCGCGGAGACGAAGGACGGGGGGGGCGACGTCGCCCTCGGCCGCGCGGCGGAGACGAAGCACGGAGCCCCCGGGGACCTCGTCGTGACGCCCCTCTAATTCGACGACCTGACAGTCGCGGGCCCCCGGACGCCCCTCTAATTCGAACAACTCACTCGCCCGCCTCGTCGTCGGGCACGGGCCGGGGCGCGCGCGGCGGGAGCGCGCGCGTCGGCGGCGGCGGCGCCGCGAGGCCCGCGCGGGCCGCGATGGCCTCGATCCAGTCGCGCTTCAGCGCGATGTCCTCGGGCGGCACGGCGAGGAGCCAGTTCCGCTCGCGCGTGACGAGCTCGAAGCGGCAGTAGGCCGGCGGCCACGCGCGCGCGTCGACGCGCGGGAAGTCGACGGTGAGGTGGACGACGTCGCCGAGGTTGAGCCGGTCCTTGCGGTCGTCGTGGTCGAAGTCGCGGTAGAAGTAGAGCATCTTCTTCTCGACGCTGCAGTGGTAGCGCCGGAAGGAGCTCGCGCCGCCGATGCCCCGCTCGCTCGACTCCTTGAAGAGCCAGGACGAGACGACGACGTGCGAGCTCCGGCACGTCGCGAGGTGCGCGAGCTCGTCGACGAGCGACCGGCACGTCGCGAACGCCCAGTCCGCGGCCTCGCCGGCGAGGTCCTCCGCGATCGCGGCACATGGCCGCGGACCGCCCGGCGTCGGCCTCCTGCCACTCGAGGAGCCCGAGCAGCGCGGTCCGCGCGTCGTCGAACGACGGCTCGACCTCGAGGCACCTCTGGTACGCGGCGATGGCCGCGGTCCACCGCGCGCGGCCGGTCCGCCGGTCCGGGTCCGTCAGGTCCGCCATGGCGACGTTGCCCTGGCGGTGGAGCTTCGCGGCCTCGTTGAAGAGGTCCGTCGCCGCGTTCCGGCGCATGGTCACGGTCTCGCGGCAGTAGGCCCGGTGCTCCTTGTGGTGGGCAACCTACGTTCGTGGATTCGGGCGGCGGCGCGTAGGCGAGGCGCACCTGGCATTCGCGCGAGCAGTAGAGCTTCTCCTTGCAGGAGCCGCACCGCTTCAGCGTCTTGCAGGCCTCGCCGCAGGCCACGCAGATCTGGAGCGGCATCGCGCCGGCGGCGGTGGCCACAAGGCGACTCCAGTCGACGGGGCTGCCTCTCCGTAAATCACGAGGATCGTGCCCTGCAAGGTTGGCTCGATCGAGGCGACTTAGCCCGCGCGGTCCGGCCGCAGGGCCTTGGGCCGGCGGTGCGACACGGTCAGCACGGGCGGCGGTTTCGGCGCCCGGAGGCGCGCCCCGGCGGCGACGAGGACGAGGGCCGCCGCGAAGCCCGCGGCCGCGTAGCCGACGTGCGCGAGCTCCGGGCCGCGCGGCGCGGGCGCGGGCGCGGGCCCGGGCTCGTCGCCGCCGTCCTCCGTCGCCACGCGGGGCTAGACCCACTCGTCGGCGGGCAGGCGGTTCCAGAGGCCCGCCTCGACGGCGAGGTCCTTGTGCGTCGGCACCTCGCCGAGGAGCTTCTTCGCGTGGTACTCGTCGCGGCTCCCGTGGTCCGCGCACCAGCCGGGCTTGTAGGAGATGAACTTGGCGTCCGGGTCGAAGTGGCAGTCGCGCTTCATGGGGAAGTTGTCGCAGTCCTCCTGCTCGCCCGGTGGCACCGCGTGCGGCAGGCCCCAGCACGTCGACACGTCGGCCTCGAGCTTCTGCAGGGCCTGGTACATGGACGCGGCGAGCGTCGCGTTCTTCTTGACGATGCTGTGCTCCTCGCCGGGGTCGCGGAGCAGGTCGAAGAGGAAGAGGCGGATCTTGTGCCTGTGCTTCTCGCGCTTCGCCTCCTTCTTCGCGTCCTTCTTCTCCTTCTTCTTCTCCTTCTTCGAGCTCCCGAGGGCGCGGCGGCCGTCGGCCTCGGAGACGATGTTCTTCTTGACGCGCTCGACCATGACCACGAGCTTGTGGCGCCCGCGGCGGAGCGCGCCCTTGAAGTCGCGGACCGGCCGCCGCGACACGTCGAGGTTGTGGAGCAGCTCGCGGTCCTCGAGCGCGGACTCGGGCCGGTCGCCGCTGAGCACGGGCCACAGGTCCAGGCCGTCGAGCGCGTTCCGCGGCGCGAAGGTCCCCGCGGGGTCCGCGCGGCCCACGAGCGTCGGGAGCCAGTCGACGTTCGCGGCGACGGCCCTGCGGAGCACGGCGCCCCGGCGCAGGCCGCCGCCGACGACGAAGGCGGGCACGCGGATGCCGCCCTCCCAGTAGTCGTGCTTCGCGCCCCGGAGGGGCCGGTTGCCGCCGCGGTCGCGGTCCGCGCGGTCGCTCGCGGCGCCGTTGTCCGACGTGAAGACGAGGATGTTGTCCTCGTGGGCCGCGAAGTGGGCCCGGCTCACGTTGCCGACGATGGCGTCGACGAAGCGGAACATGCCCCCGAGCACGCGCCAGGGCGAGTAGTAGCGGCCGTCGACGTCCGCGGGCGCGTCGCCGAGGTACGCGCGCGGCACCTGGTAGAGCGGCGCGTTCTTCGTGTCCGCCCCCGCGCGGCCGTCGATGCGCACGTTCTCGACGCCGTCGCTGTGGCCCTTGGACTCGTGGATGAGGTGCGGCGCGAAGTAGGTGAAGAGCGGCCGGTCGCTCCGCCGCCGCGCGAGCCGGTCCGCGAAGTCGCGGCCGATGAGCAGGTCCGCGTGGACGCCGTCGACGCCCGGCCCCGTGGAGTCGTCGCCGTCGCGGTGCCAGTCGTGGACGATGCGGTTGCTGAAGGACGTCGTGTGGTCGAACGCGTGCACCGTCGCGCAGTAGAAGCCGAGGTGGTAGTCGTAGCCTGTGTGGAAACCAAATCTTCAACCCGACTTCAATGTGCGCGTACGCGACAGTTTCGACGCAAGCTCTTCGGCTGTGCTTCGAGAACTCGACGAGAGCAATCGATCCGTCCAAAAATCAGCCGAATCGACTTCGATTTGACCGAGCTAGAGAATTCTCAAGTTTGGTCAGGACCACCCAAACCAGTGGTTGGTTTCCACACAGGTCGTAGCCGCGGCCGAGGGGCACGTGCGACGGCGCGTCGTTGCCCAGGTGCCACTTGCCGAAGGCCCAGGTCTCGTAGCCGACGCGCCGGAAGGCGTCGCCCATGAACTCCTCGGTCTCGGGCACGTGCGTGCCCTGGCCCATGCTGTAGCACGAGTGCTGCGCGCCGAAGCGCATCGGGTAGCGGCCCGTCTGGATCGCGCTCCGCGACGGCGCGCAGATCGAGTTCGTGTAGTACCACTCGAGGCGCACGCCGGCCCGGGCGAGCTTCCCGACCTCGGGCATGTCCGACGCGGGGTACTGGTCCGCCGCGCGCTTCTTGTCGTCGAGGCGGTGGTACGGCACGTCGTTCCAGCCGACGTCGTCGACGAGCACGAAGAGGATGTCGGGCCGCCGCGGTTCGTCCGCCAGGCGCCGGCGGGGCGGCTCCGGGGGGGGCGCGGCGCCGGCGGGGGGCGCGGCGCCGGCGTCTTCCCGGGGGGGCGCGGCGCCGGCGTCCTCCGGCCCGTCGGGGCCCGCCGCGCAGTCGTCGTCGTCGTCCGCGGCGGCGCCGTCGCTATCGGCCGCGTCGGCGCAGCAGACGGGTTGGGGCGGGTCGTCGGCGGCGGCGACGAGGCCCTTGCAGCGCGCCTCCGTGGCGTCGCGGTCGCGGTCGACGAGCTGGCGGAGCATGCCGTCGCGCCAGGACCGCTCGCACGCCGGCGGGTCCGGCGCGTAGCAGCCCGCGCAGGCCGTGGCGCTCCAGGCCCGGAGTGGGTTCAACCCGAGGCCGTCGGCGACGCCGCCCTTGAGCTCGGCGGCGGCGCAGAGCCGCGCGCCCGATGCCGCGCACGCGGACTCGGCCGCGCGCCACGCGCGGAGCGCGTCCGGCTTGGCGACGGCCGCGCGCCCCGCGCAGACGCGCGCCGCCGGCCCGCAGGCGCCCAGCGCCGGCGCCAGCGTCCGCACGTCCCAGCCCAGGGCCTCGCAGGTGCGCCGCGACGGCCGCGGCGCGGGCAAACCGTACGCGGCCCGGAGGACCTTTTCGGGGTAGTAGGACACCGTCGACGTGCAGCCGACGCGGCCCGGCCCGAGCGTGACGAGGCGCAGCACGTGGTTGTCGCAGTCGCTGACGACGATCTTGGACCCGGACGGCGACAGCGCCATGGAGTGGGGCCGCGCGAAGCGGACCTGGGCGGGAAAAGCGTGCGACATTCCCGACTTTGGCGGCGCCTCTCGCGGTCGTTTTCCACTCGTCTCGGCTCACTTTTGGACGAGCGATCATCTCTCGCAGCGCCCTCGACGCGTGGATGCGTTCTCTGGAACGATCGCGCGCGGAGCACTCACGTTGAAGCGAGCTCGAAGCGCGCTCGTCCCGCCCCGAAGCGGACCGCGGCGCCGCAGCCGTCGCGGAAGCCGCCCTCGTTGAGCGCCTGGAGCCGCCGCTTCGGCGGCTTGTAGGACGGCAGGGCCCGCAACGCGGCCTCGACGGCCTCGGCGGACGCGTTCGCGCGCCGGAGCCGCGCGACCTCGTCCGCGCCCGCGCGCTCGAGATCGCGGAGCCGCGCCGCGGACGCGGCGACCGCGCGCGCCAAGTCGCCCCGCGCGGTGCCGTTGTGCTGCTTGAGCGCGGCCTTCTTCGCCCGCGCCTTGGTCTTGAGCTCGGCCTGGGGCATGCCCGCGATGATGCGCGGCGGCGCGAGGCCGCCGTCGGCGCGGCGGAAGTCGACGGGGAAGTGCGCGATGCGGCCGCCCTGGATGCCTGGGCGGGAAACAACACTAGGCAACACGACTTCAATGCGAGCGTCATCGCACGGGTTCGACATGCGTGTTCCACTGGTTCGAAAGAACGCGACGAGAGAACACGACGCGTCCAAACATCAGCCGAAACGACGTCGATCGGACCGAGCTCGAGAGGTTCGAAGTGTTGCTGGACCGGTCCACGCCGCCGGTTGTCTCCGGCACGGCTGGATGCCCTTCATGGACGACTGGAGCGCGAGGAAGCCGCGGCCGCCGTCCCAGACGAGGACCTGGCGGTGGAACTTGTCGATGTGGGACCCGTTCTTCCGCGTCCAGGCCCGCAGCGGCGCGCCCGTGGCCTCGTCGTAGGCCCGGAGGCCCGCGTTGCCCGTGACGTAGACCGCGTCGACGGGTTCGCCGCCGCGGCGCGCGTAGAAGGGCCCGAAGGCGAAGGCGAAGGGGCCGAAGTCGTCGTAGGTCGCGAAGCGCGACGCCGGCGCGGGCGTCGCGCCGTCCCAGCCCGCGACGTCGACGGCGGCGACGGCGTCGCCGTCCATGAGCGCGACGTAGAGCCGCCCGCCGCGCGGCGACAGGGCGATCATCTTCGGCCGCGCGATGTCCACGCCGTCGACGAAGACCTTGTCCGTGCCCGGCGCCGCGACCGCGGGCAGGCTCGCGAAGCGCCGCGCGAGGCCGCCGCCGCGGCCCCGCGCGAGCGCGGCGAGCGGCGCGCTGTAGAGGCCGTGCTTCTTCTGCCCGGACGCGAAGAGCCGCTCCCCGGACGCCGCCACGCCCGTCACGTGCGCCGCCTCGAGCAGGTGGTAGGCGTCGATCCGCGCCGACGTCACGTTGACGACGACGATCGCGTCGAGCCACGAGTCGGCGACGGCGACGAGGTCCTCGGACAGGAACGCCACGCCGATGGGGCCCTTGCCGTTCCCGTCGGCCGTCGCCGCGACGAGCGCCAGCGCCAGCCACCGCATGGCCCTCGTCGGACGGCGGGCGCCCTCAGTGCGCAGCCCGTCCACGGCACATCGTGTAGGTGCAATGACAGGTACAAGCTTCCGTCATATTGAACGTCAACAAGACGGCTCCCGGGGTGTCCGCAACTACGGACTGCGGTCGTCGCAGGCACAACCAGGCCACAATCGGCGAGATTCCCGGTGTCGGTTTACGCGTGGGTTGACGCCCCGCCGAGGCGCGTGGACGCTCCCTAAGCACCCGGTCGTCGCAGGCCCAGCCAGGCCATAATCGGCGAGATTCCCGATGTCGCTTTACGCGTGGGTTAACGCCCCGCCGAGGCGCGTGGACGCTCCCTAAACCCCCCAGAGGCGTGCGGAAGGCGCGTGGGACGGGTGGTATGAGCTTCGTGCTCGGGGTCGGACGTCGTCGCCGGTCGCGGCCGCGCGGTAGCCCACGGCCGCGCCGACGGCTTCCACGTGCGCTAGGGGCGTCCCTCGCACCCGTGGCTTTTCGTCGGTACCCGCACCCGTACCCGAGCCAAGGGTTCTGGGAATTTGGCGGCCCCTCACCCTTACCCTCCCGAGGGTTTCGCGGGTTCTCGGGTCGGCCCCTCGCCCTTGTGTGGCCCTGATGGACGTGATCTGGTTCAGCGCGAGCTGCACCGCGACCCTCACGCCGCGCTCGGGCGCCTCGCCGGTGACGGGCGGCTGCTCGAACTTCTCGTAGCCGTCGAGGAGCGCGGCCCGCAGGGCCGTCACGTTCGCGGCCTTGTACCGCTGGTCGGCGCTCACGCCGCCGTGCGCGTCGATGCCCACGACCGCGGCCGCGGCGGCCGCCGAGGCGAGGCCGAGGACGGCGAGCGGCGCGGCGCTAGGCATCTCGAGGCGTGGAAGGTCGCTCACGCCGGGGGGCTCGAGGCGTGGAAGGTCGCTGACGAAGTGTCGGTTATCCGACGCCCGTCGGGGTTTCGCCGAGCGAACGTCGGCGGGGGGGGGCTCAGACGAGGCCTGGACGGGCGCGAGCGACCCCTGGGAGTTTCGACCCGCGTGAACCCGGCGCGCGAGGCCTCAACAGAGTGATCCGTCGAGGTCGAAGGACGCCTGTTGCTCGGCAAATCTGAGCGAGTCCTCAAACGCCCCCAAATAATTAATTTAATTGCATCAAACTTGAACTCCGTCGAGCAGCCCCTGCGGCGCGACGATGGGCGCAGCCCGGCCACTGCTAGAAGCCAGCCTTGTGAAACCCATGGTGCGACGGCTCGCGAGAAGCTGATCACGTCGCCGAGCAGCGCCCGCGCCGCCACGAAGACGTCGCCACGCTGCTCGCGCGCCGCCGCGCCGCGGATATGAAGCACAGCCTCCTCGTCGGGCTCGCGCTGCGAGCGACGGCGCGGGTGCACTTCTTGCACGTGCCCAAGAGCGGCGGCACGTTCCTGCACCACGTCATCCGCCAGGCCGTCGACGCGCAGGAGGGCTGCGACATCCACGCGAACACGCACGTGAAACTCGCGCGCGACGTCAAAAGGGTGATTCAACGTCGCTTCAACGTGAGTGTTCCGCGCGCGCGCGTTTCGGAAACAGCACCCACGCTTCGAGAGCGCTCCGAGAGATGATCGCTCGTCCAAAAATCAGCCGAAACGAGCGGGAAACGACCGAGATAGGTCAAGCTCGCGCGTCCGCGAGCCCTGCGCGCACTTTCTGTCGGCGCACGAGCACATGAAGCGGCGGCCGGGCCTCCTCGAGCGGCCCCTGCTCGAGGCCGCCGGCGACGCCGCGGGCTTCGCGGCGTTCCTCCTCGCGAACGGCACGAACCGGCGGCCGCCGACGTGCGCGGGCCACGACGCGGGCACGCGGCGGTCGCGCCTCTCGCCGCCCCGCACCTTCGTCGACGGCTGCGTCAACTTCCCCTGGCTCCGGCCCCAGGCCCAGTACTTCTCGCCGCGCGTCGCCGTCGTCTGCGCGCCGCGCGGCGTCCTCCGAAGGACCCGCCTCCGCGACGGTCGCGCGCGTCGCAGGCTACCCGGAGGGCGACCGGCGCGCGTTCCTCGCGCGGATCCGGGCCGCGGTCGCGGCCCTCGGGAGCCCCTGCGTCCTCGCGGACGAGATCACGGACCGCAAGGGCGGCGGCCGCGCGGAGATGAACGCGGGCCACTACGACCGCGCGCTCGACCCCGTCCTCTGCGCGCGCGTCGCGGCCCTCTACCCCGCGGACGTCGCGCTCTGGCGCGCGACCTGCGGGAACGCGTCCGTCCCCTAAGGTGGTGTTAGTCGAGCTTCGCGACGCCCGCGTCCCGGCAGGCGAACCACGTGCCGAAGACGCCGAGGTAGAGGTCGCCGCGGTCCTCGAGGCCGCCGGCCGCGCGCGCGCAGACGACCGCGGCGCCGAAGTCGCGCGCGCGGAGCGGCGGGCCCGGGCCGGCGCGGTCCGGGTCGAGGCGCCGCCGCAGGCCGTCGACGTCGGGCTTCGAGAGCCAGGCGAGCGCGAGGAGC